>NC_090277.1:54997500-55310000 GCF_040414725.1 Anabrus simplex
CTTCCCACTCCTAGCCCTTTCCTGTCCCATCGTCACCGTAAGACCTATTTGTGTCGGTGCGACGTAAAACAACTAGCAAAAAAAAAAAATCGTAATCGAGTGGTTGTGGGTTCGGATCCCACTGATGTCCGGTTGACCATTTTTTTTCTGTACTTAACATCTCTTCTACGCGTACTAAATGTCATCATCATCATCATCATCATCATCATCATCATCATCATCATCATCATCTGTTTACCCTCCAGGGTCGGCTTTTCCCTCGGACACAGCGAGGGATCCCACCTCTACAGCCTCAAGGGCAGTGTCCTGGAGCTTCAGACTCTTGGTCGGGGATACAACTGGGGAGAATGACCAGTACCTCGCCCAGGCGGCCTCACCTGCTATACTGAACAGGGGCCTTGTGGAGGGATGGAAAGATTGGAAGGGATAGGCAAGGAAGAGGGAAGGAAGTGGCCGTGGCCGTGGCCTTATGTTAGGTACCATCCCGGCATTCGCCTGGAGGAGAAGTGGGAAACCACGGAAAACCACTTCTAGGATGGCTGAGGTGGGAATCGAACCCACCTCTACTCAGTTGACCTCCCGAGGCTGAGTGGACCCCGTTCCAGCCCTCATACCACTTTTCAAATTTCGTGGCAGAGCCGGGAATCGAACCCGGGCCTCCGGGGGTGGCAGCTAATCACGCTAACCACTACACCACAGAGGCGGACCGCGTACTAAATGTACGTAACATAAATTGAAAGTCGATTTCGATTTCAATGTGATTTCCTTCTTCATTAACTGGAAATTGGCTGCATTAGTATACATTTAGAATATGCAATTGAAGTTAGTGAATGAGACCATTTCCTTACAATACTATTATTTATTGTTTTTAACATAAAGATATCTTATGGCTGGGAGAAATGTGAAAATCTGCGTCACGAAATTAGCGATACAGTATGTGTAACGCGATGTTACCTAGCAACCGTGCAGGTTGTGATGTGAAGTATTGATGGATGCCATGACCAGGAAACGTATTATCAAAGAGGGGCGTTAGAGTAGGCAGATGATCGATGTAGTCTTGCAATCTGTGATGAAATGAAATGGCGTATGGCTTTTAGTGCGTCAGATAGAGGTCTTTTGATTTGACTCCCGTAGGCGACCTGCGCGTCGTGATGAGGATGAAATGGTGATGAAGATCTAACAATAAAAGTAATCTAGTTTTAAGCGAGACAAGTCATGTTTAAAATCCGGATGAAGCGGCGAATGAAGTGAGAAGATGTGTAAGAAAAAAGATGTGCGAGGAAAACAGAGAGTATTATTTTCAACAATTTACACCGAAGAGGTAGGCCAGCTCTTCATTCGAGGCTATGAGAAATACTGTACGTGTCTGTAAATACCGGAGTATATTAAAATCGAGGTCCCGTGCAAGTGTCACTCCGTGCAAATATCACTCCGTGCAAGTGTCACTCCGTGCAAATATCACTCCGTGGAAGTGTCACTCCGTGCAAGTGTCACTCCGTGCAAATATCACTCCGTGCAAATATCACTCCGTGCAAGTGTCACTCCGTGCAAGTGTCACTCCGTGCAAATATCACTCCGTGCAAATATCACTCCGTGGAAGTGTTCCAACTCCGTAATTATCTACGTAGTCTCATTACTCGTCCTCCGACTGTGGTTGAATTCACTCCACATCCGTGTCGGAATCCTTGTGCCTGCGAAATTAACCAATTATGGTTAAAATTCCTGACCCTGATGGGAATCGAATCGGGGACCCCTGTGACCAAAGGCCAGCACGCTAACAGTTTAGCCATGGAGCCGGACTTAGTCTGTGATGTGAAGTATTGATGGATGGCTATGGTTGAGATATATATTATCAAAGAGAGGCATTATAATCTGTTCATCTGAAGTTGTTTTTCTGTGTTTTCCCATTTTAACACCAGGAAAATGCTGGGGCTGTACTTCAATTAAGGCGACGGTGGCTTTCTTCACCCTCACAGCCCTTTCCTATCTCATATTCACCACAAGTCTAATCTATGCGACGTAAAGCAGACTGTAAAGAAAAAAAAAGACAGTTCCGTGCACCTTTCTGCCAACAAATACACGTGGAAAGATCGTATTCTGATTGGCTGCCAGCTTTGCAGCGTCTTTCAACTAATATTTCCTATTTTGTGAAATTGACGGCATCTTTTAACTGAACCAAATGCATTCCAGAATATTATTTTTGTATTCTAACATTAATTAGTACATTTTTATGGGGAAAGATTATTTCGTATGAGAAATATTGCACCAAGTTTAACTGAGGGTACAGTCATGTTTGATTAAGAATACGGTCATTGTGTGAAGATGGCGGTAGTTGTGAAACATAGGTCCGGCAAGCCTGTGAAAAGTTGTGAAGGTTTTAAAAGTGTTCTACAAATTTGTGAGATAATATTCGACATTAGCGGTGAAAGAAATCGCTTCGTTATGGTAGAATTCATTAGTGTGTCAGCAAGTAATCTTAGCGAGCACAACACAGCTTTTGGTTAAAGGATCTGCATGCCTTATTAAACGGGGGACTTGATCATATAAGAAATAAGAAAGGGCAGGCGTGTATCGACCACATGGTGAAGGAAGAGAGGTTCGGTGAGATTACGGACTCTGTGGTCGACTAGTTCACGATCAATGTAAATGCTAGATTGTAGACAAGGAGTCCTACACGGATATGGAGCAAACAGAACCACTGCCGGAGGACGAGTAATAAGACTACGTAGATAATTACGGGGTTGGAACACTTCCACGGAGACTGACACTTGCACGGGGTGATATTTGCACGGAGTGACACTTGCACGGAGTGACACTTGCACGGAGTGATATTTGCACGGAGTGACACTTGCACGGAGTGACACTTGCACGGAGTGATATTTGCACGGAGTGACACTTGCACGGAGTGACACTTGCACGGAGTGATATTTGCACGGAGTGACACTTGCACGGAGTGATATTTGCACGGAGTGACACTTGCACGGAGTGACACTTGCACGGAGTGATATTTGCACGGAGTGACACTTGCACGGAGTGATATTTGCACGGAGACTGACACTTGCACGGAGTGATATTTGCACGGAGTGACACTTGCACGGAGTGATATTTGCACGGAGTGACACTTGCACGGAGTGACACTTGCACGGAGTGACACTTCCACGGAGTGATATTTGCACGGAGACTGACACTTGCACGGAGTGACACTTGCACGGAGTGACACTTGCACGGAGTGATATTTGCACGGAGACTGACACTTGCCCGGAGACTGACACTTGCACGGAGTGACACTTGCACGGAGTGACACTTGCACGGAGTGACACTTCCACGGAGTGATATTTGCACGGAGTGACACTTGCACGGAGTGACACTTCCACGGAGTGGTATTTGCACGGAGACTGACACTTGCACGGAGTGACACTTGCACGGAGTGGCACTTCCACGGAGTGACACTTGCACGGAGTGACACTTCCACGGAGTGATATTTGCACGGAGACTGACACTTGCACGGAGTGACACTTGCACGGAGTGACCCTTGCACGGAGTGACACTTGCACGGAGTGACACTTGCACGGAGTGACACTTGCACGGAGTGACACTTGCACGGAGTGACCCTTGCACGGAGTGACACTTGCACGGAGTGACACTTGCACGGAGTGACCCTTGCACGGAGTGACACTTGCACGGAGTGACACTTCCACGGAGTGATATTTGCACGGAGACTGACACTTGCACGGAGTGACACTTGCACCGAGTGACACTTGCATGGAGTGACACTTGCACCGAGTGACACTTGCACGGAGTGACACTTGCACCGAGTGACACTTGCACGAGTGACACTGGCACGGAGTGACACTTCCACGGAGTGATATTTGCACGGAGACTGACACTTGCACGGAGTGACACTTGCACGGAGTGATATTTGCACGGAGACTGACACTTGCACGGAGTGACACTGGCACGGAGTGACACTTCCACGGAGTGATATTTGCACGGAGACTGACACTTGCACGGAGTGACACTTGCACGGAGTGACACTGGCACGGAGTGACACTTGCACGGAGTGATATTTGCACGGAGACTGACACTTGCACGGAGTGACACTTGCACGGAGCCTCGATTTTCATATACTCCGGTATTTATAGACACGTACCGTATTTCTCATAGCCTCGACTGAAGGGCTGGCCTACCTCTTCGGTGTAAATTGTTGAAATAATACTCCGTTTTCCTCGCACTTTTTTTTTTGCTACACACGTTCTCACTTCATTCGCCGCATCATCCGGATTTCAAACATGACTTGCCTCGCTTAAAACTAGATTTTTTTCTTGTTATTCTTTCTTTACAGCCGAGCTGAATGGCTCAGACGTTTCAGGAGCTGGCTTACTGAGCCGAAGTCGGCAGGTTCGATCCTGGCACAGTCCGCTGGTATTTGAAGGTTCTCAAATAAGTCAGCCCCGTGTTTGTAGATTTAACGGCAGTTAAAAGAACTCCTGTGGGACAACATTTCGGCACCTCGGCGTTCCCAAAACTCGTAAAAGTAGCTGGTGGGACATAAACTATTATTATTATTATTATTATTATTATTATTATTATTATTATTATTATTATTATTATTATTATTATTATTATTATTATTATTATTATTACTGTATTCTTTACATTTACTTTTGTTGAAGTCTACACGGTAATAAGTCAATTGATCTTTATTGGTATAGTCCACAATGTACTGATGTCCGTTGTAAATTAACAAAGGCTTCTCCTTGGTGGTGCTGGTGCCCTCCAATCTGTAGATCAATTAACACCAGTACAACACGAAACACTAGTTGTCACCAGGTATCAATTGTAGCAATGAAATCCATCTATCTATATAGGGCGTGCTCGGTTCACCCGGAAGGGCGTGGATTCGAATCCCCGTCAGGAAGTGGTAAAATTTAAGAAACGAAACTTCCACTTCCTGAGGTGCACATGGCCCTGAGGTTCATTCAGCCTACACCACAAATGAGTACCAGGTACTAACTACTCTACCCCACCAAGTGCCAAGGTTACGGATAGTGGAAGCCTTAACTTCCACCGCTCCAAGGGCCTTCATGGCCTGTACGGAGATGACTTTGCTTATCTATTTATCTTTTTTTTGCTAGTTGCTTTACGTCGCACCGACACAGATAGGTCTTATGGCGACGATGGGACAGGAAAGGGCTAGGAGTGGGAAGGAAGCGGCCGTGGCCTTAATTAAGGTACAGCCCCAGCATTTTCCTGGTGTGAAAATGGGAAACCACGGAAAATCATCTTATCTATCTATCTATCTATCTATCTATCTATCTATCTATCTATCTATGTATCGCGTGCGTATTCCCCTCCTCTGCTTCTGCTTTCCAATTCTCCTTGGGCCTCCGTGTAAGTTTCACTATTTGACATGCCCAAAAATAAAGCCAGTGTTAAGCTATGGAAACAAAGGTATCCAAATCATCCGGAACGTGTTGAAACTGAAGAAAAGTTGTCACCTGGTCACGAAGAGGGATGGTGTACATGGAAGTCCTTAAACAGAATGCGCACCGGCGTTGAAGATCTAAGGACAATCTTATGAAATGGGGCATCGTGCATGGTGGGGACTCATTGTGTGAATGTGGAGAGGAACAGACTTCCAGGCATCTCTTGGACTGTCGTCTATGCCCAGATTCATGTACAGGGTTGGAAATGGCACTGGCTGGACACAATACCATCAGTGTAGACAAATACTGGTCGCAATTTGTGTAAATATTATATATATAGTGCAGATATTTTAATGTAATACTTGATTTTTTCTTTATGATTTTTATTTATGTTCTTCCGTGTGTTATACTTCATGTACAAATTTTTCATTTATAACTATATATGATTAATTTGTTCATGTATATTTTCGTATTTAATACATATAAAAAGTATCTCTTTCTTGTATAAATTGGTACCTCTGACACGAATAAACAATAATACCCATGCTTAGGAATTTTCGGGAATATTCGGCGTTCCGTGGAAATGTCAACACATTCCATCTCCATGCAAGTGTCACAAGTTCATAAGTACAACGTAAATTGAGTGTAATATTTATTAGTTATTTCTTCATATTATCGTGTTATTCACTCCGATTGGCTTGATGACTTTCACCTTCCTATTCTTACAAAATCTCTTCATGAACTCACTGTGTTGCCTCTTCCGTACTTCCGATCACTTTGTACCCGTCCTGCTGCTAGTTTTCACGACAAATGTGTGTTTATTTACTGAGGTCCTGAAGACTTCGTGATTTACCGTGATGTCTTCCCCGATGTTCAATTCTTTCAGGTTTCCTCTTCTTTCCTTCTGCTAATTTAATTTCCTGTTTTCGGAATTTATGATATTCAGTGACATTCTTCTGAGTCTATTATTATCCATCCTAAAAATGTCTCCAAAATATTTCAGACATCTCCTACGTAAACTATCTGTGTGATTATGGAGGTCTGCAGTTCGTCTTTTGATCCAAATTCTATTTTCTTCTGTGGCGTCGAAAATTTTCCTAAGAATTTTACGTTCTTATTTTTCATTATCGGCAATTTTAGAATGACCGCTTAAACTTAAGGTTCTGATGCATGTAGAGCTTCCGGTAGGACAACTGTTTTGTAATGTTTCGATATAGCATTACGTGACATTAATCGTTTATTGTATTGATCCCATGCACTATAAAGTTCTGAGGCCCTTTCTGTATTGGCCAAACTGTCTAATCTCGAAGGAATAACTATTTCTCCAAGTTATTATCTCTACCGTATGTTTTCTGCCCTGATTCCACATTTTTCTAGATCTCGTTGGATTTCATTTCACCCGTGGGATATTATTTTTATTATTGTTAGCCTATCATTAATATTATTGTTGTTGTTAAGAAATATTTCAGAGACGAAGCAGAGCTGTTAATACAAACCCGTAATTAATTCTTGAGCTGGTAAATGTTGGAGGATATTGTCGTAAATGATTATTGTTATTATTTATAATGGAAAAAGAGAAGGACGTTAGTGGAATAATTTAAGCCAGCCAGCTTATAAAAACACTAGCATGGCGGAAGAGATATTTAGAGTTTTTCTTATTATTTCTAAACGAAACTCCTTATTATACTGCTAACTTCATAATTACATCATATTTCTCCGTAGAATCTTAATTTACAAGTTAGTGTCCCCGCGTTGCTGACACCTGCTCCATACTTAATGTAGAAGGATGTCACACTATCATTACGTTCACGTAATATTTATCGCAAAATTATAACACTCGATCTTATCTCTCTTCTGGTTAATGACTGCTAGGAGCAGGGTGAAATGTTTACACAAATTAACACAAACTTGCTAGTTCGTTTCTTTTAATTTGAAAGCTTTTAAAAAGTACATGAGCAGATGGGACTTGTATATAGAGATAAATAGGCCACCGAGGCTTGGAAACATGGGCTGACTCAGAGAGTATTTCGACTTACTTGCCTCCATTTTAATTACCAGCTAGAAAGATCTGAACTAGGTCTCTCCGGAGCCCACACGCCATTATTATTATTATTATTATTATTATTATTATTATTATTATTATTATTATTATTATTATTATTATTATTATTAGTTTCGTTCAGGGCTAATAGAGACCTCGTCAAGTAACTATATGGCATTTCTGGAAGCCCAAACAAACACTCTGTATTCTTTCTCTGCCCGCCTGTCTTCTCTCTTCTGTCCGGCCGCTGTTCTGAGTTTGCTCATCGTGGCAGCCCTTAAAGTTGTTGATCACTGATCTGTATTTTGATCCGTTAGAAATGTCCTCCTAATTCAGTCCCATGCTCTTGAGGTTCTTCCTTATGTCCTTGAACCATTTATGCGAGACGTTAGGTCTGTTGTACAACACATTAAAAAATCTGCTTCGTTAGTCGCGTTGCATCCATCCCGAACAGATTGTCCGTAGAACTTTTGTCGTCGATTCCTTTTTGACTCCATGAGCAGTTCATTATCCCTGTGTAGCCGGTAGAAGGACAGTCGTCTTTTCGTCATACATATGACTATGTCTTCCTGATGTTCGTAGAGCTCATTGATGTGCCTGATTCTGTAGGTGACATCCTGCTCTCTTATGGGTCCTAGTATCCTCCTCAAGATCTTCCTCTCTTTAAGTTCTAGTTTCCTGAGTGGACTCTTTCGATTGAGAGGCGTAGGGTATAGAGGATCTTCCTTTTGAGTTGTAGCGCTTCAGCTTTGGGTTCTTGAAATGGTACTTGGAGGTGTGGATGCTTCTTATTCTTATTTTCGTTTCAACCACCCATGGGTTGTGATTCCACAACTTCTATCATTTTCTCGAGTTCTCTCTTTCCTCTCTCGCCAGTACTATTTCATCCATTCACTTACTCCTCCCTGTTCTTCAGCCGAGAATACTCTCTTCTTTCTCGTTTTCTCGTCGAACAGGTCATTCACCTCCATAGCCTTTCTTCTGAAGACTATCTATCTGTTCCGTAGGTCTTCTTCCCCGATTCCACACTTTCCTAGATCCCGACGGATTTCTTTCACCCATGGGACTTGCCTTTTTCCTGTTTTCCTGGAAAGTAAAATGCTATTGGCGAGCCTTTCTGGGTTCCATCCTTTTAAAGCAGGGCCTATCAAACGCCCAAAATCTCACGTGTGCAAACCGAAGCGTAGAGGTTCTGTGCACCGTGCATTGGTCCGACTCGACTCGGTTCGGATCAGAATTTTGTCTCGGGAGCACTCGGCTGAGCTCGGCTAAGGTCGGTTTAACTCTGCTCGGATTGTGGAGCGCTGATGGGCAATTGAGGAAAGGGGGCACAGGTGGAGCGAGCGAGACAGGTATAAGGAAAGAGAGAGACAGTGCTATTGCTCAACATCGAGGATGGGGATCTGCACTCTGGTCAACCTAGCGAAGTCGTCTTTTACACCTTGCGCCGCGCAATGCACCGGTGCATGCACCCTGAGATGCCCTATTTTAATATATCCATAGAAAGCCAATCTCCATCTCGTCATTGTGGTAGTGATATTTTCAGATCTTTGGTACAGTTCTTGGTTAGGTGTTTAGCGGAAAGTACATTAATCTATTATCATCATAATTATTTTTACGGTTTTCGCAGACGCGGAGGAGCTGGAATTCTCTCACAAGTGTTCTTTTACGTGCTAGTAAATCTATCTACTCGGGGATGACGTATTTGATCACCTTCAAATATCACCGAACCCGCCAAATTAGGATCAGAAAGCCAGTGCCTTAACAGTCTGAGCTACTCAGTCCGGCAATGTGTATTCTCCCAGGAAGATTGTGTAGTAAGTGAGATTGAATCAAGGCGCAGCATATTCAGCGAGTTCGCAGTTGCGGTCATAATATTCTGTAAGAATGAAGTCAATTCTTTTACAAAACTATCTGTACATCGGTCTGTGTTCAAACTAACTTTGCTTTACGGGAGTGAAAGCTGGGTGGACTCAGGATATTAATAAGTTAGAAGTAACAGGCATGAAAGTGGCGAGGATGATTGCAGGTACAAACAGATGAGAATAATGGCAGAAGGGGACTTGGAATGACGAGAGAAAGGATAAGTTAGGAATGAACTCGATGTATGAAGCTGTACGCATAAACTGGCTTCGGTGGTGGGATCGTGTGAGGCGAATGGAGGAGGATGGGTTACCTAGGAAAATAATGGACTTGGCCATGGAGGTTAAGAGAAGTAGAGGGAGACCAAAACAACGATGGTTATACTCAGTTTCTAATGATTTAAAGATAAGAGGTATAGAACTAAACGAGGTCACAGAACTAGTTCCAGATAAGAGGATAGTGGCAGCGAAAAAATTACAAACAGTATCAATTATGAATATTGTGCAAACTTAAGAATGTATATAAGTAAGTTTTAAATAATAAACGGTTTGTGTTTTAGGTGACATTTGTTACCTTTCAGGACATTATTTGAAAATGTAGAGGTCATTTTGTAGATCATATTTTTTAACATTTTTAGGACAACAAATTCCGTGCCCTGCCGATAATATACATATGGGACAACGAGTGGAAATGGAAGAGTAACACTTAAGACCTTGGTGCAGGATCCATCTGACAATAGGTTACCTTGCAAGGGTAAAGTTCAACGGTAAATTCAGTGGAAAAGTCCCTCGATAGAGACAGATTACTACCTGGTGGTGTAAACCTGCGCAAAGCCATGAGCTTAGAGGGGAATGCGAGGAAGGAAGGAAGGAAGGAAGGAAGGAAGGAAGGAAGGAAGGAAGGAAGGAAGGAAGGAAGTGGAGGAGGTAACTAATGTTGTGCTGCTCACTTGAGATCTTAACCCGCAATACAGTTACAATTGCGAGGAGCCGACGCGCGACGTGAACATTTCCGTAGCAACCAGAGAATTGAACGTTTCTTCCCTTTCACTCCCGCTTCAACATATGGACTCACCCGCATACTAAACTCATTTAATGCGCAGCTAAGGATTTGTGCCATCCACCTCTATGGCGAAATTAGTGGAAGAGATTACCAACCCCCGCCCCCCCTGGCCTTTCTGGGGCCAATAAAGAACATCGGAGGCTCTGTCCGCACATTTGGCGACTAATTATGTGTGCGCAGAACGATCAATAGCCTCACCGCACATCATGCAAATGCCGTTAGTAAATAATCACGGGCATAATAAATAAATAAATAAATAAATAAATAAATAAATAAATAAATAAATAAATAAATATATAAATAAATAAATAAATAAATACAGAAGGAGTTGGTCATGGGTTAGGATCGCGCAGCTGTAAGCTTGCATTCGGAAAATAGCGTGTTCGAATCTCACCATCGGCAGCCCTAAACACGGTTATCTGTGGTTCTCATTTTTACATCATGAAAATGCTGGGGCTGTACCTTAATTCAGGCTACTCCTATCCCTTTCCTATCCTTCGTTGTCCGCATAACACTTAGTGGTATTAGCTGTCGTCCTCGGGGGCCCGGGTTCGATTCCCGGTACTGTCAGAAATTTGAGAACGGCAGGAGGGCTGGTATGTGTTTAAAATGGTACATGCACCTCACTTCCACTGGGGGTGTGCCCGAGAAGAGCTGCACCACCTCGGGATGAGAACAGGAGTTTACTTATCTTTCCTTCGTCAAACCTCTTCGATCTGTTAGTACGAACAAGTAGCAAAAATAAAAAGTAAATGAATAAATAGCCTGGCGATAGCATTACATAGACCGTAATGACAATAATGGACAATGTTTTCGAGTTACGAGTGTACCAGTAACGTATAAGCTGCGAGTTAAGTGGCGAGCTATGTTAAATGGGTTGCCTACTTTCAGGCGTGATTTTCCTGTCCGATAATATGTTCACTAGTCCAGGCAGTACAATATGTCGTATGATCGTGATCCCATAAACCGTAGCCTACTTAATAACCAACAAGAGAGGGACGGATTTTGAGATTAAATTATTTATGCTTGGTGCTCTGTTGACTTGGTTTACTACCGTGACTGACAGGGCTGTACAATGTAGTGAGACAATGTGCAACAAACCGTCACGCAATTCTTGTTAGTTGATAAAACAAGACGACTCACTGCAGTGGTAAGGGAAATTCACGGTCATAAATCTTAGTAGTCCAGCTCCATGGATGAGTGGTTAGTGCTGTTGTGTTTGAGTCTCGAAGTCCTGAGTTTGATTCGTGGAAGTGTCATGGCATTTTTATCTTAACGGTTACATCTATAGGCTCTGGGACTGGGTATTTCCTATAACTCACACGTCACACATATAACACTACCTTATACCACAATAACACACATTTTCCCGTACATGACAGCCACCAAACACCCACCCTCACTGGAGGGTCAGACCTTTTAGAACTGCATCCGTTTAATAAAAATAATGAAAGCCCCATAATGCAAAACTACGGCATTACAAGAAAGTTGCTTTTTCGGAAGCCTTATACGCCTCAGAAACCATATACCTTTAAGATCACTCTAAAATTATGGATATTGAAAAGCAAACAGAGAAAATTTTATGGTCTCACGAGAGAAAATGGAATGTGGATTAACAGGAGAACTGCGGACCTGTAATCATTAACTGTACAAGGTTTTCTCAGCGATATCTGGATCACGGAAAAGATTTCTGAGGACTAGAAATGTGCACTGATTCGCCCACTGCACAAAACACGTGATAAAACTGACATCAGCAACTATAGAGGTAACTCCCTGGTATCAGTTACCTACAAAATTTTCTCCAAAGTTCTACTGAGAAGACTTGAAAGACAAACAGATCACCTCATTGGAGAATACCAGGCAGGTTTCATAAAGGGCAGGCCATGCACAGAACAAATGCTTAATCTCAGAACTATGTTAGCAAATGCGAAAAACTACTTTTCAATGCACTCGAAGAATTTAATGTAAACAGAAAAACAAGAGAATTGATGAGACAAACATTAACTGACACTACTTCCAAAGTTAAATTCTTAGGAAGAATATCTGAGCCTATTGATGTCAACACAGGGGTTCGACAAGGAGATGGACTGTCACCTCTCTGCTCATTAACTGACAACTTCACTGATGTCGTTCGCAAGAGACACCTGAAATTCTATGGGCATATCTATAGAATGGACAGCGACACACTCACCAAAAGTTATTTAAAGTAATCAACTCAAAGAAGGTCAAAATAAACTGACTAGAAGAAACTAAGGCGGACCTCCAAGAAATATATAACACGGATGACATCATAGAAGATCGCGGAGCCCTTAGTACAATAGTAGCCAAGCACAAATTCATGGAGAAACTTAAAAAGAAAACTGGTAGGATGTGGTACGCAGAACGCAAAATGCAACACAGTGCATTCGTGAAGAGATTTTGGGAGGATAAGAAGGCGAAGCCATCAGGCAACGAACAAATTCAAACGTGCTCTTTGAGCGCACATAACAAAGAAAGAATAATAATAATAATAATAATAATAATAATAATAATAGGAGATGAAAATTTATGGACACACTGTGAGTAGGGCCAGAAATTTGATGATATAAAAATGTTTTAAAATGATCTATTAAGTGACGTCAAAAATCCAGTAAAATGATCTGAAAACTTTAAAAAATGACTAATCAAGTTTGTATAGCCTGTATTTATGTTAAAAACATCATAAAAAGCTTTTTGACTTTCACCGTTTGAAGAAAACAACAGGAAATTCTTTTGGATTTGCAGAGAACTTTGCTTCGCGTCTTCAGAAGAAAATCTCGAGTTTTCATGAGGAACACTTCTCTATTTGAACATTTCCAACAAGTGGTAAACAAAGTTTCTTTAGTCGCCAGAATAACAAAGCGTTGTGAGGATTCTCACGTTTCCGTATTCATCCTCACCTATAGTTGCAATAATATACAATACCACACGCGTAGAGGCATCAAAACTCTCAAACATGAAAGAAGATGGCCCAAAATAGTCCAGTAAATTCCGTAAAATGACCAAATAATGACGTACAGTGTTAGAAAATGATCTAAAAATGACAAACAAAAATGACCTAATAAATGAGCATTTATACAATGTGGAGGCATGATCAGGATTTCCGTTGTGAACCAATCAAAGGATGACATGTCATCAGCATCCTAGCCCTGCTTTTGAGAATGAGGCTGAGAAAAAATAATTTTCAGCTACATGACCAAAGTAAAGACGACCACAAAATGTATTGAGGAGACAAGAAGATAGATGGGAAATGTTAAGATCCATACAAATGATATCTGATATCAAGCAGTATTTCAAATCACAAATATTAAATAGGGTTCATATCAGGGCTATTTTGGGGCTACGGCATTAGAGCAAATTCACTATCATTTCCTCGAACTAGTCCTTCACAATCCTTTTTTTTGCTAGTTGCTTTACGTCGCACCGACACCGATAGACCTTATAGTGACGATGGGACAGGAAAGGGCTAGGAGTGGGAAGGAAGCGGCCGTGGACTTAATTAAGGTACAGACCCAGCATTTACCTGGTGTGAAAATGGGAAACCTAGCAGTGTGGCATGGAGGATTTTCCTTTTGGCAGTGGTCGTCAACATCAGGGGACACTGTTCATATGAACGTCCAGACATGGGATAACTGCTAGGGATTGATGTACCGGAATACTTGGCCCCAGTGTGTCCCGTGAAAATATCTCCCAGCATCACACGCCATCCACTAGCCTGTCTTCACACGACCATGCAGCCACGTGCTATAACATCCGATGTATGTCAGTGTGCACGCGCTCGGCCGTGAATGTGATGAACTAGGAACCTGGACTCATCAGACCAGGCGACCTTTCTCCAATCATCCACAGTCCCTTTGCGATGATTTTGAGCCCACGCCATGCGCTGATTTCAGTCAGCATTGGGGTAAAACTGGATCATCGACTGCGCAGTCCTATGACCCGTGTACTGGGAAACATTGGCCTGGTCATCACTAGAGCCCGGAATTTTATGCATTAATAGGTTAGAATGCAAACTTACTGAAGCGAGAAGCAAGTATAGTCTACCTTCACAACGATTATGCTATGGGGTTTGCATATACATTAGGGGTACGGCCCATCAGAACCCCTATAATTTATGTTACTCTTTTTACATTATGGAAGAGCGGGTGTCCGACAATTCCTACTAACCAAATTAGTTTGCAATCTAACCTATTACCGCATGAAAATTCGGGCTTTAGTCATCACCGTTGTACGTATCGGTGATTTCTCGAACTGAGGCCCCGCGGTCGCTCCGAACAAGCCGCGCTGTACCAAGGAACAATTCCATCACAATTTTCCCTCTATCAAACGGAGAGTCGACCGCTTTTCCCAAGCAGCCTGCATACTTGACCATTATATAAGGGACGATCAAAAAATTTCCGTTCATCCCATAGACGCACCAGTTTGAAGATCCCCTTGTGGTAAAACACCGTGTTTTTCTGCTTGAAGAAGTCTGTAACCTCCTGCTGCACATCCTCATCCGACAAGAAGCGTTGACCATTCAACGCCATTTTGAAGGGACCGAAGGCGTGATAATGGCATGGGGAGAGAGCAGAACTGGCGTCTTGTGTCGAAACGCGATCCGCACGGAACTTGGTGCACCATTCAACAAACGTGGTTTTTGTCAGACATGCTGCCCAATAAACAGTATTCCTTCTCCGATGGATGTCCACCTTTGTTTGCCCAAGAATAAAATAACAGCACGTTGGTCCTGTTTGGACGCATTTGGTAATAACGTCGGCATAGTTCACGTGGCCGCATTTAGCGCACCTCGGCACGATACGACTGCCACACTAATCCCTTTGCCTACCTGATGGTGCTTATATACCCGCACCGGAGTTATGCTACGTTGCATGTCCACTGCATCAACGCCCTGGAACGGAAACTGTTTGATTACGCCTTATACTACTAGTCAGTATGTTCGTGGACTGGCGCCTACAGTGTAGGCAACACGGCGTACACTCATGTACTACAGCCGGTAACTTCTTGGACTGGTGCCTACAGTTTAGGCAACACAGTGTACACGTGTGTACGTACTGTAGTCAGTATGTTAGTGGACTAGCGCCTACAGTGTAGGCAACACGGCGTACACTCATGTACTACAGCCGGTAACTTCTTGGACTTGTGCCTTGCACCACACAACCATAGCAAGCCAAAAGAAAGGTAACCTTAATAGTCAGGCGTTGCACAGAACTTTAGGTAGGCACAAAATAGCGACTCACATAAAGAGTCGGGCATTCAAGCGGATAAATCCAGTGCAGGAAAAGCAGACGACACAGGTTAAAGATCTCGTATCTCAAGATGCACATTATTACATCGGCCGCCATGATGGCTACAACCGTCATGCGAACTTGTTTCAAAGAAGGCGAGCACAAGACTAACCAAGAGGGCACTTCGGCTGATGGCCGGAAGCGCGCTCTGTCAAGGAGAAAACGTGTCATACGTCACGTCCAGGGAATAGATCGACCAAAAAGTCGATAGCTGTCAAAGATTGTATTACATACAGAGGAGTGCGCCACCAAGGGAAACTTGGTGCGGCACAGCCTACAGTTTAGGCAACACAGTGTACACGTGTGTACGTACTGCAGTCAATATGTTCGTGGACTGGAGCTAACAGTTCAAGGATCACATAGTCTTTTGATGTGTCAATTCGTATCTTTTTCCCGTCGTCGTAATCCGGGCTATTTTTGTCAGAACTTGAAATTTGCCCGTTGCTCAAACTATTCACAAGAGAGACCGTACTTATACTGTTTGTACACAGTGACTAGTGAAGAACGGTCTCGGTAACATCCTGTGGTGAAAACCCTGCGCTGTAGTGCACCACAGCGACACTAGAGGGCCAGTCCACGAAGATTTTACGTATACCATGCTACCAGCCATGTCACGTGTTATTCCCCCAGCTCCAGGCGCGCCGTGTGTTTCGGGGTTGAAGTGGTTATAATGCAATGGCTCATCGGCGTGAATTTCCCGAACAGTCCACACATTTATTACAGAATCTGTTCCTGGCGGTATGAAGCGTTACTGTCAATTTACTGTCAACCTGGAGAATTACATGACAAAGGGGAACTACCAGATAAACAAAGCTCGAACTAATATACAGTATTGTTGATTTAATATTCCGGTTTGTGCACCCGCATTGAGATTTGAACTGAAAAGCGTGAAATATTTATATTCTCGGAGTCCTGGTGGACACGGTACACTAAATAATGGAGAGATTCCCATCTGGCGAGCTTTTTACATCCGCCTTTTACTCCTGGTCAGATAAGAGAGAAAATGGACAGCGTTGCCTTTTTAATGGCATTTTTAGGGAAACTACTAAACGCAGGCTAAAAATAGCATATATATTGTGACAATTATAAACAACATGCGCTGGAGGAAGTAGGTTATACAGATTGGAATACTGTTAAGGTTGAACACAACAAAAGAAGATCGATAAATATAGGAGGTATTAAATTGTAAGCGAAGAGATTATACGCAGTCTGTTATATTGACGTAGACTATATCTTTCGCATCGTGCATGTGCTGTGCTCTGAGTAGAATTTCGAGTGTCGCAGAATAATGTATATCAAGCTCGGCTTCATATCCTTGCAATTATACATGATTTCTAAGCTTAACCCTTAAATTATGACTTCTTATCTTGACACTTAAAATTTAATTTTGGATTATCTCCAAAGTTTATAGCAGGGGGAAAACTGAATCAGTCGTTTGAGAAAGGAAGCAAGCCATTTTTAGGAGAAACATAGGACTGAATTGCGAATAAAATATTGAGTTGAACAGGTTGTTTATTACCATTTGCTATATGGCTTATAGAGATTATCAAGCACTTAAGAGAACCGATATATTTAATGAGGGATTTAGGATATAATTATTTTAAAAAGTAACATAGTTCCTTTCTCCTGTCGCTGTCGGAATTTAACATATTTCAGGTACATTACTCGTGAAAATTATGTGTTTTTACCATAATATTATTATTTATTGATACAATAGGTGAAAATTAACATGAAGTAACCTGCATTTTTTTTACATGATAATCAACCAAATTGAAAATAAAGTACCCTATACGAAAAGAGGAAACCACTTTTCCTGTTGAAAAAATCAAATGATCATAAATACGTCTCTAGGCCATGGCCTTCTATCAATGGCTTCTAATTTCAGATGGCAACCAGCCATAAGACATAGCCTGCACGGTTGCTATGGTTACACTTTCGTCACACAGTTTATCACGACACGTTACACTCAAATTTTCGGAAGACCCCCACCCCCCAACCGTAAGTCATATTTACGTCAAAATATAAATACTGTTAGGATGCTAAGTGTTTTTCAAATGAAAAGTCTTGTTTCAGAATATGTTCAGTTCACTTCAAAACACGACTGAAAAATCACTACTTGTGGTTGGCCACCTGAATATCCCTTCGCAAAAATAAAAAAGCTATACATCTAATCCTTGAATTTATTTAATCAATGTATGAATATCTTTACTGTTGTGTACCTTCACTTTTCCTTCTCTGTAAACCCCGGTTAAAGTCTTAGGAAATTCTGGTACGTACCTTATTTTCACCAAATTAAAGGTATGATTAACGTAACAGTTCTTTTTAAGTATACGGAGTTACTATTCCAGATTTTGTTGAGTGATAGATGTAATGTTTAAAGAGTAATACGCAGAAACTTTGCTTCTCATAGCAAAGCACATTCCTGTGTGCTGTTTATCTAGAGAGCAAATTTTTCTTGTAAAAACAAGTGTCGCAGCAAATTTTAGTTGCCAACTTACGGTGGAGAAAGGAGTTATGTCAGTGATGATTGTGAAAGTTGATACGAGTTTTCTCCTCTGAAAATACGATAAGCACATAGTTCCTTCCAACAAACAACGATGCATCTTGATCAAATTAATAATAATTCGCGAAAACACGACAAAGTGAAAGAAAGAGACTTACTTAAAAAATCTATTTAAAATCTATTTTAAAAATTTAAAAAAATCTATATCCGTAGCTTAACTAGCATGGAGATTTCTTTTGCAAGCTGCCCATATGCTAAACCTTGCATAAACATCCGTTTGTCAATTGACATGTTACTACGCACAATACAATACGCAGGAAAAATTAATCTGGAGAACATGGAGAGCAGAGTGGGATGTGAAAGTTATAAGAAAATGAAACAAGAAGTACTGTGATTGTATCGACGTGGTGGAGTCTTTAAACCATACATGAATGAATAGACGAGCGAAGGAGTGCTGATAACCTTCCCTTTTACTACAGTATTTGCTTTACGTTGCTCCAACACAGACAGATCTTTTAACGATGGTATGATAGGAAAGCAGTAGACCGTGGCCTACATACTGAAGTACAGCCCCAGCGTTTACCTAGCGTAAAAATGGAAAACAACGGGAAACCATCTTCAGGGCTGCCGACAGTGTAGGCAATCGCTCTGTTGATGACCTATGTTTGAAACTATATATTTACCAAATTTAAAATTGATAAGCGTTTCAGACATTTACACTCAACGAAAGATCACGAAATCCTAAGCTCTTTATACACTGCGATATTAACAAGAATGAGACGGCGACGGTTAAGAAGAGGAAGAAATATTGCCGTCTATTTTTCTTGAAATGCTTGCTTGCCGAGCTTCAATAACTGTTGTTCCAATCCGACCACAAGTGTGGGAGAAACGTAATGTTCACACATCTCACCATATAGAGACCACAAATAGCTGCTTGTCATGGCACACACAAATGTAGTCATTCACATTACTGCTGTACACTCACAGGCCATCACTTCTACTGGAAGAGCGCAATCATGACGTGTACAGAGCTCCGTAAATAAAATCTTATCCTTACTAATACTGTACATAACTACTGTAGACAAAATAAATAAATAAATAAATAAATAAATAAATAAATAAATAAATAAATAAATAAATAAATAAATAAATAAATAAATAAATAAATAAATAAATAAATAAATAAATAAATAAATAAATAAATAATTAAAAATAAATAAATAAATAAATAAATCAATAAATAAATAAACAAAAACAAACAAACAAACAAACAAATAAGTAAGTAAATAAATAAATAAATAAATAAACTAACAGATAAATAAATAAATAAATAAATAAATAAATAAATAAATAAATAAATAAATAAATAAATAAATAAATAAATAAATAAATAAATGGGTTCAAGAAGTAAAGAAAGATTTAGAAAGAAATAATATAAGAAGAGAAGAAAACTGCTGACAGAGAGATTTTTTAGAAAGAGGGTAGTAAGTATGAAAGGATCCCAAGGAAGACTGAACAAGAAACTTGGTTCGAAGTAGTCCGAGTACAGAAAGAAATAGCATAGTGAAAGAATGAAAGATTATTGGAAGGAACAGAAGAGAAAACAACAAAGTATGAAGAATTGAATTGAAATTGGCACGCGGTCCTTAGCAGGCCTCATCGGAAATAAGAAGATAAAGAATAAGAAGGAGAAGAATAACAAGAAGAAGGACGCTCCAGGCACGTCATTCGAATGAACGAATATTTTGTTGAATGGATTATTGACAACTGTAATGAAAAGAAATCAATTGAAACATGACTCCAGAAAATGGAAACTGCACTTCAGTTAACAAATATACAACAAAAAGTCTCTCCTGGAATTGCAAATTCCGACACTGTACTGCAGTAATCAAACCCGAAGCACTATACGCATCAGAAGCTCTCAGTCTCCCAAACAGAACACTAAAGGGACAATTAGAGGCGAGAGAACGTAAAATAACGAGAAAAACGCTAGTACAGAGAATCAGAGATGGAGTACATTTTCCAAAACCAAGCGAGGAAATATATAAAAGAGACACAAGGCGTATGCCAATATTACTATTCATGGGTCACTTAGAAAGAATGGATTCAAACAGGCTGACTGATCGAACTTATATATTCTTAAAGAATAAAGCCACTAGATCAAATTGGTACAAACAGACAGAGAAAGACCTAACGGAGTTAGAATCACCAAATCTACTGGACCGTGATGAAATCAGTAAAATCACACTCACACGGGGTTTTGAGGATGATGTATGGTTCCTGCAACGAAAACACACCCGTTCACTACGTGTGCTAGAATACTGGGCTAAAATGTAAAGCCAACAAATGTTGATTTCGCGTGCTAAGTGACCCATTCGTGAAGAATTATAATAAATAATTTACCGGGCGACTTGGCCGTGCGGTTAGAAGCGCGCAGCTGTGAGATTGCAACCGGGAGACTGTGGGTTTGAACCCCAGTGTCGGTAGCCCTGTAGATGGTTTTCCGTGGTTTCCCATTTTCGCACCAGGAAAATGCTGGGGCTATACCTTAATTAAGTCCACAGCCGCTTCCTTCCCACTCCTAGCCCTTTTCTATCCCATTGTCCCCATATGACCTATCCGTGTCGGTGCGACATAAGGCAAATGGTAAAGGAATAATAATAATAATAATAATAATAATAATAATAATAATAATAATAATAATAATAATAATAATAATAATAATAATAATAATAATAATAATAATAATTGTTTCTCAGGCGAGCTGAGTGGCTCAGACTGTTGAAGCCATGGCCTTCTGATTCCAACTTTCCAGATTCGATTCTGGCTCAGTGCGGTGGTATTTGAAGGTGCTAAAATACGTCAGCCTGGTGTCTGTAGATTTACTGGCTCGTAAAGGAACTCCTGAGGGACTAAATGCCGGCACCTCGGCGTGTTCGAAAACAGTAAAAGTAGTTAGAAGGACGTAAAGCAAATCACATTATTATTAAAACTATTTCATGTGATCCTAAGATGGCGAAAGCGAATGAATTCATTAATAATAAGATCGAGAGATTTGGCTATGCGGTTAGAGATGCGCAGCTGTGAACTTGCATTCGGGAGATAGTGGGTTCGAACCACAGTGTGGCCAGTTCTGAAGCTGATTTTCCGTGGTTTCCCACTTTCACAGCAGGCAAATGCTGGGGCTATACCTTAATTAAGTCCACAGCCGTTTCCTTCCCCCTCATAGCCCTTTCCTATCCCATCGTCGCCATATGACCTATCCGTGTCGGTGCGACGTACTGTGAATTGTATAATAATAATAATAATGTTAATAAAATTAGTGATAATAATAATGTGACGTAATTTTGGACTAAAAAGAAGGGTGGATTTCAAAATGTTGGTAAAATTCTGAGCTAAGCATTCTCGCATTTAGGCACACTTGAATGCAAACCATGTGTGCTGGGATACAATCTCGCTACCTCTCGGCCGAGAAGACACGGTGTAGCGAGGCATACAGCACTATTATGTGGGTGCTGGTACAGAGGTACAAGTGCACCGCCCATCTTCATCAGATAACATCTTTCCAATATACTGCTGAATGCTAGGCTGGGCTGGTCTTATTAACGCTCCAAGATATTGGACTAGCAAGAAGAGCAAAACAAAGCGTGGGACAAGATTTACTGTACAACTCTAACACTGTATAAATTGCCACTTAGTTCACGTTGTTCTCTTTTCTGTAGGAGCGGCCGTGATGTACATCCATGGCCGTGCGCGATGAGAACTGGTATCTTGCCAGTTTTCTTTGTTTTTAGAATTTGCTTCAAGTCGCAACGACACAGATATGTATTATTGCGACGATGGTATAGGAAAGGGATAGAAGTGAGAAGGAAGTGACCGTGGATTTAATTAAGGTACAAGTCCAGCATTTTCCTGGTGTGAAAACGGGAAACCACGGAAAACCTTTTCCGGACCGATAGTGGGGTTCAAACCCGCTATCTCCCGCATGCAATCTCACAGCTGCGCGACCCTAACTTCACCCGCAACTCGCTTAGAACACTTAAGAAAACGAAGCGGACTGTCCATTATACAGGATGTAACAAAAGTATATGTCCAAACTTTCAGGAAACACTCCTCATACGTAGAAGAAGGAAGTATGTTATATGAACATGGGTCGGATTTTTATGCAGTAATAGGTTAGAATGCAAATTAATTTGGTTATTAGGAAATGTCGAGGGGCTGCCTGGCTGAGGCGGTAAAGGCGTGCTCGGTTCACCCGGAAGGATGTGGGTTCGATTCCCCGTCAGGAAGTCGAAAAATTTAATAAACGAGATTTCCACTTTCGGAGGTGCACATGGCCCTGAGGTTCACTCAGCCAACACTAAAAATGAGTACCAGGTTCATTCCTGGGGTAAAGGCGGCCGGGCGTAGAGCTAACAACTCTACCCCATCAAGTGCCGAGGTTACGGATAGTGGAAACCTTTATCTTCCACCCCTCCAAGGGCCTTCATGACCTGTACGGAGATGACTTTCCTTTGCTTTTCAGGAAATGTCGACTAACCCGCTCTTCCGTAATGCAGCGAGAGTAACGTAAATTCTAGGGGTTCTAATGCGCCGTACTACCTAATGTTTATGCAAACCTCATAGCATAAACGTTGTGCAGATTAGACTATACTTTTTAATCGCTTCAGTGTGTTTGCATTCTAGCCTACAGAATATCCACAGCCTGTTTTCCAGTAGTGTCCGGGTCAGGAATGGAATGAATGAAGCCCCCATCTTGCGGCGAGGATAGGAATTGTGCCGGCTGCCGAGGCCTCTCACACTCCTCTGGGGCAATGATTAATGACTGACAGATGAAGTCAAATGATATTGGAGAGTGTTGCTGGAATGAAGGATGACAGGACAAAGTGGAGTAACCGGAGGAAAACCCGTCCCACCTCCGTATTGTCTAGCACAAATCTCACATGGAGTGACCGGGGTTTGAACCAGGAATCCAGCGGTGAGAGGCCGGTGCGCTGCCGCCTGAGCCATGGAGGCTTCACTCTAACCTATTAATGCCTAAAAATATGGGCACTGGTTATAAGAACATGGGTTTGGAAACGCTTTATTTCCATGTTAAAACTCATTTTCTACAACTCTGCATGGTACATTAATCATGGGGAACGCACAGGAACAGAACATACCAGCGTAACACATGAAACTCTTTCTTACCTGGTGGGCGACGTGAGTGTGTATGAAGATGAAGGCCTACCTAGAATGATATCAAATGCTAAAGACGGCACAAACACCCCATCCCCGAAGAAAAGGAAATAACCAGGGAAGGATTGAATCCCCGACACAGCCGGGAATCATACCCAGGAAAACTAAAAGTCAGCATGAGTAGTCAGCTACGGTCCCGGACATTATTATTATTATTATTATTATTATTATTATTATTATTATTATTATTATTATTATTATTATTATTATTATTATTATTATTATCTCTTTCGTTTAGGCCGTCTATGGAACACGTTTGACAATCTTCGCGATATTTTTAGCCTTCTCTGCCTTCACTCACTGCTAGTATCTGTTCATCCGTTCTCCTTCTTCTGTTCTTCTGTATAGGATTTCCCTTTCCTCACTAGTGTATTCCCAGTCTCCTGGAAACCATGGAACTTTTTAACGGGTTGTCTAAATCGATTTCTGTCCATGATTATAATCTTCCAGAACTCCCATTTTCGTGAAGTCCAACCTCACTTCTAGAAACCATTTCAGCTCCGTATTCCTCTTCCTGAAGAACTGAAAGATTTTCTTCGTCAGTCTGTTATTCTCCATCATCAACAAGTGTCCATTGATTTGTAACATTTAACGTATCCACAAAGAAGCACACGAAATGCTGTCAGTTGGTACAATTATTGTATTCATATCTATTGACAAATTAATCACACACATAACCTTAATCACTGCTGTTACAAACAAAACACTCACATCACAAGCCACCATTTTGACAAATGAATACCGCAGCACGCGGAGATTGCAACCTTAACACACAGTTGAAACAGATGACTGCTTAAAAGCATGTCACAACAAGTGGTCACAAGTATAACCTTGCTACACCATAACTCTACTGAACAATAACTCGTCATCCAATAATTCTCTGACCAGTAACTCTCGGTCACCGTCAAGGTCATCTCCTTATATATGTGCCTGGCCAGGCTTCCAGGAAGATACGTTACAAAAAATATCTTCTTGAAAATTCTAGAATGCCTAATACATAGATTATAACGTAAAGAATTTTCTCAATCGTTCTAGTGCCTATTACCATTCTGAAAGTCACAGTGTGTTTCACAGTTATGGATTAGAAATTATGTGTACAAGTAAGAATGAACTATATACAGGTTCTTACATTGAACTGATATATATGTCTATACACAGTGCATGTTTCATGACATAACCTCACAAACAACGCGATCGTATCGTATGTACATATGATAATAATAATAATAATACTACTAGAAGGATGTAAACGCTTCATAATTATACATTACAAGTAAAAATAATAATAACCACAATCGTAAAATAATAATAATAATAATAATAATAATAATAATAATAATAATAATAATATTACTAACAACGTTGTGCCCAGATAGGAGCGCGATTGAATTTATTTAGCAGATGAATTTCCTTTCTGCTCTCCCCAGTATCTCTTGATCCTCTCGCTGTGTTTTTTCTTCCATTCTTCCGTCCATGCAGTGGTTGTTCTTATCTTGGATTTTTCAACAAAATGATGTTTGTTCAGCAATGATCTAAAGCTTGGCCTGTCCCATTTAATTTCATCTGTTGAACGTATTTTTCAATTTCGATTTGCAGTTCTTCTTGATATTATTATTATTATTATTATTATTATTATTATTATTATTATTATTATTATTATTATTATTATTCCCAAATTTTCGCTAAGTTGCAAGAGGAAGAAGAAGATTCGTTTTGCTAGTGATTTAACGGCCTTTCATACCAGCTCCAAAAAACATACATGGAAATAAGAGCTTCTCCCTTCATTACATGTTGCGGAAAGCACAGGTTATGGTAGTATACACATACAGATAAATAGCACATAACTCCCAGCATATTAAAACCAACACCCATGAGCTACTTAAGGGTAATACTCTACTTAGCAACTCAATTTTTCTGTTACTGGACTTTTGAAAGCTTGCATGAAGATTTGCTGGATGTTCGAGATTGTAAATTACAATTCGATTAGCATTTTTAGGCGCCTTTTGAGCGATAATACTGTCTTTTCGGCATAAGAAAGTACACTAGAAAGACCCAAATTGTGATCAACATTATACTGACCTTTAAATTCCCCATTCGCTTACACTCCCGTCTTCAACTTTCTTTTTTTGCTAGTTGCTTTACGTCGCACCGACACAGATAGGTCTTATGGCGACGATGGGATAGGCAAGGGCTAGGAGTGGGAAGAGGAAGTATTTGCCTGGTGTGAAAATGGGAAACCACGGAAAGCCCATCTTCAACTTTCCTTCTTCTTTTTCCTGTTGGGAGTATCACGGGACTTAATCTCACTTGAAAGGTATTTCGGCAAATTATAGAAGATGTGAGGCACTTTTTCACCATTCACTATAACATTATCTGATTTTACTATCAAATGATCAGAGAAATGAACATGACAAATTCTGCTATTACGCGTTGAGTCATTATCCTTCCGTGGAATAGCTCTGACCCATTTTTCAAATTGATTTCTATCCATCGTTAGTGAAAAAATCGCATATCGTCAACTACTCTACCATAGCCAGGCACAAAACAGTACGGCATGCTGAACTATTGAATTAATTAAACCACATAAGATACATGCTTGAAGTACACAGCACACAATGAACTGAGTTTAGGAAATATTCATTGAAATATCTCGCACAGTTACATCCCCCTTGCTTTTCTATACCCGGCTTGCCGGAACTATTGGAGCACGTGTTGGATATAATCGCTTGCAGTGCTTGCCGTGGCGGGACTACAAACTACCAAGCTATAATGGCTGAGTACTCACACGATCTTACTTTGTTATATACAATCTTAAGAGCTTCGTAAAGGCATTTCAATACTCTTTTACCAAAGTGTTTATCACACCAACAGATGGACGGTTACTTTTGCGATTATTTGCAAAATAAAACCCTTGATATTTGGTCGTGTCCTTTTTGACTCTATAATTAACAATGGAGCCTATTATTGTTTTAAGAGACCAGGCTTATCGTTCATGAGGTACTGATATTTCTCGGTGAAATAAGTCACAGATGCTCACAGTTTGAACGAGTCTTGCTGCAGTTACACACTGTGAGATGTACCTGTCTGTACTCTGGCCATATAAACACCTGTGCATTATCTTCATCATTGCTGCTATTCCTGGCCTATGATGACGCTGATGCACGCAAAACAAATAATTAATTCATCCAGAAGCTCACGAACAACCCTGCCTGCAACAAGTATAGAAGAGCAGATGTAATTTGTGCACAACACGTGAAGCGAATTCTGGCCGGGCAAAATTCGCAGTTCTTATTGATAAGTCTGAAAAGTGGCAGAGCTCTCCATTTAGCAAAGTTTTATTTAAAACTCTGTTTCATTGATCATTTCTTTCTTTCTTTCTTAGCGCATTTACCCTACAGGTTTGGTCTTTCCCTCGAGATAACCGACGGATCCCACCTCTACTTCCATAAATTAGTGTCCTGGAGCGGGAGCAGAAGACGATTTGGAAATACTCAACAATAAAAAGAACAAATAGCAAACATAAAAGTATTTGATGGTAAATTTCCAGAGAAAACAATGAAGAAATCAACAGAAGTACGGAAATTAAGATCTAATGATAAAATATACAGGAACTTAGAAAACATAACAGAAACCATAAGAAAAAAGGAGATTGCAATTTTTTTGGACATATTTACAGAATGGATGATTCCAGATTAACCAAAAGGGATTTCAAGTACCTTTGGGACAAAAAGGCAACAACTAGCTGGATTCAAGAAGTAAAGAAAGATATAGAAAGAAATGATATAAGAGAAGAAGAAACTATGGACAGAGAAATTCTTAGAAAGAGGGTAGTAAGTATGGAAGGATTCCAAGGAAGATTGAACAAGAAGCCTGGTACGAAGTGGTCCGAGGACAGAAGGAAACAGCATAGTGAAAGGATGAAGGAATATTGGAAGGAGCGGAAGAGAAAACAACAAAGTATGAAGAATTGAATTTAAATTGGCACGTGGTCCTTAGCAGGCCTCATCTGAAAGAAGAAGAAAGAAGAAGAAGAAGTAGAAGAAGAAATCAGGCAGCAAATTGACGGAAGACAGAAAACAACAGCTAGAAAGAAAAATGTTTTGGAAAGATAAAAATAATAATAATAATAATAAGAAGAAGAAATCCAAGAAGAAGAAATCTAGTGCTTCCGTGGCAGCGCACCCTCCTCTCACCACTGGATTCCGTAGTTCAAATCCCGGTTACTCCATGTGAGATTTGTGCAGAACAAAACGGAGGCGAGACAGGTTTTCCTTCGGGTACTTCGGTTTCCCTGTCACCTTTCATTCCAGCGAAACTCTCCAGTATCGTTTCATTTCATTTTATGTGTCAGTCATTAATTATTGCATCAGCGGAGTGCGACAGGCACCGGCGGGCGGTACAATTCCTGTCCTCACCGCTAGATGGAGGATTCATTCCATTCCTCACCCGGTCGAATTACTGGAAACAAGCTGAGGATTTTCCAGAAGAAAACTGTTTCATGTGGTCCTAAGACATTCTAATAAAATAAATAAATAATTTAATAATAATAATAGAAGACCAAATTCATGATGAAAGACAAACATGGAAAACAATTCCTTGAAACAGAGACTGGAAGGATTCAGGGGGTTAAAAAGTTCAAATACCTCGGTGAAATCATACAAGAGAACGGACTAGAGAAAGCTGCTGTAGACAATCGTATCTCAAAAATGGAAAGAGCTTCTAGACTAAATAAAACCATCTACAACAAGAAATGTATCTCACGGAATGCCAAAATAAGGCATTACAACACTGCAGTAAAAACAGAATGTCTGTATGCTAGTGAATGCCTCTCGATGAATTACAAGTTGAAGAAGCTGGAGATCCTAGAAATAAGAATCCTACGGAAAATCTTGGGCCCAATCCAGACTGAAACCGTCTAGAAACTTCGAAACAACAGTGAAGTCTACACAAACTTGGAGAAAATTTCAGGGACCAAGAAAAAGAGAAGGTTATAATTTTTTCGGACATTTGAACAGAATGGACAAAACCAGAGTAACCAAAATGACAATGACGGCATGGATTAAGGAAGATAGTAAAAATCTAGAGAAGTTAAAATTGAGAGAGTTAAGATGTTATACAGGAAAACATTTCGGACCACGATTAAAAATTTGGAAGGGTTTCAAGTCGAAATTCGAAACACAGGAAGAGCCTGGACGGATGAACAGAAGAAACAGCATAGCGCCCATATGCAGGAGTTCTGGAGGAAGAGGAAACTTCACACACAGAAAAAAATGAAACTGTTGCGTGATCCTCAGTGGTCAATTCGCAAATGAAATAATAATTTTACATCCCAACGAACCACTATATTTATTTGCGGAGATGTCGTAGTGCCGTGAATTGTCATGGAGGAGTCCTTTTACGTGCCAGGAAATCTACCGACACGAGGCTGACGTATCTAAGCACCTTCAAATTTCACCGGACTGAGTCAGAATCTAGACTACCTGCACTAAACTATCTGAGCTACACAGAGAAGAGAGAAAAAGAAAGTTGAAGAAGGCAGTGTAGATACCGGTGGTCGGTGTTATGGAAGGTCATGTGACGAGCTTGCCCCAGGGACTTCAGCTTTACACAGTGTTACAACGCCCTATGTTTTATCACCAGAGGAGGATTATAAACCTTTAAAATAATAATGTTGTGTACACATCTCTATCGCATGACAAAGTGGAATTAGTCGGCGCTAAAGGAACCCTGAGGAGTTCGGTGCATCATTTATCACGAGCTTTGATTTACCTGCAGTGACCATGTGTACAAACAGAGCAGCGATCTGAGCGCTAATTGAGTCGCATTCAGTGCGAGCGTAATTTCTTTCTTCCTTTCTTTCTATTTCTTTCTTTCTTCCTTGCTAACTTTGTCTATTTATTTTCCCTTCCTTTCTCTCCTGCTACACTTCTATGTTTTCCTCTTCATTCCTTCATCCTTCCCTTTTTCCTTCTATCCTTGTTTCCGTCTATCTTTCTTTCCTTACATCCTTTTCACGTGCCTTCCTTATTTACCTGGTGGGCAAAGTAAATCTGGCCCGGAAATGATTTACAATAGGACTGACGCCGGATTGATCCTAGTTAATGAACACTAGAGAAGATGTGGAAAATGGCCCCATCTGAAGAAATAAAAAAATGAGGGTCCAAAAATCCTGACTCCACTTCACTCAGAAACCAGCGGCTGAACAGGCGAAGGTTTTTCTGGACGTTTTAACGCGCGCGCAATATTAAATTTGTAAGGATACAAATGCAGGTCCTTTTTGATAAAGTTTCGACACGATGATCTCTTAATTCCCACTTGCACAGACAAACGGCGTTCAACTTCGGTCCAGGCCTTTCCTCCACTCGAGCAATGTTTTCTGTTCGAAATCATCAAATTTACCGGAATGACATGAAAAACGTTTGCAAGAATGTGGTTTACAAATTAGACCATTATTGCATTTCTAGTGTGTTGAGAATTCTACTGTGTGAACTTTTATATTTTACAAACAAAAATATTGAAACTCTGAAATGGTTGGTTCTAACCAAATATGGTAAGGATTTCACCTAGAACCCCCAAAATGGTCTGCATTAATCTAATATCTGCCCAAGAGTTCCGTAAAAAATTTCGGCTCTCTAATGTTTTCTGAGCTACATGTACCAACCGGTGAGGTGACAAAATTTATTGAATGTTATAAAAACTCGCGAACAAAATGTATAACGAAAGTAATGTTTGGTAAAGCACAACTTTTCTGGGTATAAATCACTTCTAAATGTATAGTGAAATTATAATTATTATTATTATTATTATTATAACTAGAGCCCAGATTTTCATGCATTAATAGGTTAGAATGCAAAGTTTCTGAAGCGAGCAGCAAGTATAGTCTACCTTCACAACGATTATGCTATGGGATTTGCATAAACAATAGGGGAACGGCCCATCAGAACTCCTATAATTTATGTTACTCTTGCTACTTTATGGACGAGCGGGTGGCCGAAACTTCCTACTAACCAAATTTAGTTTGCTGTCTAACCTGTTACGGCATGAAAATCCGGGCTTTAATATTATAACCTTGTGCATTCTAACATTCAGTAGCAGAGTACCATGAATATAAGCAAATATTGCAGCATTTTCTATGATGTTCACGTATCCCCTTAAACATTTTAAGACAGTTTTTAAAAGAGAAATTCTTTCTAAAGCGGAGACGTTTAGACTTGTTTTAGGATTGACCGGAGAATGTCTGCTCGTCAGCTCCTCCAAGTGCAACTGACAATGACAGGTACCGTATAACGCACGCGCACTTAGCTAGTCTTGTCCTGTCTTGTCCTCCTAAGCACGGGAGCGAATGCGTGCAGTGTGAGTAATTACTTTTTAAAACTCTTCCCTGATGATAAAAAAAACTAATTTGTTTCAGCTCGAGTGTGTCTGCACTCCAGAAAAGAAAGAGGAAGAAGAAGAAGCAGTAGAAAACAGATGCATAATGAGGATATAATAGTGTTACGTCTGAGCTGGTTCTGCAATATGATTCACTGAGTGTGCTGAGAGTGGGAGGGAACATTGTTCGTCGCAAGGGACGGTTGCGGTGTTATCAGCTGGATAGTCCCGTATCTACAACTGAACATAAGTAGATAGCAGCTCACAGCAGGAGGTAAAATACAGCAAGAGATAGTGCTCATTTTCAGTCAGATATACACCCTTTCATTACAGGCATATAGAGGTGTACCACAGGGATCAGATCTTGGACCTGTACTTATATAGCACTACTATAATGGATATTGAGTGAATTTTGAGTAAAGGGTAAAAGACTTTTGTGGCGTCGAATCTTTTCAAGTATGTAGTACTTCACTAGACGTAAGCCACAGGGATCAGATCTTGGACCTGTACTTATATACCACTACTAGATTATAATGGATACTGAGAGAGTTTTGACTAAATGGATAGTCTTTTGTAGCATTGAAACACATTTTTAAGTATTACATACTTCCCTGTGAGAAACGAAGGCGGTAGAAAAACAAGCCTAAATTGTGCATTTTAAAATTTAATTAACGAAAGACGCAAATAAATATTCAGTTGGAGGTAATAATTATCAGAGAAATGTGGGGAAAGAAACCCAAGGAAAGTGGAGACAGAAATATGAATATACTTAGTGTATTAAGAATGATGATGATGAAAAAATATATAAGGAGGGTCGACATTCATACATTGACGAGGATCATGATACAGTGGGGAAAGACATTTAGGACGAGGTACAGTACACACTGTAATTTAGTTAAAATGTGGAAATTATGCTTCAGGTCTTGATCTAATTAAAGATACATCCAAGAAGGATTTTTGGGATATGTGTAAAATATATTGTGACGCAATATTACCTAGCAAGCGCGCAGGCTGTGATGTGAAGTATTGATGGAAGGCCGTGACATACGGATGCATGGCATGTGCAGCTCTCAAGGTACTGTTGATAGGTAACATACAATGCATGTATTAGATGGTAACCTTGTTCCACATGCTGGTGAATTACTGCAATGTCCGTAACGGCATGCCTGACTCCAAACTTAATCCTATAAACGAATTCTCTTTCCATTCTAGCTAGTAACTAAACTAGGAGTAGCCCGTAAACGATTGACCATAAGGACTGAGAGAACCAATTCTAGAACTACATCTGCTGCAACGTTGGCACATTAAAACTAACAAAGCTCCTCGTTGTTGTTCAACCTGGTGATCATTTGTCTACTTCTCAAATATTTCTGCGTTTCTTTTTATCGCAGACTTACGTTCCTTGACAACGGGTACATGGAGAGGAAAACTGTATGACGCTCTTAGTGTTTGGATAAAATACTCTCAAAACTCTCTCAATATCCATTGTGGTAGTGATATATTAGTACAGGTTCAAGATCTGATCAATGTGGCACACCTCTAGTGAAGCACCTAACACTTGAAAGGATTCTGACGCTACAAAAAAATCTGAAACGTATTTTTCATAAAAATAGCGCTTCAAAGTAAGGTAACATTTGTGCTACACATGTGACCTTACACGCATACTCTGTTATAAGATGGCGCTGTGTTGATTCGCGCTCTCAGTTGGAGGTTAACTGTCGTTGTGAATACATCGTGGCCAGTGGTACAGTTTGAACAATTTAATAATGGAAAAGAAATATTTGATTAGGATTGGGCAAAAGCAAGAGTTGAAACGAGGAGAGTGAATGATGAAGGAGTAAAAGAAATAAAGCGAGAAGATTGTAATAGGCGTTTCTATGAGAAATTGAAACAGAGACACAATTTACAATAGGTAACTGCTTTGAGGTAAATGAAGATGCTTCTACGTCAACTACGAATTTATTAGAAGACAAGAAAAGTGAATCAGGGGACTGGAAAATCCTGTTCATTTCATTGTCAGTAGGAAACTAAACTTGGTGATATTTGTACGGTAGACGTAACTTTTAACGGATGATCTCGATTTATATTAGCTTCCGTATATATTCACCCTTCCATCAATACTGGCGATTTGAAAAGGTTTCTCTTGAGTGCACTCCTACGTTACTCCGAATCAAGTTTAATGATCGACGACGAGTTTAATGTTGATGTGCCAATTATCATGATGGCCGATTTTAATACAGACATCGAAATAAATAAAAAGGTATTTGATTTTCTCGATTATCACTTTAATTTGAATGTTGTGCTGAGCAATTATCCCAGAATATTGGGCAATTAATTTATTGATCTTACTTTTACTCGTAATATTACTACCGAACTCTTAAATTAGGTCTCTTATTTCTCATATCATAGACCCCAAGACACCGAGTTATTACCCACATTCCAAGTGTACCACGTTCAATTGAGTCAAATTTATTATCCACATAACATTTCTGTTTTATTTCTAATAAGTAAGTCTACAAAATCGTCAAAACCCTGCAGCCGCTACAATAGCGACAGCTTACCACCCTATTTTTTACGATCATTTTTTATCGTATTCTTGTCTTCTCCTCTAACATTAAACAGCCCACCATCAAATCTACTCTCTATACCTGGATAAATTTAGACTTCAGATTCAGATTTTTGTGGCGTCAGAACAGAGTCTTAGTTGCTTCACTAGAGGTGTGCCACAGGGATCATATCTTGGACCTGTACTTATATACCACTACTCAAGTGGATGGGGGTACAATAAAGAATACCAGACTAGAAAACCAATATCTACGGCGACAACCACGTCTGAATAACATAAATATCAAGGACATAAAAGTGTATTAAATTGGTATTAATACGTCGTAGCCTTATTTTTTTGTCAACATCAATAAATAAGATATCAAGAGAGCCGACAATCATACGCTGACAAGGATCACAGTACAGGGGAGAAGATATTGTCCAATATGTCTCAGGTCACACAATTTATAAATCTTGTCACCTTTGAGGACGCACATAATGGTAGCACCATCAATCACTTTGACACGAGCTGCGGCCATTTTCTTTCTTACGTCCCGTCCATTAGTCTGCATGAAATTGTGGTCGAAATGTATAAAGAAAAGTTCCGCTCTAGAATGGAAAGAGAAAAAAAACAGCGGAGAAAAAGAAAGAATGAAAGTATCTAATATATGCCGGTATATTCTGCTTAGATGTCATGTTAGCGGAGATGAAAGATAAGCGTCTTTCGAGACAGTTCAATTTTCTGTGATACAAAGGAGAGCACAGTAACGCAGAACTTTGATGAATTAACCGGCCTTAGTTATGCAGAAGGTTCGTTTACTGGCGATATTTCTTTTTCTGTTTGATATAGCAAGAAAAAAGAGGAATAGTTAGTGGATAGATTGGCGAACACTATGAACGGAAAATCCAATATATAGTCCTCTCCGTGTAAGGACGTACCCTAAGGGTGCAACCTTATCCTTTCTCCCCTGTAATATTAAGGTACTGATTTATAGTTACTTTTCTTGCTGTTGGGTCTTTTTCAGTGTCGGTAACCATACAGTTTAGGGACCCTACTTGCCGATACGACGTCTTACATTAACCGTTAATCTGGCACGTTGGCAACGTTCAATCACTGCTCTAGCGTGAATTGCGTGTTGCCACCGCATCGCTGTTGAAGTCACTAGTGATATATTTGCGAGAATATTTAAAGTATATTTTCTTTTTCTGTGGGATTGTAAATATATTTGGCTAATACCAGGTAAGTAGAATTGTGGCATGTTCGGATAATGCATTTAATAACATTGTTTGTGTGAAATGATGAAAGTGCTCAAATACGTCAGTCTCATGTCTAGATCTACCGGCACATGAAATAACTCTTGCGGGACGAAATTTTGGCAGTAGAACTTGTAACATTATTATTTTCAAATCCGCAGTGAACTTGAAAGCTGACCTAAATTCCGTTCACGGAGCTTGGCACATTAGTATTCCTATATGTTTCCTGATAAGCTTGAAGATATAACCAGCCTGCAGGCTGAAAATATGCCCAATAATCTCTCTCCTTACTGGTTACCGGTATTGAAGAGAGAAGGAAAGGTTCGCACAAAAGAAAGGGAAGTCATTGGATGTCTGGAACTTTCGAAAATCACACTGCAAAGACTTATTAAATAAACTGCATCGTTTAACATGCCCCGCTATTCAAGAATATGGTTATAGTACGCCTACTGTATATCAAAATAGACAGATAATTTGAGTGAGAAAGTGTGTTTATTTCCTTAATTCCTCATTGAGCGTGGAAATCGACGAGATATTCATAATTATCTTGATTTATTTCATCTTATCTTTTATCATTTACCAGGGTAGGGAAACATTCATTATCGGTGTTTACATTGAGGTTAGTTTTTTATGGTATGTCTGGTGATTTTAATATGTAACCAGGCAGGTTGGCAGCAGTGATCAGCCATTACAAAAAGGAGAAAAGAAGAGCATCGGGCGGCGATATTTACTTTCTGGGGTATTTCCTTACGTGGCGATTACTATACAATGATACCTCGATATCTCGAATCTCCTTGGAGGCTAAATTTGATTTCGATTTATCGAAATTTCGAGATGTAGAGATTACGATTTTTGAACATGTATAGCACGTGATTGAATCTTATGTATCTACGGGCTTATACTGGATACATTATTTTTAACAGTATTTGATACGGCATCACTTTAATTTTAACCCTTATTACAGTAAATTTTAGAAGACAGGATACAGTACATACAGTAGTGAAACAAGAAAGATACCTCCGTCAACACCTTTGCCAAAAAATCCGTTAATCTCTTCTGTTTGTTATTGTTAAATTTGTCGTCAGTACCACGCAGCAGAGTTCGTAAATGGAGCTTGTCATCCGCGACTTCGGGGGTTGCTTTCGTACGTGACCGGTAATTAATTCACACCCGAGAAACAGCGAGGCTTCGTCGATTTTCCGACCACTAGAAGTTTTTGTTTTCCGTTTCCCGTCATATTAGCTCCCAGCATCACTGTAACCCTTTCTTTACTTGTTAACCGTTCCTCACAAACTATAAATGCTGTAGTGCACAGTTAATGTTGCACAAAATTCGAGTTACAGTGTATTTTTTGCTTCAAGGGAGGAAATGTTTGCTTCGAGTAATAGAGAAACAAATACACGTGAAGAGTAAGTTACTTTGAGATACTGAAAATTCGACTAACGGAGGTTCGAAATATCGAGGTTCGACTGTACGTCACAGTGTTTATTTATCGTCGAATGAACTCTTTTCTGCCCTTAAGAACCCGACTAAATTTGCAGGGTTTGAACTCGAACGGAGGCAGACTCGGACTGATCCGATACAAATGCAATGGGTTGAAAGCGCTCGAACGTGGGATGGCTTGTCCGCGATGCCCAACCAAATCTATGGCACGCAGAGATCTGAAATTTTGAACATAGGTAGATAGAAACGGTCCGAATGAACCTCGAAGCCGGATTTTATATTTTAGCTTTCATTGGTGAGTTATTAACGGAAAACCATCGGAAAACGTGTGTTACGATATGACAATCCAACGTGCTGTACAATATTAAATGCACAGATTCGCTGTCGCTAGGCAACGCACATAACATAGGTAGAGAACAAAAGTCGAGGAGCCATTTTAAGTCCATGGTATAGGAAGCCATCTTTGGTCCCCGACACGAGGATCCATATTCAGTATGTAATATCTGGAACTGTTTGTCTGTGTGTATGTGTGCGATGACCAGCCAAATCTACAGCAAGCAGAAAACTGAAATTGTTAACAGACGCGAATTCTTAGATTAATTTTCATAGAGGTAAATACCTGTCTTCATTATTTCAGTGCTCGGCTCCGTGTCTAAATGTTTGCGTGCTGGCCTTTGGTCTCAGGGGTGCCGGGTTCGATTCCGGATGGGATCGGGAATTTTAACGATCATTGGTTAATTTTTCTGGCATGAGGGCTGGGTGTATGTGTCGTCTTCATCATCATTTCATCCTCATCACGACGCGCAGGTCGCCTATGGGAGTCAAATCAAAAGACCTGCACCTGGCGAGCCGAACATGTCCTCGGGCACTCTCGGCACTAAAAGCTATACGACATTTTATTTCTCGGCGCTAAAAGCCATACGACATTTCATTTCTCGGTGCTAAAAGCCATACGACATTTCATTTCTCGGCACTAAAAGCCATACGACATTTCATTTCTCGGCACTAAAAGCTATACGACATTTCATTTCTCGGCACTAAAAGCTATACGACATTTCATTTCTCGGCACTAAAAGCTATACGACATTTCATTTCTCGGCACTAAAAGCTATACGACATTTCATTTCTCGGCACGAAAAGCTATACGACATTTCATTTCTCGGTACTAAAAGCCTCACGACATTTCATTTCTCGGCACTAAAAACCTCACGACATTTCATTTCTCGGCACTAAAAACTATACGACATTTCATTTCCCGGCACTTAAAGCTATACGACATTTCATTTCTCGCCACTAAAAGCTATACGCCATTATTATTATTATTATTATTATTATTATTATTATTATTATTATTATTATTATTATTATTATTATTATTATTATTTTAGTAGGTATATTTTATAGTTTCATTTATTTATTTCACAGTTACCAAATATTCATTTCATTCAATTAAAATTTTCACGCATGGCTGTGTCGTAGAGAAATTCTTGGTCCGAGAAGTGAAATTGTAAACGTCATCAACACGCAGCTTTTACCTGTGTATGTGTGCGATGCCCAGCCAAATGTACGACAAGCAGAGAACTGAATTTGTTAACAGAGGCTTATTCTAGGATGAGTCTTTATACAGGTCTTCATTAATTATTTTTATTATTTTCATCGTTTCAACTATGCGACACGACTCTCAGTCAAGAAACTCATGCCGAATATCTTTGAGGCCACCATCATGAAGTAGGATTCATTTCTGGGATTCAAATCATTCCTTCAGATATACAGTTTTAATTTATACGTCTGCAATTCCCCATTGGAGTTCATCAACAAGGCACAAGGACAATAGTTTAAAGTTCAAGAGTTGGAAAGGCAAACACTCCATACATACTGGAAGGACACTTAATATAGTTTGTCTTTTATGCAATATGGTCTTTTATATCGTTTTAATATTATTTGTACCATCCAACAACCCGCTATCTTAAGTATTGAAAGTAACAATATAATTAAAAATAATGTAATTCATGCAATATATGTAAAAGGGATGTGTGTTAATAAATAATATGTTTTACTTTGATTTTAAATAAATTATTTTAAAATCTAACGCTTGAATTAATAAATGCGGGCGAAGACGCGGCTACATGCTAGTCATTAAATAAAATCTGTAGTGAAATCTTTTGTCATTCAGCATTATTGATAATTTTTCTGCCGTTCGGTAGGTCCATAAATGGGTGTGACCTCCATATCTCTCTGTCTTGTGCCCTGTTTTTTACCTCTGCATATCCTTTCGTTTATTTCTCTAATGCTGGACATTCCATGTCGTACGATGTTGGCATGCGAAAAATTTGTTGTGTCACATTCGGTGCTTACCCGACCACATTAATTAAAAATTCAGCAACAAATGTCAGTTCCTCTGTGTAAATGACGCACCCAAATGACGTAAAATCAAATTGTCTGCATAAGGTAACTGAGACCACACGATTATTAGCATTATTACCTTATTCGTATAACACTTTATCGACGGATGCTCACGTATAGTTGATTATACAGTAAAAATTGATTAACCCCATTACAGTAGCACCGTAATACGTCTTAATTTTTATAGTATCAGGCTACCGCTTCTTTTTCTGAAGAGATCTAATTAGATGCAGTGTTGTAACATAGTATGAGTGTAATTAGCGTGAAACTAAGAGGCTTATCAAAGACATAGCCCGACATTACAGTGTTAAGGAAGAACTACTTAATTTGTCCTTCCAGAGAGCACATCTTGATATGGTAACATAATCCATTCGTCAGTAGGCTTTCTCTGTGAAGTGTCATTTTATGTGGCGTTCTAAGAAGTTTCATGTTGCTCTAGTAAATCATAGATTTTATTCCGTACGTTTGTTCGCTGAGAATCCTCATAGATTAGTGCTCGCAGAGTTGACTGTTACCCCGGCACAGATTCTGGGCTCTGATAGAGAAATATTCTCACTAAGTGAGAAATCTCTCTGTTCACCTAAGTACCTGCCATTTGCACTGGTATTTATAAACTTTACTGACCTCTGTACGCCTACTTCCACTGCTCCTAGTTTTAATAGCTCAGGCTGGCATGGCTTCCACTTACTAGGACCAGGGTCGTCGTCATTTTTCCTTTCTGACTTCCCTTGGTCACTCTTGGTGGAATTCGATTTCGAAGATGCAAAATTTACAGCACCCAGTGTATCAGTCATTTTATTGCCTTTGATGGCCCTTCACTTACTTCTACCAACATTTTTGTTGTTGCAAGGTTCGAATCCTATTAAATTTCCAGTTCCAATGTCCGGCTCCATAGCTAAATGGTTAGCGTGCTGGCCTTTGGTCACAGGGGCCCCGGGTTCGATTCCCGGCAGGGTCGGGAATTTTAACCATCATTGGTCAATTTCGCTGGCACGGGGGGTGGGTGTATGTGTCGTCTTCATCATCATTTCATCCCCATCACGACGCGCAGGTCGCCTACGGGTGTCAAATCGAAAGACCTGTACCTGGCGAGCCGAACTTGTCCTCGGACACTTCCGGCACTAAAAGCCATACGCCATTTTATTTCATTTCCAGTTCCAATATCAACCTAAAATTTTGTGAAAACGAACAAAATCCAAAATTGCAATATGGGCCTCAAAATGGCTAGTCTTAATTCAGATTTGGTCCTCAAAACGGCCAGCTTTTAGAATTCCATTCAGAGCACCAACATTTTCGGACTCGAGAATTTCAATCTGGGCCTAAAAATGACCACTAATTACGACCTGAGACTCAAAACGGGCAGTTATTTAGATTTACTATTGAATCGAAAAATTCGAGAATTTTGACCTGGCTTCAAAATTACTAGATTTTAGAACGTCTATTTGAGTCTCAATTCCTATCATGGCCTCAAATCGGCTAGTTCATGGAATTGTTATCAGGTCCTATAGATTTCATACCAGGGTCTCAAAATGGCTAGTTATTAGAAAGCTTACCAGGGCCCCTAAATGCCTAGTTCTTAGAATTCTCACCAGGGCCCCAAAATTTCCATTTTTAGAATTTTGTCTAGATGCTGAAAATAACCAAAAATAACGACAAATGACAGGCACCACAGTATACAATCAGCAATAGCCAGATACCACGGTATACAACGAGGAAAAATCAGAAATAATCAGGAATAACCATAAATAACCTGGAAAAATCAGAAATCACTAGATACCATGGTATATAACCAGAAATAACCAGGAATAAACCGAAATAACCCAGATATCGTGGCATACAGCCACAAATAACCAGAAATAACTATGAATAACCAGAAATAACCAGAGTTCCTATCAAGGCCCCGAAACGGTTGATTTGTAGAATTCTGACATGGTCCACTAAACGACCAATCCTTTCAATTATGACCCTGAGCTTCAAAATTGGTTAATTATTAGAATTTCGATTTGATCTTCAAAATGACTTAAAATATCCGACCAGGGTCTTAAAACATCGTCCGGTATCAAGTAAAACGGTTGGTTTCAAGAATTTATTCGGGGCCATAAAATGGCCATTTCTTTGAACTACTGACTGGGCCTCACCATGGCTATTTCCTTCTATTTTGAATTCATTGTACCTTTTTTCTGCCCCACATTTAACCTCAGTCCCCGTTTCCTCTTACACGTTAAATTTCTTCTTTCTTAAATCTGAGGCTGTACCTTAATTAAGGCCACGACCGGGCGAGTAGGCCGTGCGGTTAGGGACGCGCGGCTGTGAGTTTGCATCCGTGAGATAATGGGTTCGAATCCCACTGTCGGCAGCCCTAAAGATGGTTTTCCGTGCTTTCCAATTTTCACACCAGGCAAATACTGAGGCTGTACCTTAATTAAGGCCACGGCCGCTTCCTTCCAATTCCTAGACCTTTCCTATCCCATCGCCGCCATAAGACCTATCTGTCACTGTGCGACGTAAAGCAACTAGAAAGAAAAGAAAATTAAGGCCAGCCGGGCTGAGTGGCTCAGACGGTTGAGACGCTGGCCTTCTGACCCCAACTTGGCAGGTTCGATCCTGGCTCAGTCCGGTTGTATTTGAAGGTGCTCAAATACGTCAGCCTCGTGTCGGTAGATTTACTGGCACGTAAACAGAACTCCTGCGGGATAAAATTCCAGCACCTCGGCGTCTGGTTTAGTGGGACGTAAAGCAAATAACATTATTATTATTATTAAATTAAGGCCGCGGCCGCTACCTTGTCAGTTCTAGCCCTTTCCCATCCTTCCATCGCTGAACACCTTCGATTTATCAGTGCGACGTTAAACAAATAGCTAATAATAATAATAATAATAATAATAATAATAATAATAATAATAATAATAATAATAATAATAATAACTCCTTCTTTCTTTCTTTCCTTCTTTCTTTCTTTCCTTCTTTCTGTGGAAAATCCTCAGTATCAAAACTCAACGTACACAGAATACCTGCATTAGATCATTCTTGATATCCGTAAATATGGTCGTATAAAACCATACTTAATTTGACTTCAATGGCTTGAATTAAGACAAAGACGAATACTAGCAGTAGCATTATTAAAAATAAATATTATAATATGGAACCCTTTCGTCCGTTATCTATATGCTGCATTCTGTCGCATGGAAAACGTTCATGATCGGTATAGTAGATTCACACGCAACACAACCACCGCACGTGCAAATACAATAAATCCTGTACTATAGGACATGTTGTGTGGCACGCATATATAAATCCTACGATTACAAAAACTCAAGTCACTCAGTAATCGGAAATTAATATTGTTGCTGGGTGATCAGTCCATAGACTAGTTTGATGCAGTCCTCCATGCCACGCTATTCTGTGCTAACCTTTTCATTTCATTTCTGCATCCTATATCTACTGTAATCTGTTTGTCATATCCATGTCTTGGTTTAACTCTACCTACACTTCCGTAAAAAAAAAAACCGAACAAGTCCTGGGCGTCTTAAGATGTGCCCTATTGTTCTATCACTTCTCGTCAAATTTAGCAAATCGATCTCCTCTCACGAATTAGATTCAGTATCTCTTCATTCATGATTCGATCTATCCATCTCACCTTCAGCATTCTTCTGTAACACCACATTTCAAAAGCTTCTATTCTCTTTCTTTCTGAGATAGTTATCGTCCATGTTTCACTTCCATACAATGCTATGATCCAGACGAAAATCTTCAAAAACTTCTTTCTAATTCCTGTATCATTGTTCGAAATGAGCAAAATTCTTTTCTTAAGAAAGCTCTTCCTTGCTTATGATAGTCTGAATTTTATGTCGCATTACTTCCGCCATCGTTAATTATTTTACTACCCAGGTAACAATATTCATCTACTTCCTTTAAGACTTAATTACTTTGGTTGTATTTTATTTGAAGATACAGTGCACAAATTGTGCGTAGATTTGAGAACAAACTGGAATTATCCTGTGCACTGTCATCACTAACTTTTTACAAAATATCACAATAGAAGGTCTCCGATTTGTACAAGTGAGTATCGGCTGCAGTGCACACAGCATAATTTACATACGCAGGATTCGTCTGGAAGTACTCGGTTTTACACAGCTTATGGTAGTATCCACGTACCACCATCGAGTTCACAAAGTGACGCAGATCTTGGTTAGTGCACTATTCATCAGGGCCTCCGTTGTATAAAAGTCGATCCAGATTTCGTCTCTCTCTTTTTTTAACTCTGTATTGCATAAGTTTCACCCAACCGTCTGTGAATGGTAGCCCCCTCTTCATCCTGAGGTACTCGATGAAGAAGATCTCCTTGGCAAGTTAATATGCAAGTCGAGATTTTGTGTATTTTTATATCCCCAGGGTAGCTTTCAGAAAGCTCGACTTGACTGCTTCAAGTGTCCTCAAGTTCGCCGTGGTCAGCTTCTCCCAGATGATTTCCAACCCGTGTGTGAAGATGGGAGCTATTTTTCGCGTCGAATAATGTCATAGCGGTTCACTATGAAAGCTTTGGGTTAATTTTAATGTCATATATGGCTTTGGTTGTCGCCGCTGCTCGAGACTTTATGCGGGCTCTGTTGTTTGTAATGTCAGTCCTAGATATGCGAATGTATTTACTGACTTTAGGGCAGTTGATCCTATGTGAATCTTGTCACTAGCTGCTTCTCTGCCTCCTTTCCGAAACGTCATTTTTTACAGTTTTCTCAGAGTTGATTTTGATCTTGTTATCCTGTGAATGGAGAAACAAGAAGAATGGAGAAACAAGTTGAAGCTGAGTTGGGAGAAGATCAATTTGGCTTCAGAAGAAATGTAGGAACACGTGAAGCAATCCTGAATTTACGTTTGATCTTAGAGGATCGAATCAAGAAGGACAATCCCACGTACATGGCATTCGTAGATCTAGAAAAGGCATTCGATAATGTTGATTGGAACAAGCTATTTATGATTCCGAAGATGATAGGGATCAGATACCGAGAACGAAGAATTATCTACAACCTGTACGAAGAATTATCTACAACCTGTATAAAAATCAGTGTGCAGTGATAAGAATCGAGGGCTTTGAAAAAGAAGCAGCAATCCAGAAAGGAGTGAGGCAAGGCTGCAGTTTGTCCCCTGTCCTTTTCAATGTTTACATAGAACAGGCAGTAAAGGAAATCAAAGAGAAATTTGGAAAGGGAATCACAGTCCAAGGAGAGGAAATCAAAACCTTGAGATTTGCCGATGATATTGCTATTTTATCTGAGAATGCAGAAGATCTCGAGAAGTTGCTGAATGGTATGGATGAAGTCTTGGGTAAGGAGTACAAGATGAAAATAAATAAGTCCAAAACAAAAGTAATGGAGTGCAGTCGAACGAAGGCAGATGATGTAGGAAATATTAGATTAGGAAACGAAGTCTTACAGGAAGTAGATGAATATTGTTACTTGGGTAGTAAAATAACTAACGATGGCAGAAGTAAGGACATAAAATGCAGACTAGCACAAGCAAGGAAGAGCTTTCTTAAGAAAAGAAATTTGCTCACTTCAAACATTGATATCGGAATCAGAAAGATGTTTTTGAAGATTTTCGTGTGGAGCGTGGCATTGTATGGAAGTGAAACATGGACGGTAACTAGCTCAGAAAGAAAGAGAATAGAAGCTTTTGAAATGTGGTGTTACAGAAGAATGCTGAAGGTGAGATGGATAGATCGAATCACGAATGAAGAGATACTGAATCGAATTGGTGAGAGGAGATCGATTTGGCTAAATTTGACGAGAAGAAGAGATAGAATGATAGGACACATCTTAAGACACCCAGGACTTGTTCAGTTGGTTTTTGAAGGAAGTGTAGGTGGTAAGAACGGTAGGGGTAGACCAAGGTATGAATATGACAAACAGATTAGAGCAGATGTAGGATGCAATAGTTACGTAGAAATGAAAAGGTTAGCACAGGATAGGGTGGCATGGACGGCTGCATCAAACCAGTCTATGGACTGATGACTCAACACACATCCTGTGCTTCTCTGTCCAGATTGTGAATGGCTTTTTGTAATTCAGATAGGGAACTCGAACCAACGACCATATCATCTGCATACAAGTATATGTTAACATTTACTGTTCCAAGCTGTTTTGAACTTATTTATTTTCTACTTACACTCCTTCCACAAGACTCTGCCCATAACATTCAGCAAATAATCATACTGGAGGTAATACATTGCATAGGTATTCAAAGAGGAAGTCTAAGTTTTGGCAAGGTCATTATTTGATATTTTTTTAAAGAGTTTTTCGTCCTTTTCTCTTTCCTTCTGCTTCTTCATGAAGCCATATGTTGTAAGTCCACACACAGTACACGTTCTCCAGAATACCTTGAATCTCTGTCTATATTTTAAAATGACTGTTTCGTTACTAATAGTGCAAATGAAATGTTGTATCGACCATCTGCCTTGTTCACAATAATCCTAATTACGAAGGCACAAGGAGATGAGGAGGGACCCTAATGATCTTATAATGCGGCCTGTCTTTCCTCTCACCAGGCTGCTTTTTGTAGTGCCCGCCACGCGCGACCTTGACCCGCACCCTAGCTGCCTGCCCTTTATCAACCTTCACTGTTTACTTCCAACGTATCAACACAGACGACACCGTATACCGAGGCACTGACTGCCCAAGGGAATTTTTAATTCGCAGCCAGACTCGGTCGCCTGGACAACTGAGGGGGTCGGGCCCTTAAATCCCGGTTCCCCTCCATCCCCCTCACTTAATTTAGACCAGAACTGTGATCTTGCAGATTATTTTATAACCAAAACTTACCTGATTATCAGCCTCTTGCAAAATTTTCATCTGTGCAAAAGTGGTGCCAACTAACACCAATGAAAAATGCATCAAATTGCATCATATTTACACCACATATTTTTTCACATTGACACAAATTTGGCGCAAGTGAAGTAACGTTTTACGCCATAGTTACAGCAAAACTGAAGTACATTATTCAGGCAAAAATACACCAGAGTTTTTCCTTCAAACTTCTTTACTATCACCACCACTATTGAACAAAATTTGCTTCAGAAATCTCCAAATTTACACCAAAGATTTGTGGAATCACCTTGGTATCATTTTAGTGCAAAATGTGAGCAATTTTCTTCGTATTTACGCCACAAATATAATGGTTCAAAAATTGGTATAAAGTTGGTGTATTTTTGGTGTATCGTTCGAAGCAAGCATTTTGGTACATTTCTTGGGTATTCTTTATGCAATTTTGCTGCAAAATTAGAGCATTTTCTTTCGCATCCCCCCCCCCCCCAATATAGTTCAAAATTGGTAACAACAACAAGAACGCTAACGTCATACTTCTCTCGGCATTTAAATTTATTTTACTTTTTTTTAAATTCACTTTCTGCATTTTCCCCCTCTTCCCCCTCCCCCTTCCCCCGGCCAACGGTCTTGTTTGCAGCCCCTATAGTCTTCTCCCTCCATGAGATTCCTTTGACCTTCTTACTCTCTCAGCTATCCAGCTCCATGGCTAAAAATGGTTAGCGTGCAGGCATTTGGTCACAGGTGTCCCCGGTTCGATTCCCGGCAAGGTCAGGAATTGTAAGCATCATTGGTTAATTCCGCTGGCACAGGGGCTGGGTGTATGTGTCGTCTCGTTTATGTGATTACCCCAATGAAAACTTCTGTTTTTTTTTGCTAGGCCTACTTGTTTAACATCGCAATAACACATCGAAGTTTTCTGCGACGGAATCATTGGAAAGTTAATGGCCGTAGCCCCATCTGCCTGGTGCGAAAATGGGAAACCATGGGAAACCATCTTCAGGGCTACCGACAGTGGGTTACGAACTCACCACACTTGATTTCTAGCGCGGTAACAACGCATATGTGAGCGCGTGATTTTACTGTGTGAAAGTATGAATGTTTGTAGACTGATTCTACAGATGTCAGTTCAAAAATAATTAGTTAAACTAGTTCATGGGGCGCCGATAAGGACCCCGCGGGCGGGGCAGCCCGTAGATTCTGAGGGGCCCATGGCTGTTTCTTAATTCAGTAGCTAAAGAGTGATTTTACATATTGATAAAGCTACTGCACACAACACAGTAGTATTTTTATTACACAGGGTTATTCCAAACTTAGGCCATCGTAGTGCAGAGCTTCTTTCGTCAATATGTGTACGATAGTTATTTCTGGAAGAATGTGGGTTTCGCAACCTGTTCCAATAATAACCATCCTTTGCTAACACTCACAACAATCAACAAGGTTTTTGAAATAATTAGCCAGATCTGAGAACCCAGCAGTCAGCGAAGATGCGATAACAAAGACATCCTCCTTATCTGAACTCTAAATACTGAAGTTTCGAGCCTGTTTATAACTCTCAGCACTTAGTGTAGCTAAGTAGGCCAACGATGGACGGTTGAGTAGTAAATTATTTGATCCTAGGAACGAGATTATTTCTTAATATTGTGACAGTCACCGTGTTTTGGTAACTATAGTTGGAATATGTATTTCTTGTGTGTGTAAGTGTGTTCGTACCATATAAGTGTAGTGATTTAATTCCTTCGGATTTGAAAACTAAATTATGTAATTATTATCGTTACGTTGTTGTTGTTCATTGTAACAACCCTGTAGTACGAAATAAACTTATGATTTTCTTTATCAGGAAGCGAGGGGCCCATTTTCAATTATAGCGTGGGGGGGGGAGCTTCTTAGCGCCGCTACTGACGAGTTCAATTCCTTTTCACAACACCTAAGAAGGGCGAACAATAATAGCTAACATAATCCAAGGCATGACTTCATATTTTAAAATCCATTCCATGATAGCTGGAGAGACAGACACAGCACACTGTTACTGTCTGAAGGTCTGGTTTGCTGCCATCCATTAAAAACACATTTGTAAGCCGACAATGAGGGAGAGAGCATTCACACCAACTATCAGTGGTCAGTGGCCTGTCACCTGCCGGGGCACTTCACTTCTTCACAGCTGTCAACAATTCGCGCTGGACACTCACTTAACAAGAGGACTCCCCAGTCGCGCAGAATTTCAACTAGATTTAATATAATTTGTCAGCTAGCCCTTTCTTTGATACTTCAAGATCTCCTTCGTAATAAAATCCTTATTCTGCCCGTCATTCACAACGATATAAAAAAAGACCGTTTCAGCAGCTGAAATTCGCAACAATTATATATTGTTGTCCCCTTTTTACAAGAAAAATACAACGAAACTCTCACAAGCACGAAATTGCAACTTTTTTTAAAACGAAAATTGCTTGTCTGAAGCTACGCTGAAGATGGTTGCCAACGCGCACAGAATAACATACTGCAATGTATTCGCTCGCTGAGGCCAAGATTTGTGACCGTCCCATGATAGCAAAACCGTTTGTGCCAGCCCACGAAAATAGAATAAGATACGATAGAGCATTTACGACAGGCAGGGAATACTATGTGTGTGTTATGCCGCCTCTATCCACAGAGGGACAGATTTACCTTGCAGAATTCAAACGAATGGAAGTGGTTTCCATCTTGAAACCACGTAAGCCTGCCAATGACCCGAGCAGTTATAGAAAAATTGCCCTTCTTAGTTGCTGTTATAAGCTTTTTGAGAAGCTAATCTACAACAGAATCAGCGCAATAATTTTTCAGCATATTCCAGTTGATCAAGCCGGATTTAGGACAAATTGCAGCTGCTGAAATCAAGTGCTTTCGCTGACATCCCACATTGAAGCAGGTTTCCAGAAACAACTCAAGACCTCAGCCGCATTCATTGATATTACAGCAGCGTTTGACACAGTCTGGAGGGAAGGATTAAGCTTCTCCGCATTGTACCCTGTAGGATCATCGTGCAAGTTATAAATAATATGCTCAATGACAGATGATTCCGACTGTGTATGATAAACAGTATGAGCAGAGAAAGGAAGCTCAAGAATGGATTACCTCAAGGATCGGTATTGTCTCCCCTACTGTTCAATTTGTACATCACCGATATCCCAGAAACATCATCACGAAAATTCTGTTATGCTGACGATATAACACTACCCACTCAACATCGAGACCTTAGTGTGACAGAAAAAGTGCTACAAAGAGACCTGATTTCATTTGGAACGTACTTTAAGAAATGGCGACTGAATCCTAATCCTAAAAAACAGAAGCGACATGTTTTCATCTGCATAATAGCCAAGCTGGCATTAAACTTCAAATCCGTTTTTTGTCATCGTGAACTTCGGCACGCCTGGCATCCAAAATATTTGGGCATTACACTTGATTGCACACTATCTTACAAACAACATCTTATGAATCTGTCCAAAAAGCTCAAAACGCGTAATAATATCGTTCAGAAATGGTGTGGCTCACGTTGGGGTTCCTCAGCAAAGACTTTAAGATCTTCTGTTTTGGGACTCGTTTTCTCGTGTTGCTGAGTACTGTGCACCAGTTTGGCTGAATAGCCCGTATACAAGACGCATTGGTATTTAACTGAATGTTAGCATGCGGTTGAAATATCTGGTACTATCCAGTCCAGACCCCTTTGTTGGCTCCCAATTCTGTCAGGTATAATGCCGCCTGATTTAAGAAGATCAAATGCTCTCATTCGAGAGGGCAAGAAGATTGAAATGATCCCTCAACTGCCTGCTTTGGATGATATTCCCGCTCTCAAGACAACGAGGCTCAAGTCACGTCATCCATCTTCGCGTGATGCTGTCTTTACCCTTTAGAAGAACGGAGAAGTCGCTGGAAAGTTGCTATCTACACAACATCTTTTCTGGTGAACATCCTCTACAGCGTAAGCTTTGGACCACTCTGAATCGGGCGAGAACAAATCATGGACGATGCAGGGCTGAACTTTATAAGTCAAACTATATTTCATCACCAGAATGCGACTGTCCCCCATATTGTAAGTAAATGTATACAACGTTCCTACACGGGTAGCCCGAGTGACTTTTTGGAACCAACAGAGGAAGCCATACAGTGGATCACCCAACTGGACATTCTACTATAACTAAATCTTGCTCCCAAGAAGCATGTTTCTTGTCTGTGTATATTTGTAAATATTATGTACTTGTATATCCGGTCTAGAAAGCCAAGAATAACGGCCGAGAGGATTCGTCGTGCTGACCACACGGCACCTCGTAATCTTCGGGCCTTCGGGCTGAGCAGCGTTCGCTTCATAGGCCAAGGCCCTTCAGGGCTGTAGTGCCATGGGTTTTTTGGTACGTGTATATATGTATCTAACTTGTTGCCATGCACCAATAATAATAATAATAATAATAATAATAATAATAATAATAATAAATTTTGATGGACAGCTTGTATCCTGAATACCGTAATCTCAGCGTTCTAGCGAGGAGACATTTGTAGACGAATACGTTTGAGTGGTATCTTTAAAAGTAGGAAAGATCACAATATGAAAATAAAGTTGGAATTTAAGAGGACAAATTGGGGAAAATATTCGTTTATAGGAAGGGGAGTTAGGGACTGGAATAACTTACCAAGGGAGATGTTCAATACATTTCCAATTATTTGCAATCATTTAAGAAAAGGCTATGAAAACAACAGATAGGGATACTGACACCTGGGCGACTGCCCTAAATGCGGATCAGTAGTGATTGATTGATTGATTGATTGATTAATTGATTGATTGATTGATTGATTGATTGATTGATTGATTGATTGATTGATTGATTGATTGATTGATTGATTGAATGTGAAGACAGAACTGAAGCCAAAGGACACGCGTATCTGGCATATTGTTTGGGCTAAAACATTATAGACCGATTGCTGTCTGTTGTTGATCAAGTTACGACACTGTAAGTGAATACAAGGATTCCGTATTCTTCTTCTTCTTCTTCTTAACCAAACTCCCTAGCTGCATGGTCAGCGTTGAGGCCTTTGGTTGGAGGGTTCCGGGTTCGATTCTTGGCTGGTTCGGGATTTTAGTATTGTGTTACTGTATTACCGTAATTCTTCTGTCTCGGGGACTGGGTGGTTGTGTTTGTCCCAATACTTTCCTCTTCATATTCAGACAACACACCACACTGCCAGCCACCACAGAAATACGCAATAGTGATTATATCCCTCCATATAGGAAGGTCATCCGGTCATAAAACAGAGACAAATCCACATGTGTGTGACAGTTTAAAACCACGATCCGGTCTGGAAAAATCGGTAGAATTATTATTATTATTATTATTATTATTATTATTATTATTATTATTATTATTATTATTATTATTTGTGTTTATTGAGATGTTCAAAGGAGTTGCAAGAAAAATGAACGTGTGTATTTACGAAAGAAATCAGAAATATACATATAAACTGTGGGAGTTGAAAATGACAGTCATTTTAGCTGCAGAAGTTCGATCCACTTCTAAAATGCCAGTAGTGTAAGGATTTTATCACTCCCATTGTTCTCGACCCATTTTAAATGACTATTCTTTGGCCCGAAATTACGATTTTCAATTAAAAGTATTGTAAATGCTATTAAGCCCAAATATAGTGAATTGTACAATATTGAATTGGTATTTCTTCGCATCCAAATGATAAATCAATTTCTTTTTCCGAAGGCAGCAGGACAAATTAACATCATCAACCAACAGGTTACGAAAGGTGACAAAATAATGTTCGTTGACTCGGCTTTTCTCTATGAATTGTTTTTTCACTTTTTATTTACTTTTTCCATATTTAATTTTATTACTTGTATGTTGAATGTATCACAGAATTAGCGAATAATGCATTTGGGCTTACCACCTATATATTCACATTAAATAAATAAATAAATAAATAAATAAATAAATAAATAAATAAATAAATAAATAAATAAATAAAACCTATCAATGCCTAAGAATTCAGGTTCTACTTATTTGACAGATATGTCGATTAATGGATTTAAAAGTATACACCTTATTCTCAGAACTTCATTAAGAAATTAAGAATAGCGTATTGAACGTGCTTGCTGAAGCCTTGTCGTGTCACTAATGTTTCAAAACAAGAAAGGACAAGTGCATTAAATGTGTGTAGCATAATATTCAAAACGAAAACATTAGTAATATCTCAGGAATGAATACGGGCAACTTCACCGAATCATTCAAAATAACTTGAGCTGGGAAGGATTAAATACAGAATACAGACGTATACGCTACATTAATGCAAGGACAAATGTAACATTTCAGAATTTTAAAAAATCAGAACCACCGCTCACAAAAATTCCCCACTTTTTAGGCTATGCAATGTCTACAACAGTGCAGGTCAGAAGAATAGTCCTTCACACTTCTTAATAAATTTGTGTTTCATTTATTTTTAGATATTTAGATTTAGATTTGAGATTTTTTAGATATATTTGTTATTCCTACAGTTTCTATAACGATTCAGAATCTGAGTGAAAGCTTTGTAAATAATTTTTCTCTTATCAGACGTTTGTGTGTTCTGCATTACTTTCCCTGTCTTTTCGTTTCTTTCTTTTTACAGTGATTCGATCTGCTTTGTACGTGATAAGTCTATTTCGAGTCTGAAAAAGTATTAATGTACTGTAAATTCCGAATGGTACTTTCTATATATAAAATTTGTTTAAATTTTCAGATATTTAGATTTTATATTTATATTTTTGTTCTTCCTAATATGTGCTATTTGTAATTGGAGAAACATCTCTGTTGGTGGAATGAAATGAATGAAATAAATTATTAAAAAGGATTGGTTTGCTAAACTAATGTAATCAGATGAAGACGAGCCTACCTGCAGGAACATCTCTCCGTCCAGGAGCGAGTGGTCGTAGGTGGTGAGATCTCTGTTTCGGAACTGAGATTCATGGTGGAGACCATCTTCCTTGTCCTTATGCATAACCACTGCAACAAGAAAAAAAACATTGCATTTTAGATTGTTGATGGATATAAATAAATATAACATTTAAAGTAATATTAATTTCTGTAGAAAAAATAAAAATATAACAAATGCGAGTATAAAAAATGCTCCAAAATTTCTAATAACAGAAACTGGTCGAATAAGGAAGGTAAAGAAATACAAATGTGTGAGAAAAACAATTCAAGAAAATGCGTTGGAAAAATCCGCTATAGAAGAAAGAAATACATAAGATGGAAATATCGTACTGTATAACTAGGAATGTTTACAACAAAAAGTGTTTATCTAAAAACCTCAAAACACAACACTACAACACAGTAGTCAAACCGGAATGCCTATACGCTGAATAAATTAGAAGTAATGGGAAGAAAAATTATACGGAAAATACTCGGTCCGCAGAACTCTTGAAATCATGAAGTAATGACGAAATATACCAGAACATAGAAAACATAACAGATAAAATGCGGAAGAACGATTGATTTTTTTGGACATTTAACAAAATGGATGACAACAGTTTAACCAAACAGATCTTCAAATATCTTTGGAACAAAAAGTCAACAACAACCTGAATTAATGAAGTCATGAAAAATTTGGGAAGAAACAATATAAGAGAAGAAGCAGCAACATAAAGAAGGAAATTTTTAGAAATTAAGTGTTAAAAATGGAAGGATTGCAAGGTAGGGAGAGAAAGAAAACAGAATCAAAATGATCCGAAGGGAGGAAAACGAGACACAGTGAGCAGATGAAGGAGAATTGGAGGAAGAAGGAACAACAAAGGATTAAACATTGAATTTGTCACGTGGTCCCTAGATGACACTAACGAAAATAATAATAATAATAATAATAATAATAATAATAATAATAATAATAATAATGGAAAAGGATGCTTTCGTACCAATGAGTTTATCCTAAAGGAGATGACCGAGCAAGTGGCGTTCGGGAGATGGTGGGTTCGAACCCCACTGTCGGCAGCCCTGAGGATGGTTTTCTGTGGATTCCCCATTTTAACGCCAAGCAAATGCTGGGTTTGTATCTTAATTAAGGCTATGGTCACTTCTTTCACACTCCTAGTCCTTTCCTATCGCATCGTCGCCATAAGACTTATCTGTGTCGGTGCGATGCAAAGCAAATTGTTCAATATATATAAAACTGAAGGTTGTCAGGTTATCGTCAGTGTGGCATCAAAGAATTCCTGAATTATTTGGTCAAATCATGTGATGTAGATAAGGAACCCTTGAAATGCATATAATTTCAGGAAAAGTGCCTGGGAAGGGGAAACTCAGGCGAGTTCCCACAAGCTAGACAAATTGCCACCAAGACACACCTCATATAAGCAAGCCATTTGGAAGAACACAGCGAAGGCAGGAAACAGATACAAAGAAATATCCTTAAAGATTACGATCATCAGAATTGATGAAACGAAAGTAATAAGTTATTATTATTATTATTATTATTATTATTATTATTATTATTTTCATCATGCTGTAGACCCATCTTCTGTATATACATTGTGATATTCAAAGCACGATGACTCGTTCGACACCTGACTGCTCAGGAAATGTCACAATTTGCAGCCTACCTGGGTAGGAGACCACCATTCTTTGCTGATATTGAGGGTAACTCTCTCCCAGATATTAACCCAACAAATACGATTAGACCAGGTGAAATGTATCCGTGAACACACTACGGGGGGTGATATTCAGCTGTCACCCCGGTAAGTAAACAATTAGCAGGCTTGCTGAGTCAGCATGACTAGCGAGAAGCGAGTCTATTAAGCTGTCTTAGAGCCCCCTTCCCTGCCAGTCAATCTGAACGATACCTTCTTTAACTGGCCCATCACAATCAGAACTCTCTCCATCAATACATCTAACAGGTATCCATCAAGACGTAGTATACAAACACAGAAATCTTCACGGTGTAAACCTATAGAAGGCAGTGCTTTGTTTATACGCGAGTTACTGGTGGACCAGGTAATGTACTGGCCGTGTAGATGGCGCGGCTCAGCGGCTGCACGAGGCCAGGAAAATTTACACGTATCACACAACCAACCACCACAAAAACACGCGGAGTAGAATGGAGCCCTCCTCATACGGGTGGAATGAGGAAGGGCATCCAGCCGTGACATTGGGCCAAATATAAATATACACAATGCCGACCCCAAGAAATTGGAAATGAAAGCCGCGTTTTTTATTATTCTTATTATTTTCTTTAAAGAATTTGGCTAAATATAGACCACTTAGAAGCTAAAACTATGGTAAAATATTTTTCTGTTTCTTTTCTTCCCAGAACTGCTCCATACGTCGACTGATCGCCAGCCTCAGTTCCTCCGATGTTGACGTCCAATTAGCAAAATCGAAAAATCCGCCGAAGTGATCAGTGATTATGTCATCTGTGATCATCAGTCTTTGTAGATCCCATCGTATCTCTTCCAGCCAACCGGTGGTGTGTTTGATTTAGAGATCGTTATAAAAATATCTTCTTAGTTAGCCTGTCGCTGTTTATTATGTAAAAGTGACCATAAAATTGCAGTCTACGTCTTTCAAGAGTGCCTGTAATTGTCTCAGTATTTCGGTACAGGCCTTTATTTTTCTCTTCGTTAAAATATCTTTATTATTTTGGGGTCCCAAAATGTTCCTAAGTATTGTCCGTTTCTCCTTGTCCAGTTCCTCTTGTTCACCTCTTTTGTTCAACTTTAAACATTCTGATCCATACAATACCTCTTCTTCAGTTACAGCTATGTAGTGCATGATTTTTGCCTGGAAAGATATCGATCGTTTGTTGTAACTGTGTCGAGTGACTTTATAACCCATATCCTTCTTCTACAATATCTCCTTGCACGGCGTGTTATCGAGTCCATTTGACTGGATCCATTCTCCCAGATATTTGCATTTATCAAGTCTTTGAATATCTCCATGTTGTGTTTTGAATCACTTTTCTCCGTTGTCTCTATGTTCAAAACATTTAGGTTTTTCATATGAAATTTGAAGACCAATCATGTAGAGTTCACACCATTATTTGTGCTTGTAAATTATTTTCCGAAGTTACTGCTATATCATCAGCAAAGACAAGACATTTCACCTCAGATCTGCCTTTTCCTTGCCCCAAATGAATCCCTTAAACGTTTTTCATGTAATATAATATCCAGCTCCCTCAAAATTGTGTTTAATATCAAATTAAAGAGAACTGATGAAAGTCCATTATATTATTATTATTATTATTATTATTATTATTATTATTATTATTATTATTATTATTATTATTATTATTATTATGACATCGTAGAATTAAATATAGTAAACTCTGAATAGAACATCTTCCTAATGTCAGGAGGGAAAGTGAATCAGTCACTCAGTTATAAAGATAAATTGACGACACAAACCTGTTTTTAATGGAGCATTAACAATAAAGGGCAAATTATGGAGAATACATTTAATATTGATTATACAGTGTTAGGTATTGAAAGATAGTATTAAATTATTGAGTAATAGGTCATCTACAACCAGTACTTTAAAATGTTAAACATTACCTTTAATGTGAGGTAGTTTAAATTTGGTTGTTAGTGATGTAACCTAATTGGTGGACCTGTATAACCAGTAGCAAAACAAGGTGACACTTCACCGTCTATACATAAACTTCGTCTTGCATGCCTAATGAAGGTAACAGAACTCCTAAAAGGTGACATTACAAGATCACGTTTCATTCAAGGTCTGACCACATCGTGTTCTCTTACAAGACCAGAACATTTTCTCTAACACTGTTTTGTCAACTCCGCAGAACTAAACCCTCCCCGCAGAAGCCACATGTTAACTGACATCTCGCACACAGAAATATGCTACTACAACACTGGAGTAGCGTCAAAAGAAACTTATGGGTAGAGTCCAAATGTTCAGGCTGTAATAGGTTAGCCTGCCTGCACTTCCGTAATGTAGCGAGAATAACATAAATTCTAGGGGTCCTGATAGGTCGCACCCACTACCGTTTATGCAAATCTCAAAGCACAGTTGTTATCCGCATTAGTCTATACTTGTTATCCGCTCCGATAAGATTGCAATCAATCAATCAATCAATCAATCAATCAATCAATCAATCAATCAATCAATCAATCAATCAATCAATCAATCAATCAATCAATCAATCAATCAATCAATCAATCAATCAATCAATCAATCAATCAATCAATCAATCAATCAATCAATCAATCAATCAATCAATCAATCAATCAATCAACCAATCAACGTACTGTTTTTTCTGTTAGTGACTGGAGAGAGTTTGATGTTCTGATCAACGTTCTGTACCTATTCCTGTCATAAATTTCACTGGGAGCAATATCCAGTTCTTGAAGGTCTTTTCTGACGAGTCTTGCCCACTTGGCATTAGTCGCTTTCCCTCTAGAGATGGTGTGGAAGCTTCTGGAGGTGAGCCTCTGATTGTCCATTCTCATGACATGACCATAGAAGTTCAATCTCCTCTTCCTCATAGATGTTGTAATGCTCTCCAATTGTTTGTACAGTTCGTTGTTGTGCCTAATTCTGTACTTGTCTTCTTCTTTAATAGGGCCCATGATTTTTCTCAGGATCTTCCTATCCTTCAGCTTCAGTTTTCTAAGTTGCCCTTTTTTTACCATGTTTAGGCATTCTGAGGCGTATAGTACTGACGGTCTCACTACAGTAGTGTAATGCCTAATTTTGAGGTTAAGGGAGAGAGATTTGGATTTGTACATACTCTTACATAGGTGGTAGGCGCTTTCCAGTTTGATGCATCTGCTGTTTATGGCCTGATCTTCATTCCTGTTTGGGGTTATACATTCTCCCAGGTATTTGAAGGAGTTAGTCCTTTGTACTGTTTTGTCCCCCACTGGGATTGATTTGGGTGCATCTTTGATGTTGGTGATAAACTGTGTTTTGTTGATGGCGATATTCAGCCCTACTTTAGCTGCTATGTGGTCGAGAGAGGATAGTTGATGGATAGCTTCCTCCACACTGGATGCCAGGAGTGTAAGGTCGTCTGCGAAGGCTAAACAGTTGACAGTTAACTTGTCTTTCTTGTAGCCTATTCTCAATCCAGAGTCATCCTTTAGCATTTTCGTCCACTCACGAATGACTTTTTCGAGAAGGCAGTTAAAGAGGATTGGAGAGAGACCATCCCCTTGTCTAACACCTGTTTTGATCTCAAAGCTCTGGGACAGTTCCTCTCTGAATTTGATTCTGGCTGTAGTGTTGGTAAGAGTTGCTTTCACTAGATTTAAGGTTTTCTTATCTAGTCCCAGTACAGCAAGTGCCTGGAAGAGTGACTCTCTATCTACTGAATCGTAGGCCTTCTGAAAGTCAACAAATTACAATGATGCATTTGAAGGTAACAACGAACTGAAATTCCACGTATCTATAACAAATATAGGGTAGGTTTTGGAACGACGACTTTCTTTCAAAAATTATCTGAAGGGCTCCTAAAGAATTTTATGAAGTGATAGGAGGCCATGCTACCATATCCGCCTGTATACCGTGCGGGTGTGGGATGGCAGAGCATGCAGGAAGAAGGCTTTGCAATGAATTTGATATGCAACAAGTTCGAACATGCAATGAGTTTGAACTGGATAAACTGTGATTAGCAGAACACGCGACCAACGAGGTCTACAAAATGTGTGAGTGTAGCCAAGTGAGGGAAGTTTGATTGGTCGCAGTTTATAAACAACGGTGAATTGATTATTATCCTACTTTTAAAACGTTATACATGTTAAGGTGACCCGATCTCCACAACGTGATATCTAGTACTATCGCTAGTTTCTTCCTTGCATAAAGGTTGTACAGACAGGGCTGCATTCGTATTTGGAAGGATGTGTAACTGGTACTGGCCCGCACACTGTGGTACAGACCTGATCGAATGAACTGTGTCCAAAGTCGTCACTGGTTCATAGGTAGAGTGTCGGCCTCCGGACCCCAGGATAGCGGCTTCAAACCTGGCAGAGGTAGTCGGATTTTTAAAGGGCGGAAAAAAGTCCATGCCACACTCCATGGCGTACGATGCCGGCATGTAAAAGATCTCTGGTGACACTTAGTGTTTACCCGATAAAACTAATTCAAACTAGCCTTAGACTATCAAGGGAGATTGGGTTTACTCTGTCGTCTAGTAGACCTAGAGTAAAACGGAACGTCGAAATTGACGATCAAACAGCCAGATGGCGTCGAATTAAAATGTATGCACACAGTAGCTGAGGCCATACCACTGCCTTCGTGGTGTACAGGCTGTGAAGGTGGATTGCTTAGCATTCGCTGCTCACATGGCACTGTTAACAGGAGATAAAGAAGAAGTCCCGAATAATGCTTGAAAAATTACATGAAATCGCAAAGAAATCAGGACTCGGGACTCATATGAAAAGGCAGAGTACATAGAATACAAACATAATAAAGAAAAGCATCTGGAAACAAGGTATGGAAAAATCAAGAGGTCAGATAAATTTGAATATCTTTGTGAATGGATCCAGGCGAATGGGCTTGATAAAGAAGGACATAAGGGAAGGGCCATAAAGATGGATTTAGCCTCTATATTAGTACAGAATAGATACAATAAAAGAACAATATCTTACAGAGCAAAGATCAGACAGTATACCACGGTTATAAAGCCAGAGGATCTTTACGGTTCAGGATGTCTGATACTGAATAAGAAAAGGGAAATGGATGAGATAGAGAAGAAAGAAAGAATAATAAATATCTTAGGGCCCGAAAGAAATAAGAATGTACATGGAGGAAGAGGAGACTGAACGAGAGTGGACTAACAAAGAAAATCTTCAACTACATCATCAAATGAATGGGTAGAATGAAGGAAGTTGGCATCAATCAAAAAGAAAACTTTAACAGAAGTATGCTTTGAGCTACAATTGATAAATTCAGAGGACAAGAAGTGGAACCACCGCGAAATCATGAAGAAGTTCTGGGAGAAGAAAATAAGGACTAACCAGCAAGACAATTGTTAACCGTGGTCCAAAGTAGCCCAAAATCGAAGAAATAATAATAATAATAATAATTGTACGAGTTCTGGTACCGAGGTGCAGGTCATCTCAAGTGGCACGATCTAGATATTCCAACTGTGCTGCTATCTATAATATAAAGGAGAGTAGAATTCAACTGGATGTTTCTAGTGACTGAGTTATTTTAATTTTGTCGATTGGCATTGAGAGCGTCATCGGAAACCTCTAACATGCAAGCGTCAACGACATGGAGCAACAAGAGTTTTTTTTTTTATAGCGTTTCAAAAATCGATGACGTCAGTCATGATTGAACCCTGAAGCTTAGGATATTGCGTCGAACACTTTTCTTCTTTAATCCATTTACCGTGCAGGGTTGGTTTTCTCCCGGACTCAGCGAGGGATCCCACCTCTACCACCTCAAGGGCAGTGTCCTGGAGCGTGAGACTTTGGGTCGAGGATACAACTCACCCAGGCGGCCTCACATTCTATGCTGAGCAGGGGCGTTTTGGGGGATAGGCAGATTGGAAGGGATAGACAAGGAAGAGGTAAGGAAGTGGAGTTAGGTACCATCCCGATATTTTCCTGGAGGTAAAGTGAGGAAGCACGGAAAACCACTTCGAGGATGGCTGAGTAGACAATCGAACGCCCCCCTCCCCATTCTCTCACCCTCTACTCAGCTGGCCTCCCGAGGCTGAGCGGACCCTGTTCCAATCCTTGTATCACATTTCAAATTTCGTGGCAGAGCCGGGAATTGAACCCGAATTCCAGGGCTGGCAGCTAATCACACTAACCACTACACCACAGAGGCGGACCTAACACTCTGCTACTGATCCACTCTTTTATTTCACCTTACAACAAAAGTCAGAAGTATATCATATCCAGTTTGAAATTACTTTCAGGATGTATGTCGTACTTTTTTCCCGTCATCCACTGTTTCTCTTTATAGTAGATATGCAAATTCACCGAGTAAGTACTCTGCTGTGGGTGTCACAGAGGATAAGAGTTGCTTAATGAATCATTAGGTTCTGTTCGTCTTCTTTCTTCCTTCCCACAGAGAGAGAGAGAGAGAGAGAGAGAGTCATGAATTATGTATGACGGGCTAGAGACTGTCTAGTGTGTTAAATATGGTCACCACTTTCCGGACAAATACTGTGCATGAAATATTATAAGGAACTGGCCTTAATGAGAACCTATCGAGAAGTCTGCTATCGATATATATCAAGTTCATATTAATTTAAAGGACAGAGCGGTAAAACGAAAAATAAGCAGCGATATTCTCTTAATTTGAAGAGATGAGCTTCAGCTCGGCCACAAACAAACACTCTGATCTTCATATGAGCTTGCAGTTTACTACGTTGTAAAGAGTCGAAGGGCTGTCAAGAGAAGATGAATATTATGGTCTGGAAACATCAAAGATGGACAGGTATTCATAGTGTTGAAAGACCTTTCCACCTAGCAAGAGATCGCCAAGGTGATCGACAACGTCAGCGGAACCTGATATGGTACTTTGAAGAATTAGAAAGCATTAGAGTGAGATTTGTTATGAGATCAGATGAGCAACAATTATCAGATCAGGACATCCCTCGTTTAGGAAAACAGTGGCTGTACAGCCTTCTTGCGCAGGGCGATTGATTCCCAGTGCGACCGCAAGCTCACAGCTCAAATATACGGCTGCGGCGCGGCCAGTGGCCGTCACTCACAACATGAACTAGCCGGACCTGAACCACACAGACACAGTTGGAGGTAGAAATAAAGACATAAAGATAATTAACGACTAAAACAAGGACGGTCTGACTACTGCGAGGCAGCCTTGGTTTCGGAAGGTCCCGAGTTCGATTTACGATCGTGCTTGGGATTTTAGCCCAATCAAATTAAGTCCACCAGCTCGGGGACTAGGTATTCGTGTTCTTAGCACACACATCCGGAAATAGAAAACACACAACCCATCACAAGATCAATCATCTCTGAATCACGTAATAGTAAGTACACTCCTCCAAACAGGGTTGGCAGCGGGAAAGGCATCCGGCTGTAAAAGTAGGCTTAAATCGCTTGCAGTGCTGACCCCAAATGGTTGGGAAAAGTTTCGGAAGAAGAAGAAGAAGATGATAATAATAATAATGATGATTAGACACCTATTTTTATCCAGTGATAGGTTATGATGCAAACTAATTCGGTTATTAGGACGTGTCGTCTAGGACGCTCTTCCGTAATGTAGTGAGAGTAACATAAAACCTAGGGGTTCTGATGGGCCGATCCCCTTATGTTTATGCAAAACTCATGGCATAACCGTTGTGTAGGATAGAATATCGTCGTTGCCGGGACAAAACCTCCTATGTGAAAATATTTTTTGGAGATATACTGACCCGCAGCACATACGTTATGAAGAGCGAGAATGCCTTGACAACATTCACACAATATTGCACCTTAGATGGCAGAACCTTACCGGAAAAATTTATAAGCTAAAATATTTCACATTGGAGGTTTTGTCCCGGCAGCGACGATGTACTTGTTACTCGCTTCTGTAGGTTTGCTTTCTAACCTATTACTGACTAAAATCCAGGCTCTAATGATGATGAATTGTCCTGATTTCTTTTGAAAATAAAACAATTGATATAAAAAAGAAAGCAACTTCCTTCAGTTTATCCCAGTTATTTGTGGCGTCACTTGAGCCACCCAGGCTGATTCTGGTTTTGTCTAGGAGTTTAACCCCCTTCTTAACACCACGAGATGTTCGAGACAAATTCTCAACCAAAGAATCGACCGGAACTCAAACCTCAGCCTTGCGGGTCGTAAATAAGCAGTTAAACCACTGAGCTATCACGCCCCCAATATTTTTTTTTTGCTATTGGCTTTACGTCGCACCAACATAGATAGGTCTTATGACGACGATGGGATAGGAAAGGCCTAGAAGTTGGAAGGAAGCGGCCGTGGCCTTAATTAAGGTACAGCCCCAGCATTTGCCAGGTGTGAAAATGGGAAACCACGAAAACCATCTTCAGGGCTGCCGACAGTGCGATTCGAACCCACTATCTTCCGGATGCAAGCTCACAGCTGCGAAAAAACACTCTTGTGCTGGTAAGATAGATTCCTGTTTACTTCATAATGTCTGCGCCGTTAATATTATCATATCTGTCTCAGTTGAATCATGATGGAGCAGCCCGTTCGCCAATCAGTCTCCAAAGGACGGCTGATCATAGACGATGTTTTATCACAGTATATTAGACATTTCTCCCGTAATTTGCCAAGCAGTTATTATAAATAAATAAATAAATAAATAAATAAATAAATAAATAAATAAATAAATAAATAAATAAATAAATAAATAAATAAATAAATAAATAAATAAATAAATAAATAAATAAATAAATACACAATCAATCAATCAATCAATCAATCAATCAATCAATCAATCAATCAATCAATCAATCAATCAATCAATCAATCAATCAATCAATAGTTGCTTGGCCTATTTCCCAAACTTCCTCTTTTTTTATAACTCTGCTTTAATTTGTGAATTGAATATACATTGGATATTTGGCATCTTCGATTCTAAACTTTCTACAATTAATTGAGGTGCTGAATATAGGGGACATGTTACTGAATATTTGTTTTGAGATGTATCAGTTTTGTATATAATACTGTATAATAATATTCCTACACTTATAGTGAACCATACAAGCTCATTAGGAAGATTAAAGTCATATGCCAATAAATATGTAATCATGTAACAAAGGCACACACTAGGAAAGTGATATAGAAAATGTCTAAAAACTCCCGTTTTATTTTTAAACAACACTCATTTTACCAGAAATAAGGTTTAATTCAAACTTGCGTACAATTTTGTAGGAAAATGTGTTTTTAATCATTTAAGCATATTAATACGCATTCCAAATACGTGTATAGACATTCATCATATAAGAAAACCTACGTATCAAAATCGACGCTGTCATATAAAGACAAGTCAATAACCGATCAGGATCTTGGCTTGTAACATGGACGGAATAGTACAAAAAAATTCTTACTAAACACCCCAGGTTATTTAGTCAGACAAGTAAGTTCATATTTGATTAGGACGCCCGATTTCACTCCTGATCACTGTCCCAATTCACCTTGGCACAACACAAAATTTCAACACTGATTTAGACAGGGAAAGAGTGACTAAAAATCCCATTTTAGCATCAACAGATGCGGAATCATACAGAGATAAGAACCACACAGTAAAAACTCATATACCACCAAAATGATGACTAGTTCCGTTTTTTTCTCAGCGCCTCAATTGCTGGCCAAAGCATTACATCGCTTCATTTCTACTTTGATCACCTTCTTTTGCTGACATTTTCGTTCCCATGTGTTCAATTTTCCTTAGGTAAAAAATACTGATAAGAAGAAGGGCAGGGAAGAGATTGTTTTAATGAACTGTTGGAAGCCGTGATTTCGATGCACCAATCGGTTGCTGTCACATGTCTGCGCGTGCCCGTCTCCCGCATCCTCTGTTCCGAGTACGTGGCTGTGTCTTTACGTGTGAAAGGGTGAGAGGAGTGGACGTGTTTAGTGACCAGTTGAATGCAACAGAAAATAGTGTTCACGATAAAACAGCGCGTGTTCATTGTCTAGTGTTATGCGAAGCACGATTCGTGAAAAAACTGTGCGGAACTGTTTGTGCAAGAGTTTATGCGAAGCGCGATTCGTGGAAAAACTGTGCGGAACTGTTTGTGCAAGAGTTTATGCGAAGCGCGATTCGTGGAAAAACTGTGCGGAACTGTTTGTGCAAGAGTTTATGCGAAGCACAATCGTGGAAAAACTGTGCGGAACTGTTCGCGCAAGAGTTTATGCGAAGTACGATTCGTGGAAATACTGTGCGGATCTGTTTGCATAAGAGTTCATGCGATGAACGATTCGTGGAGAAACTGTGCGGAACTGCTTGTGCAAGAGTTCATGCGAAGCACGATTCGTGGAAAAACTGTGCGGAACTGTTTGTGCAAGAGTTTATGCGAAGCACAATCGTGAAAAAACTGTGCGGAACTGTTTGCGCAAGAGATTATGCGAAGCACGATTCGTGGAAAAACTGTGCGGAACTGTATGTGCAAGAGTTTATGCGAAGTACGATTCGTGGAAAAACGGTGCGGAACTGTATGCAGAAGAGTTTATGCGAAGTAGAAAAACCGTGCGAAACTGTTTGTATAAGAGTTCATGCGAAGCACGGTTCGTGGAGAAACTGTGCGGAACTGTGTGTGCAAGAGTTTATGCGATGCGCGATTCGTGAAAAACTTGTGCGGAACTATTTGCACAAGAGTTTATGCGAAGCACGATTCGTGGGAAACTGTGCGGAACTGTTTGCACAAGAGTTTATGCGAAGCATGATTCGTGGAAAAACTGTGCGGAACTGTTTGCACAAGAGTTTATGCGAAGCACGGTTTTAGGGAAAAACTGTGCGGAACTGTTTGCATAAGAGTTCATGCGAAGCACGATTCGTGGAGGAACTGTGCGGAACTGTTCGTGCAAGAGTTTATGCGAAGCACGATTCGTGGAAAAACTGTGCGGAACTGTTTGCACAAGAGTTTATGCGAAGCACGATTCGTGGAAAAACTGTGCGGAACTGTTTGCACAAGAGTTCATGCGAAGCACGATTCGTGGAGGAACTGTGCGGAACTGTTCGTGCAAGAGTTTATGAGAAGTACGATTCGTGGAAAAACTGTGCGGAACTCTTTGTGCAAGAGTTTAAGGTTGCAAGTGTTTTGGCAACCACCTCCAGCAAAGTCTGAAATCCAAACCTTAGTGCAAAATCCCGTGGAACGGGTTTTGTACCTAGCGAATAAAACTCGTTAATATAAGAAAAGAGCTCGAACACCGGAAAATATTACTCGAGTGAAGGAAGGCCTGGAAAGAAGTCCGACGGAATCTAAGCGTCGTTTATCTGTGCAAGTGGGAATTAAGTGATCCTCGTGCGAAACATTATAATAGAGCCCGGAATGTTATGCATTAATAGGTTAGAATGCAAAGTTTCTGAAGCGAGCAGCAAGTGTAGTCTACCTTCACAACGATTATGCTATGGGGTTTGCATAAACATTAGGGGTACGACCCATCAGAACTCCTATAATTTATGTTACACTTGCTACTTTATGGAAGAGCGGGTGGCCGACACTTCCTATTGACCAAATTTAGTTTGCAATCTAACCTGTTACGCCATGAAAATCCGGGCTTTGATTATCAAAAAGGACCTGCATCTATATCCTTACACATTCACTGTTGTGCATGCGTTAAAGCATCCAGACGAACTTTCGCGTGTTGAGTTCTTTTGGATGCTCATATTTTCATTTATTCTGATGAGACCATTCTCAGCATCTTCTGTGATGTTCATTAACAAAGGTCAATCCCACGTCGGTCCTACTGTAAACATTTTCCGATCCAGTTTTGTTTTACCTACCCTGTAGCTTTTACCACAACTTACTCAACTCAGGGACTTAAGTTCCGAGTTTATACACAGCCTTCTGAAGTGTGAAGACTTGAGCTTAGAAGGCCAGCGCCCTGCGATCAGAATGACTCATCTCGATCAAACTTTCACACTGCGGACGGCTGAGAATGACTTTGTATAAACTCGAAACAAACCCATCCATTGCGAAATAGCTCTAAATGATTCAACGCTGATACAGAGCAGAGACAGAGTTCAGCTGGCGTGACAAATACGCCCACTGGGCAACACAAACCACCCAATTCAATATAAATCGACATAAAACCAACAGTTGCATGCAGACAAGAAAGCAGTTTTAATTTTAACCTGATATTCTCATGAACTTTACAACAAGCCGATTTTCTTACCGTTATGGTCACCCAGTATGAGAAAAAGTTGCTTCATTAAATTTACACGATCTTTTAAAAAAATATCAGATGGAATTAAAACTTGATATACAAATCAACAATCATTTCGTTTAAGTTGTATTAAAGTTTGGTAACGATCAGATCAATACTTTTAAGGTTATGAATTTTCTAAGTGAGCGCTCCATTGGAATTGGAAAAAAAAAATACCGGCACTTTATTTTGTTAAATCTGCGTTAAAATTTTAACTGGTTACGGTTAAAATATTTACTTCGCATAATTAAACGTAGAATAAAATAACCTATATTTTTGTATAGCTTGTTTCTATGTGGTACAAAGTATAAAATTTGTATTAATATATAAATTTGGCTGCCTGTACATTTTTCCGCACCAGTAAGAAGTAATTTTTGGTAAAATATTACATCTAAAGCTTACATAATGAGTAAATAACACATCATCGCGGCTACAACCATTATTAATGTTGAGAACACTTCTTAGCAGAAATGGAAAACGTAAAATGAAGGAATTTCATGAATTGTGCCAAAAGTTGAAGGGCTAAAGGGTCCGAAAATGTTTCAAATTGTGAATTTTTGACAGCTTTATCAAACTAAAAAGCAAATTTTGAAAATCACTTCTGCCCTAAATGTACTTCCAAAAATACATCCTCAAATCCCTTGTGTCTTTACTCCTTTTCTTTTTTATTCAAATCCTAGCCAAATTAACTTATTTATATAATGATTGCTGTAACGTGTTTCTTGGTTCGATACCCTAAGGCGTATTCGTAATTTTTGAAAAATGTCCACACCGAATGTAGTTATAAGTACTTAAGCGAAACAATGCATTGACTTGCATTACCACTTTTAGGATTAGAAAAAGGAAAACTGCTAATCTAATCGACCGGATAACGATGATTACGAAATGGATTATACTTCTTAGGAATTAATAAATAATATATTCTCATACTTTATTATATTTTATTTAACTAAAATTCGTAGCTCATATCCCTAGGATGTTTTCAACATTGAGTTGCTTGCCTAAAAGCAAACCAAACCACATGGCACTACAGCCCTTGAAGAGCCTTGCCCTACCAAGCGACCGCTGCTCAGCCCGAAGCCTGCAGATTTCGAGGTGTCGTGTGGTCAGCACGAAGAATCCTCTCGGCCGTTATTCATGGCTTTCTAGGCCGGGGCCGCTATCTCACCGTCAGATAGCTCCTCAATTCTAATCACGTAGGCTGAGTGGACCTCGAACTAGCCCTCAGGTCCAGGTAAAAATCCCTGACCTGGCCGGGAATCGAACCCGGGGTCTCCGGATAAGAGGCAGACACGCTACCCCTACACCACGGGGCCGGCTGCTTGCCTAAAGGGATATTTTTATTTATTTTTTTGTTTCACGTGGAACCCTCATTAAGGCGATAGTGAGGACAGGGCTAGGATTGGAAACGCAGCAACTGTGGCCTTTATTAACGCAGGCTACAGCCCGAAGATTTGTCTTGTTTGAAAATGGTAAACTACGCAAAATCGTCTTCACGGCTGCAGAAGGTAACCTAAAAGCTATGTAACCCAAACCGCGCAACCACTAGCACAGTACAAGGAAGAGCATTACCTGTTCAGTTGTTATATTTTCAATCTGGAAGTAAGAAGGGTGCTCTGGTGGGCTGCAGATATCAGGCTAATCTTTACCTCCCTTTCTCTGTACTCGACTACGGATACGTCACTCTCTAGGTAATTATAGGGGAAGGTCGGAGGGTGGGAGGGGTGTAATTAACGAGACATTAAACTGAGTGGGAACAGCGTAATGTTAGGGAGAAAAATCTCATATTACTCACCCGAGAGTGACGTATGAAATAGCGTGTTTGTGTGTGTGTGTCTTTGATGCTGTCGATTCCACACAAAGCGAGTGTGTAGGCGATATGTAGATGACTGTTGTTTATTCCCCCCCCTTATGGAACTCCGGGCGAGTCGTGTAGATCACTGAAAGAGTGGAAGGTAAAGGTTTCCCATGTTCTTGACTTCGGCGCTAAGAAAGAGAGACCTCACGTATGGGGTCACCGATTTGGTTCAAACTTTGCAAGGATTTTCTTATTATTATTCTTGCACCGCTTTCCCCACACCTGTGGGGTCGCGAGTAGGAACTTTGACCCTGTTTTATGCCTGACGCTAACTCTATGTGCACGGATATAATCACTATTGCGTGTCTCTGCGGTGGTTGTCTGAATCTGCCACTGTGGGTGGGGGCGGTAGAATAATACACACGGTACCTCCTGCCTGTCGTAAGAGGAGAATAAAAGGAGCCCCAAAAGTAGAGTGTGGGTTGGCGATCACGGGGCCCTTAATTGAGCCGTGACATTGCTTCCACTTAATTGCGCCATGCTCCTCACTTTTATCTATCCTATCCGACCTCCCTTGGTCAACTCTTGTTCTTTTCCGTCCCCCGACAGTATTAGAGCACTCGAGGCCTAGGGAGTCTTTCATTTTCATGCCCTTCGTGGCCCTTGAGTTTCTTTGGCGGATGGCTTTATTTTTCAAAGTGTCGGATCCCTTGCATTTTTCCCTCTGATTAGTGTTGATAGAGGATGGTTGGCAAGTTGTATTTCCCGTTAAAACAATAATCACCACCATTCACCATCGTTGTCTAAATATAAAAAGAAATGTACTAAAACGAACACGAACGCCCAGTCTCCGAGGCAGAGGAATTAATCCGACGCTATTTCCAGCCGGGAATCTAACCCGGAACCCTCTGAACTGAAAGCTACAACGCCGACCATTCAGCCAAAGGTCGGGCTTTGGGAGGTTGATTTATGTTTTTTAAAATCTTTATTGAGCACTCTGTGTACCTGTTGGCAATTTGTGTGAGAGAACTTGTAGCATCGCTGATGTGGTGTCCCTGAATTCTTCTCGAGTTCGAGGTGTGTTAGTACCTAATTTTTACTTTATCTGTTTTCTTCCTTCATTCATATCGTTAGTAAGTGTGAAGATTAAGTACAAGCTGTATCAAAACTCATATACTCACAGATTTTTCGGTTTCTGTTATTTTTATAACCACTGCTGCGTTTATTATAAAATATTAATAGAGGAAGATAAACTGTTCACTTTTCACAACAGTAATTAATATTAGTTACTAAAGGCGATGCCTTGTCGATGCAAACATAATCCCCTGTCTTCAGCTTCATGTTTCATCTCATGGTAGGTGGGATATATGATATGATTTAGCAACAGGTCGTGAAGATATTTGGTCCTTGGTCTTTCTCGCCCTCCTTTCCCAGAGCCTTTCCCTCAGTATTGGTCACGAAGCTGTTCCATTTCATCTGTTTACTGTCCAGACAATACTCAGCTTTCTTCTCCAGATCTGTATTTCAAAAGTTTCTAGCCGCTTCCTGTCTTGTTTAGGTAAGGTGGCCATATACACTAGAAATATTTTTTTTAAAGAATAATCTCTAGCAATGTTAAATTCTTCTGTTGTTTTATCATGAACAAACTAAGAGATTCTGAAGTTCATTTTACAATAATTTTATGTTAATTGTTTATTAAAAATTATTTGTTGCTATTTACACTGGGGTACTTAAAGTCGTCTATCTCTCGCATTTTAAAACCAAAATCCATGAACTTTGAACGTAAACAATCTACATTACATGGGCAATGTTCCCTATCACGTTTGTTTGAATCAGTCACAAGTAAGGGCTTTAAAGTTATATTATTAGTTTCTTAAAATTTTGTTTAATAAAATTGTTTAAAATGTTGTTGAAGTTTCATTTTTAAGTGTATCATTTTCTCAGTACTAGGGAACATAGATACAAGTATTAGCTTTAGTTTAAAATAAAAATCATGCACATACCATTTATGCGACAAAAGTTAAAGCACTTTGAATTAGTTCAAATGTCAGAAAATGAATTAATGAGTAAATCACATTTAAAGTTTACTTAACATGTCTTCACCCACATGCTGTTTTTATCACATCAGAAACCTCCTGGGACATGCAAGGTCCTTCATTGGAAGCTGTATGGTCTTCCTTTATCTTTGTCTGGACTCTGAGGTACCTCCTTCTAGAGTAGACTTTCTGGCACATGTTGAAATACGAATTTGGTCTGAACGTTTCACTGAGTTTACCTTGTACTTTCCAGGAATTATGTTCATTCTTTTCATTACCTGAAGCTCTATTCGTCTTCCACAATTAAAGTGACATACAGCATCCATTACAGCTAGTTTTAATGTGATGATACCAACAAAGGAGGTTCTCGGAAACCACAGTCAAATGGTGCCATTGAACGACTCATTATTATTTTGTATCTTGCCATGCAGACACTTAGTAAGCATATCAGGAGCAGACAAGTGTTGCATTCTGGTGAAGAACGATATGCTACTTGACGGACACCAGTGGAAATTTAAAGAGAAATTCAATTTAAGCTCGAAAGGAATTTTATAGATCTGCTGGTACGCCAGACATGACAGCTGTCAGTCAGAACGGTCATGCCCTCTCACAGTAAATAATTTATTTCAACATGAAGTATTAATGGTATATTTATGAACCAAACATTTTCTAAAACTAGAATAAATTTCCTAAAAACTGGAATAAAAATTTAAAAATGTGATATTGCAGAAAAATTGTGTGTATGACCACCTTAATGTCCAGGATTCCCAACCGTATAAGAGCACGCTCCAGGCAAGAGATTTGCAAAGTATTTTCTGACTTGTCCAGGTGTTTACTTGCCATCGCATTTCTTTCGTTGATGATCGCTTGTTTGGCCAATGCTTTCCTTCTCTTGATCTCCAAGTACATCTGTTGTCTTGTGTAATAATTAAAGCCCGGATTTTCATGCGGTAATAGGTTATATTGCAAACTAATTTGTTTAGTAGGAAATGCCGGTCACCCGCTGTTCCATACTGTAGAAAGAGTAACATAAATTACAGGGGTTCTGATGGGCCGTACCCCTAATGTTTATGCAAACCCCATAGCATAATCGTTGTGAAGGTAGACTATACTTGCTTCTCGCTTCAGTAAGTTTGCATTCTAACCTATTAGTGCATAAAATTCCTGGCTCTGGTAATAATACAGTTGCACCACGATATCTCGGAACTACATTATTCGAATTTTCAGTATCTCGAAGTAACTACAACTTGTCGGGCGTTTGTCCTATTCCTGATGTATATTTAATTCTCTATAACACAAAATTCGGTTACACATTTCCTCCCTTTAAAAAAAAAAACTCTGTAACTCGAAATTTGTGCAACATTAATTTTGCAATGCGGCATTTGTGGTTTGTGAGGAACAGTTAACAAGTAAAGAAAGGGTTACAGGTTACAGTAATGCTGAAAGCTACAGTAATATGACGGCAACGGAAAAACTAAACATTCTAGCAATCGGAAGATCGGCGAAGCCTCGCTGTTTCTCGGGTGTGAATTAATTACCGATCACCTACGAAAGCAACACCTGAAGTCACAGATCACAAGCTGTATTTATGAATCTCGGCTGCGTGGTATTGACGAGAAGTTTCCACGTGAAGGGAGGAAAGATCAACCGTAACAAACAGAAGAGACTAAGGGATTTTTTCCGAAGGTTTTAATGGAGGTATGTTTCTTGTTTCACTTCTGTATGTATTGTACCCTGTCTTCTAAAGAGTTACTATAATAAGTGTTATTATTAAAGTGATGCCATAAAATAGACTTTACTTGTATATTTTTAAGTACTGTACTCTTAAAAATAATGTATTCAGTATAGGGCCGTATGATTCAATTCTGTGCTATAGATGCTCAAAAACGGTATTTTCTATAATATCTCGAAATTTCGATAACTAGAAATTAAATTTAGCTCCTGAGGTGATTCGGTATATCGACGTTCCACTGTACTCCCAAGGTAGAGGAAATTTGTGGCCTGTTCTATCTCCTTGTTCGCAAGCTTGATATTAAGACGAACTAGCGCAGGATGTTTGCTAACACCTTTGCTTTCTTAGCACTGATTTTCATTTATGTAAGTCAGCTAGAGCAGGTGATAGCATTTTTAGACAGTTCATTTCCAGAATAATAATGCTATTGTTTTCACGTTCCACTAACTAATTTTGACGGTTTTCGGAGACGCCGAGTTGTCGGAATTTTGTTCCGCAGCAGTTCTTTTACGTGTCAGTAAATGTACCGACCAGAGGCACGGGGCTGAGCGTGGATCGAACCTGCCAAGTTGGGGTCAGAATGCCAGCGTCTCAACCATCTGAGCCACACAGCCCGCCTTTATTTCCTGAGTCGGCCTTTGCTGCTATATCGTCTGCATAACGAATGCAATAAATCTGCTCACCATTGATATGAACACCCTTTATGTTGAAGACGACACACACACACACACACACACACACACACACACACAGAGAGAGAGAGAGAGAGAGACCTCAAGCACTGGAATTAACCAATTAATGTTAAAATGTCCGACACGGCCGGGAAACGAACCCGGGGCCCAATGGCTCTATGTTTTAATTACTGCGTTGATGGGGTGAAAGTTCGTTTTGGGGATCATTGTGAGTACCTAAGTGTTAATATAAGGAAAGATCTTCATTGGGGTAATCACATAAATATGATTAATAATAAAGGGTACAGGTCTCTGCACATGGTTATGAGGGTATTTAGGGGTTGTAGTAAGGAATGTAAATGAGAGGGAGTATAATTCTCTCTTAAGACCCCAGCTAGAGTATGGTTCCAGTGTATGGGACCCTCACCAGGATTACTTGATTCAAGAATTGGAAAAAATTCAAAGAAAAGCAGCTCGATTTGTTCTGGGCGATTTCCGACAAAAGGGTAGCGTTATAAAAATGTTGCAAAGTTTGGGCTGGGAAGACATGGGAGAAAGGAGACGAGCTGCTCGACTAAGTGGTATATTCCAAGCTGTCAGTGGAGAGATGGCGTGCAATGATTTCAGTAGATGAATATGTCTGAGTGATGTCTTTAAAAATAGGAAAGATTACAATATGAAGATAAAGCTGGAATACAAGAGGACAAATTGGGGCAAATATTCGTTTATAGGAAGGGGAGTTAGGGATTGGAATAACTTACCAAGGGAGATGTTCAAAAAAATTTCAATTTCTTTGCGATCATTTAAGAAAAGGATAGGAAAACAACAGATCTGCCACCTGGGCGAATGCCTTAAATGCAGATCAGTAGTGATTGATTGAACCTCGGCATTAAGTGACATGGAACGGTTAGCTTTAACGTCGGCTACCCTAAGAATTTACCTGGTACTACTTTTTGACGAAAGATGAGTGAACCACAGGGTCACTTGCTTCTCAAAAAGAGAAAATATCGATTCTAAATTTAATTTCTGATGGGAATCGAACCCACGTTCTTCCGAGTGAAATAAACCCCGTTCAACTACCTGGGTTAGGCAGCTCCTACAGGCATGTTGCTTTGGCAACTTCAAGCCGCTATGTTCTCATCATAACATGGCCAGATCCTAGGAGAACGCCTCCTTTTATCGGACAAACTAGTTCAGCCTACTCCTTCCTATTTTTTAATGAATGCTGCGTGCACGAGGGAGGTATAATGCGAGAGGGTAATGTAGTAATTACGAGAACATTATTATGGGTGACAATGTTGCGTGAACACTACCCTCTAGGGGCACGGTGTCCTTATCTCCCACACTTCAGGCCAACCACGCCACACCTTGGCCAATATACCGGGCTCAAATTACAGCAAACTTCCTACTACAGGCACAAAGATAACGTGAAAACTAGACTTCGTTTTCATTACTTTTAGCTTCTACTTCCAGGGGCTCATAACCCTGTGGCAGGTAGCAGCTGATGCTGGCACTACTTAAACTTCTATCTTTACTGCACAATCTCACCTCAACTTTAATTATGCTAATTAAATCAGCTGCCGAATATCCTTTTGATTTCACTCCACCTGGGCGTGTCAGATTCAATTTTTCGTTATTACTGGTACCCGCAGCTTCACTCGCGTGGATTTCGTAATTTGATAAAAGTAATCAATCGTTCCTCGGTACTGCACTAAGACATTATCTAAAAATTCTTTAAGCATCAAAACTCATCGGAAAATTGAGTTGCATTTACTTCAGTATCCCTTTTTCGCTTATTCCGGCCCCCATGTTTATTTTCACGTCTGGAACATCTTCAGTGTTTGAGATTTAAGTACCATCATAAAATTAATTCAACCCCTTTTGCACTTCTTTTCATCCCCCTTAATGTTCGGCTCCATGGATGAATGGTTAGCGTGCTGGCGTTTGGTCACACGGGCCCCGGGTTCGACTCACGCCAGGGTCAGGAATTTTAACCATCATTGGTTAATTTCTCTGGCCCGGGGGGGGGGCTGGGTATATGTGTTGTCTTCATCATCATTTAATCCTCATCACGACACGCAGGTCGCTTACGGATGTCAAATTGAAAGACCTGCACCTAGCGAGCCGAACATGCCCTCGGACACTCTCGGCACTAAAATCCATACACCATTTCATTTCATATCTCCCTTAATGGATTTCCCGAAAAAAATCCACGCCTTTGTACATTTTTAAATGAGATTCCTATACCAATTTTCAAGTCTGTAACATCGTAAGTTTTTCAGATATACTCATTTAAATAATTAACCCCCACGTCTCTGAAAATGCTCGATGTCTTAAGTTAAACCACTAGCACAAAAACTGTTTTTTCTGCGGTGATTTGTGTGTGGTGTGTACTGAAACAAGCACAAACACTTAGCCCCCAAACCAGAGGAATCAACAACGTGTGGATAAAATCCCACGCGAGGAATCAAACTTACGACCCTCTCAATCGATGGTCACGACTCTGATCAATGCAGCCAAGGAGCCGGAACATTATTCTAACATTTTCTGTCACTGAAATTGTCAGCTAATTTCCTAACTTAAGTCTTGTCTATCTGATAAACAGTTATAATTTGCAGACAGATAGATAATATCTAATTTTTGGCGAAACGTGACTCAAGATATTGTACTAAGATACGTTGCATGGAGTCGATGTGGAATTCGAGAAGGAATACAACCTTAAAATGATATACTAATTTACAAACAGCCTGTACCGGGTACTTCAAAATTACCTGTACAAACTGCGTAGATGAGTAGAGGACACGGAAAATATCAGAAAACTTTTAATAAACATAGATCCTGAAACAAACTGTTTTCGAGATATGAAGTATATATAATTGCAACCGTTACAACAGTAACGTGATTACATCATAACTCGGAAACGATTGGTTTCTGGAGCTATGTTTATTAGAATTTTTCTCCTTCTTTCAGTGACCTCTACTTACCTCTACAGTTTCTACAGATAATTTTGAAACACCTTACGTAGGTAGGAAACAGAAACATATTCTTGGCACCGAGCAAGCTGATCAAGCACTTTGGGCAGGTAGCGGGTTGGAACCCCATTATCGGCAGCTCTGAAGATGATTTTTCCTTCCTTCCCAAGCCCATCCCTTCCTATGCGATCGTTGCCGTAAGACTTGTCTATGTCGATGCGACGTAAACCGAATAGCACGCACCTGGCCAAAAGGACACAGGTCCGTGTCCAAAACCCTCATTAGCACCTGCAAGAAGCTAAATGAACGTTTTAAATTCAAAGAATAGTCACCCAATATTCTAATACTCCGAGAGGTCAGTGATCTTATTTCAAAGAAAGTGATACTTCACTCGACCTTGATAAAACTAAGAAACATCGAAAGCATATATAATGTCACATCAACAATAAAATATAATTTAAGCTGGTCCCTTATTGATTTTTTCACAAATAACTCCTCACTAATGAGGCAAAATACTATCCTGAAGTCGGCGTATTAATGATTTATAGAAACTTGGCTGTCGGGAAATATTATATACGACTATGGCGGTAAACGTCATCGGACCAAAACCAGTCCATGTTTGATACAAAACCAGTTTGTACCTGTCAAAGTAATAAATGTGATTTTTTTCAATTATTTGTTCATTTTTTTCTCTGTTAAATATCGTAGATATCTCATGACGTATAAATACTCCGGGGAAAAGCAAGAGGGGACTGCCTGATGTAGAGTACTTGGCTTACGACAGAACAATATGATTTCGATTACGAGTGAGGAGACGCCGTGAAGTTCAGAAATTACATTTTTCTTCTGGTGTTCACTTCATAAGACACCGTCTCCATACGAAGGTAGGTGATTCACGTAGACAGTTGTGCTCTTTGGATTGTACCGAGCCATTACTATGTGATCTTGAATGCAGTGGTTTCCCGTTGCTTTCTGCATTCTAATGCCGTTGACCCAAATTTGGTTCCTCCACCTTTACGGACAACTTCTTGCCCCCAGGACAACAGAGTGCCCTGACCTATACCTGCTCATGCACCTCAGGGAAACTGTTGGCACTTGATATAGGGAACCTCATTATACCGGGAGATATTCGGACCCTACGCAGTTTGCCCGCCCTAAACATGGCTGATTAAGTAAGGACAGAAGGTGTAGATAAACAATACAAACACTTTGGTCAAGGCAACGCAGAACATGAAGAGTAGAGTCAAATATTCTATAGAGAATATGTGGCATTTTGTGAGATATCGCAAGACATTGATTGCCAGCGCACCTAGCGGGCGGCCTTGAAACTGAGTATAGTAGTGCACTATAAACTATGAATTATGCTGAATGTGCCAGGTTCCAAATCGTCTTTAATTAAGGAGTGGTTACAGGAGATTTCCCAATTCACATCGGATGGTAAAATGATATTCTGTGGCGTTTGCAGCAAAGGGGTGAGCGTAACTTCTTTTATACTTCCCCTAACGAGTTATTATCAATTTTTCAAAATTAACAAGGTATTTTAATCGATATATATTAAAATACGTAAAATTGAAGCTGCCAAAAACTATTTTAGAACCTATTTTAGGCAGCTAACAACATTTAAGCACCTAAAAATCCGAGGTCTAGTAATCACTATTTCTTTGCGCCACTCACGGATTATTATTATTATTATTATTATTATTATTATTATTATTATTATTATTATTATTATTATTATTACAGACACGCAGGGCAATACTGGGCATCATAACTATAGGCCAAGTAACATTATGTAGGAACCGTGGCCTTCTAAAAAGAAACGCTACACGGCCTGGCTCACAGATATGATTCCAGAGACCTTGATGTCTCTACGTGGCCTTGATAAACTCTCACTGGACTGAACAGAGTTGAACTTTTCGAGGCAAAGCCCTCATAGACACCTGCTTTATCGGCTCTAATCCCCCTGCAACTTGTCTCGGACTGTACAACATGCGTCTCCCCGCCTTCCTACTCTAGCATCATTTGCATACAACTTCCCTGGTCTTTACTACGCACATCAGAGTGCAGAATTAATTCCTGCCACCCCCTTCACCTGCCACAGATTCGTGACGTGCCATGCAGGAAACAATTACTGAGATCAGCCAGTGGTCAACGTGACTCATCCAGTGGAGGGAATTATTGTCAAATATTTGCTTTCCCTAGGGATTATTACAACAAGATTTGATAGGAAAGTGGCATGCTTATTGGCGATTTCATCAAGAAGACCGCGGTTGGAACCTCGGTTAATAATATTAATAATAGTATTTGGCATTCGCGATGATCTGGTAATTCTATCCAACAATAGGCAACAAGCAATTTAGTCGCTAGAAAAAATTCATGCAATTGCATATAAAAGTGGACTCCAAATCTCATCTGAGAAAAACCGATACATGGAAGGATCTCCTCGATACTCAGACAAACAACCACTGGTAACTCAGTTTGGCAAAATCCCTCAGGTAAATAATTTCAAATATTTAGGGGAAATAATCCAACCATCCGTATTAAATTGAGAAGCAGAGAGATAATTTCTTCTTCTTCTTCTTGTTCTTAGTCTGTTTACCCTCCAGGGATGGTTTTTCCCTCGGACTCAAGGAGCGATCCCACATATACCTCCTCAAGGGCAGTGTCCTGGAGCTTGAGACTTTGGGTCTTGGATACAACTGACAAGGAGGACCAGCACTTCGCCCAGGCGGCCTAACCTGCTATGCTTGTGGTGGAGGGATGGGAAGATTGGAAGGGACAGAGAAGGAAGAGGGAAGGAAGCGGCCGTGGCCTTAAGTTAGGTACCATCCCAGGATTTGCCTGGAAGAGCAGTGGGAAACCACGGAAAACCACTTCCACAATGCTGAGGTGGGAATCTAACCCACCTCTACTCATTTGACCTTCCGAGGCTGAGTGGACCCCATTCCAGCCCTCTTACCACTTTCAAATTTGGTAGTAGAGCCGGGAATCGAACCTGGGCCTTTGCGGGTGGCAGCTAATCACACTGACTACAACACCACAGAGGCGGACACAATTTCTAAAATACGAAAAGCCTATAGAATCACATGAAACAGCTATAAAACTAGCCTGAAGAACTATGGGCATCAGAAATTATTGGAGGTAGATCACTAACTAAAACTTTAGAAAAACAACAAAGGAAAATACTTACGAAAATCTTTAGCCTACTATGCATAGAAGGTGTGTGGATGAAAAGGAGGCCTTCTTATATCAGACTCTTATTAAAAAGTGACTACTGAAATTTTATGGCCATATTCAAAGAATGGACAGTGAGAAACATACTTAAATATATTTGATTATATCCTTCACTAAAAGTCAAGAATAATTGGATAATAGAAATTGAAATAGGCTTTCAAGAAATCAACATAATGGGTAAAATTATACGCGACTGGCCTAGCTTTAGAAAGTTGGTGAACAGACATCGTTTTGCCGAACAGCCCCGAGAGTGCGAAGCCGCTGCGCCGGCGCGCTATTTTTAAATGATACGCTCTGAAAGGGACGTAAAGTACGTTGGAAACTTCGCCTGTCATTTTCTGGGAAACCCTTGAATGTCTACGGAAAAGCCTAAACATGTGTTCGCTTAATGCGGCCCCTATTTCACTGAGTGTTCTGGGAAATCGGGTTCTTACACTTGCCAGGTCCACCTTGTTAGTCTCTTAGGCTCTTAGTGTCATATTTTATACCTTAATCTTCAGTCGTGCCCAAGTATTTTTGAAAAATGTAGTGATTATTACGGAGTGTGTTTGTAAGGATGTAAGTGAACACAACTTAAGGTGTGTAAAAATTACTTTACATTACTGGCATCTTGGAAGGGAGGGTGCGATCAGTCGTTGAGAGGAAGTTGAATGAAAACCAGTGTGGTTTCAGACCACAGAGAGGCTGTCAGGATCAGATTTTCAGTATGCGCCAGGTAACTGAAAAATGCTACGAGAGGAATAGGCAGTTGTGTTTATGTTTCGTAGATTTAGAGAAAGCATATGACAGGGTACCGAGGGAAAAGATGTTCGCCATGGAATTAAAGGTAGATTATTAAAAGCAATCAGAGGCATTTATGTTGACAATTGGGCTTCAGTGAGAATTGATTGTAGAATGAGTTCTTGGTTCAGGGGTACCTACAGGGGTTAGACAAGGCTGTAATCTTTCACCTTTGCTGTTCGTAGTTTACATGGATCATCTGCTGAAAGGTATAAAATGGCAGGGAGGGATTCAGTTAGGTGAAAATGTAGTGAGCAATCTGTCCTATGCTGACGACTTGGTCTTAATGGCAGACTGTGCCAAAAGCCTGCAGTCTAATATCTTGGAACTTGAAAATAGGTGCAATGAGTATGGTATGAAAATTAGCCTTTCGAAGACTAAATTGATGTCAGTAGGTAAGAAACTCGACATAATTGAATGTCAGATTGGTGATACAAAGCAAGAACAGGTCGATAATTTCAAGTATTTAGGTTGTGTGTTCTCCTAGGATGGTAATATAGTAAGTGAGATTAAATCAAGGTGTCGTAAAGCTAATGCAGTAAGCTCGCAGTTGCGATCAGCAGTATTCTGTCTAAAGGAAGTGAGCTCCCAGACGAAACTATCATTACATCGGTCTGTTTTCAGACCAACTCTGCTTTACGGAAGCGAAAGCTGGGTGGACTCAGGATATCTTATTCATAAGTTAGAAGTAACAGACATGAAAGTAGCAAGAATGATTGCTGGCACAAACAGGTGGGAACAATGGCAGGAGGGTACTCGGAATGAGGAGATAAAGGCTAATTTAGGAATGAACTCGATGGATGAAGCCGTACGCATAAACCGGCTTCGGTGGTGGAGTCATGTGAGGCGAATGGAGGAGGGTAGGTTACCTAGGAGAATAATGGAATCTGCTGTGGAGGGTAAGAGAAGTAGAGGCAGACCAAGACGACGATGGTTACACTCGGTTTCTAACGATTTAAAGATAAGAGGTGTAGAACTAAATGAGGCCACAACACTAGTTGCAAATCGAGGATTGTGGCGACGTTTAGTAAATTCACAGAGGCTTGCAGACTGAACGCTGAAAGGCATAACAGTCTATAATGATGATGTATGTAATGTATAACTCATATTCGGACATGTTTTGCCTCACCAGCATATCGTCGGGAAGAAACCTACCATTTTACAGGAGATACAAAAAAAATCTCTCACTGTTAAGAGATGTAGTTAATAACCAAGGTTATGAACAATTTTCGCTTATCATCACCTCTTAGCTTCTATTTGGTGTTTAAATATCTGCAGAATGTTGATATTTGCTACAAATTTAATATAATGTTGTTAGATGTATCACATAGGAGATTTCGGTTTTTTGTTTGTTGTTGTTGTTGTTGTTGCAAAATGGCACATGCGAGATTTGTTTCATTAGATTCTATCATTTATTAATTTTAAAAATTTACCAAGTGAATGGTTTACAGCAGGGCCTCTCAAACGCCCAAAATCTCACGCGTGCTAATCGAGGCGCAAGAGCTCCGTGCACTGTGCATCGGTCCCGCTCGGTTCGCCTCGGACCAACGCTTCGTCTCTGGGCTACTCGGCTAAGCTCGGCTCAACTCGGCTCGGATGTGGAGCGCTATGAGGCAAGTGAGGGAGAGGGAGACAGGCGGAGCGAGCGAGACAGGCGTGGTGCAAGAGAGAGACAGCGCTACTGCTCCAAATCAAGGAGTGGGGGGTCTGCACTCTGGTCAACCAAGCGAAGTCGTCTTTTGCACCGTGCACAGTGCATGCACTCTGAGAGGCCCTGGTTTCGAGTAAAATAATAGCAAGAATAATGTTATAGTACATAAATGCATGATCTCACAAAAACACACACACACAAAAGCGTTCTTGAAGATTCGTACATCTAAACTCTCACTCAGCATGCTAACTTGTACAATACAATGTTTCGCTTCTCTTATGTTAGGACGAGTTAATGTAATAATCTGTGAGGTAGTGGGTAGCATATATCCTCGAATAGCAGCTATAACTTTGAAATGTTACATTAATTGTTTTGGTCAGATTGTAGAGGACAGGCTACGCTTTCCAGGAGTACCAAAATCTTATTTTCACTCATTGTTGCACAAAGGAGATGTTTCTTTCCCGGCAGCGACGATATATGTCTCTAGTTTTATTTCAGGTGCCTGGCAACTCTATGCGCGAACATCTTCCGGCTTGTTACGATGAGGACTGGATTGTATGGAGCTCACTTAACCGTGTAAGATCTAAATCTGCTAACAAACAGTGAGCTTTCATATCAGAAGACATCAAGTGCAACTGTGGTGAAGAGCAAACAGAGAAACACATGTGTCAGTGCACTTCGTATCCGTCTTCCTGTTACGAAGAGGACTTTATGCTTGCCAGGGACAATGCGCTTTGCGTGGCACGCTTCTGGACAAAAATCGTCTGCAGATCCTGGAATTTTTAGGCAGTAAAAGTGAAATGGCGTATGGCTTTTAGAGCCGGGAGGTTTCCGAATACTTCGGGTCTCCCGTAAGTGACCTGCACGTCGAGATAAAGATTAAATTGTGATGAAGACGAAACATACGCCCAGCCCTCGTGCCAGTGGAATGAACCAATGATGGTTAAAATTGTCAACTCTGCCGGGAATCGAACCCGGGACCCCTGTGACCAATGCCCAGCATTGGCCATTAAGCCGGACTTGTGAAAGTTAACACGTTCTTCCGCTAATTAGTGAGATTAACATTTCTAGGGGTTCTGACGGCCATACCCCTGCTGTTTATGCAATACGCATAGCATAACCATTGTTCAGGATAGGCTTTAAGGTAGAAGGGGCCAAATTCCGTCCCCGCACCTAATTTCGTCCCCCTAGGGATTTTCCGTTTGCACGGATGGTACCTAATGTTTAGCCACGCGCACACGCGTAGCCTCATCCCGTTGTCTTGTGAGAGCTGGTTGTGTACACCACGTTTAGTTTCCGTGTACAAGCAGGAGACATTTTTCATGCTGTGCTGAGTTAGTGCAGCATTCAAATCAAGAACCTGTTATTCCTAGAGTGAACACTGATATGTGTATGAAATACTGGACTGCATTTCAGTCGTGTGGTGCAGTTCCTGGCCTGTAATCGCTACAGTGAGGTGGTTGGCGTTAGTTACTGTAGCGGCCGGTATAATAAATCACGGACCGGGCGAGTTAGCCGTCGTGCGGTTATGGGCGCGCAGCTGTGAGTTTGCATCCGGGAGATAGTGGGTTCGAGCCCTACTGTCGGTAGCGCTGAAGATGGTTTCCCATTTTCACACCAGGCAAATGTACCTTAATTAAGGCCATGGCTGATTCCTTCCCACTCCTAGACCTTTCCTATCCCATCGTCGCCATAAGACCTATCTGTGTTGGTGCGACGTAAAGCAAGTTGTAAAAAATCAGGAAATGTTCGTAATTTCGTCCCCTTCATTTTATTTGCTATTTATGAAGTTTATTATTATTTTCAGATGGGAAAACCCAAGCTATGGGATAAGGAGGCTATGAAAAAGGCTATTAAGGCAGTGAGGGACAAGATAATGGGTTAAAAACTTGCAAGTAAAGCGTTTAACATCCCACGAGCAACGCTGAAAAACTATGTTAAAAGGAATGCAAAGGAAACATTTTTGATAAATGGACTTCAAGTAATTCATTATAGGGAACGTGTTTGCTAAGGTTTAAAAGGAAAAGTATATTAAAATTAATTGCACCTTTCATAAATTTGGTGGGGGACGAAATTGCGAACACATTTTTGGTAGTTTAGTTATTGTAGTGTTTATGTCAAATATTGACCACCTTACGTTATTACGGTTTCATTGTAACTTGCCCTTAAGTGGAGGACGCATTGAGTAATATATACACCCATTTCTAGCATTGTCCATAATATTCCTGTATTTCTACACGTCCAAATCTGCTAAGGGGACGAAATATGGCCCCCCTACCATTGTAAATTGCCCGTAAGTGGAGAATATATTCAGTAATATATATATATATATATATATATATATACCATTTTCTAGCCTTGTCCATAATATTCCTGAAAGTCTACAAGTCCAGATCTGCTCAGGTGACAAAATATTGGCATTCTAACCTATTACTGCCTAAAAATTCGGGTTACAAACATCAGGATGATGAATTTTGACATATCATTGCGTTTCTTTATCTCCGATATACAATGTCCATCGACATATTTATGTATGTTCAGCATATTAGTAGGTTTTGTGCTAACAGTAAAGGATGAATTAATTCTTCCTTGATAATACAATAACACTTGTGTGAGTTAATCACTGAGGGGAGGGGGTGGGCGAATACTTTTGAAACGCCATCTTTTCCCCTTTGTATTACAACGTAGCTGATTACAGAAATTCATTCTGCGGTATAACGAAGGTTAACAACACGTTTTTAATTTGCATTTTTTGCCAATTTGAGATGATCAAACACTATTTCATCTTTCAAGAAAGATTTAGGTCAATTTCGAAGATTTTTTAGATTTTAAGACGTAGAGTTTCTCAAGCATTAAATTACGTGATTACATATAATTTTGGGGATGTTTGGTCGTGTAATACTTATTATAAGCGGACGCGTTTTGAACATCCTAACCAGCATCGCTTTCAGAGAAATAACCAATAACCTGTTACTCCAAAGTAACTAGACTGAATATAGAGAGACCCTGTTAGAAATGTACTTCATTCCAGAGCCTCCAGAGTCTAGGAGAAAGAATTTGAAGAGTTAACTGTGAAGGGTGGGCATAATCTATTCGGTATATAGCCGTTTCCTTTGTTACAATTATTCTCCCTGTTAGATCTGGAGATCTTAACATGTGTCCTAACATTCTATGTCTTCTTCTCGTCAAATTTAGCCAGATCGATCTCCTCTCACCAATTCGATTCAGTATCTCTTCAATTCATGATTCGATCTACCCATCTCAATTTTAGCAGTGTTCTGTAACACTACATTTCAAAAGCTTATTTTTCTTTCTGAGCTAGTTATCGTCCATTTTTCACTTCCATACGATGCCACACTCCAGACGAAAGTCTTCCAAAACATCTTTCTAATTCCTATACCAACATTCGAAGTGAGCAAATTTCTTCTCTTGAGAAAGTCCCTCTTTGCTTGTGCTAGTCTGCATTTTATGTCCTTCTTACTTCTGCCGTCGTTAGTTATTTTACTACCCAAGTAACAATATTTATCTACTTCCTTGAAGACGTCATCACCTGACACTGTTCGATTACGTTCGATTACTTTTGTTTTCGATTTCTTTATTTTTATCTTGTACTCATTCCCCAAGACTGTGCCCATACAACTCGGCATTTTTTCTAGATCTTCTGCAGTCTCTAAGAAAAAATCTTAACAAATATTCCTTATATTTTATGGAATCTTAAGCGCGATAAAATACATTCTTTAAGATCTTAACCATCTTATATAGATCTTAAGATCCATAAGAGCAAATAGAACATGAGTTAATGAAATGTTAAGTGTTGCCGACTTTGAACAGGCATTCTTCACGAGCCACTCCGTTGAGAGAAAAAGGAAAACCCACTCACATACTCGCAGAACGTCTAACCTATGGCCTGTTCCCAGAGGAACGGCAGGTCGCCCTTAGAAGAAACAACTGAAGGGAGGAAATGCGTTACGACAGTAATTGTGCTAGGGAATAACAATTTCGAATGCGAAAAAAAAGTGTAGTGCGCGTTGTAAGGTTGGCATTGCGACGTTACGCGCGCAGTCTTTAATAAGATGTAAATCGTTAAAGTAGCGAAGGAAAGGGAGACGGTAGAGGGTTGGGGCAGGCGGGGAAGGAGATTAATTGTGTGAGAATTGTAAGGATGTTTCATAATGACTCAGTACGACTTGGGGTATGGCACTGGCTACAGGATGCACAAAAAATGTGTGCACTGGCTACAGGGTGCACAAAAAATATGTGTCCGCTCAGGCTCGTGCTTCATTTTATAATTTGTAATATCTGAAGCTCAGTCTCGGCTCAATTTATAGAACAGAATACGCGAGAACTCGTTTATCCTGATTAAGTAAGACCGGATATAAAAAATTCCGGATAATCCGGAAAAAGTAAAAAAAAACAAAAACAAATGCAGTACATGTTATATAATCCATTAACGTAAGTTGTACAATAATACCCTTTTTTTCAGTTGTACAAAAAAAATATCAGCACACTTTTCAAACATTTACGACTCTGTTTTATGCACTAAAATAATGTGAGAGTTCTTTTTTGTTTTACATTTTTATAATGTTTGCGCGCAGCACGATCACGAAGACGTTTTAGTAACAACAGTTCTGCCGGTGTGGTTTCAGTCAAGGATTCTAAATAGGCCATCAGTTTGTCCAGCTGCCTCTCCATGAGTCATTGTTTCTTCTGATGGAGCGCTGGTTTCATTTTTGAATTCACGATCAGTGAATTAATAGTGCGTTGCATTCAGAAGAACGTGGGTTTGAATCCCACCTCGGCCGTGCTGGGAATGGTTTTCCACGGTTTCCCATTCTCAATTCCAGGCGAACGCCGGTTCGGTACCTTTGATAGACCGTGGCTGAATTACTTCCAATTCCTGCCCTTAACAATCTTTGATGGAAAAGACATTCAAGAAGAGTCGTCGGCGTAAAAGAAATACTGTACAAGTAAAAAATAAATTTTTAATATTTTCGATCCGGATAAACCAGAGATCCGGATTAATGAGGGCTAGATAAATGAGGTTCGTGTGTACTCCCATCCCGTAGCACCGAATCGCCAGGAACTGGGGAAGGAGTTATGATTTATTGTAGTCCGAATTATTTTGATACATGCATGCTCTTCTTGTTGTAATATATTAATTAATTTATTAATACCTTAAATAATACAATTACGCCTTATCTCTATTTACACCCAATCTTTAAATTGTAGTTTCTAAGGTTTTTATTTTTTGTTACAGACGTTAAACCTTGTTATATACTCTAGGACAGAGGTGCTCAGCTGGCCGCCTGTTGAGGCTAGCCCAGTGCGGCCGGGCTGACGTGATGTAAATGCGGGCAGCTTACGTAGCAAGCATACGTTACAGTGGAGCGAGAAAGCGAGAGAGGACGAAGCTCTCCTCCACTATTCAGCGAAATGAAGAGAAGTGCTATAATCGCTAGAAAACCGACCTTTTCAAGATATTCCTGTTTGATTTATATTGAGCTCAATATAAACAGACAGTTTTATTTTCTTATATTTATACAGTCAAAGAAAACTAACACATTATAATTTTTGTGTTACAATTTACAAAGGCACAGGGTTTAAACGTACAAGCTACTATTTACAATTCCTTGGATGACAATGGAGTATGGCTTTTAGTGCCAGGAGTGTCCGAGGACAAGTTCGGCTCGCCATCTACAGGTCTCTGCGCAGGCGACCTGTGCTTCATGATGAGAATGAAATGATGATGAAGACGACGCATACACCCAGCCCCCGTGCCAGCAAAATTAACCAATGATGGTTAACATCCCCGACACTGCCGTGAATCGGGACCCCTGTGACCGAAGGCCAGCACGCTAATCCTTTAGCCATGGAGCCGGACGGGAATTACAATATTTCAGTTTCTTTAAAAGTGAAATTCCTGTTATTCATTTAGCAAAGATTAATATATTTACATAATTCAACAAGTTTACTGCTTGATATTGCACAATGTTGTAGTGTTGTTTCAATTTTCCTGTTCACTGAATTTGAAAATAGTATTTAAAATCTATCAGCTAAACTCTAAATGGCGAGGGAGTTTTTTACTATCCAAGATTAAAGTACAACAACAATGTATCTGCGAAATAGAAGTATGGTATGCCTTCAAATAACCTAACTAATCACAAACCGTCCGACTCGTTGGCTGAATGATCAGCGTACTGGCCTTCGGTTCAGAGGTGCCGGGTTCGATTCGAAGACGGGTCGGGGATTTTAACCTTAATTGTGGTTAATTCCAATGGCCTGGGTGCTGGGTGTTTGTGCTGTCCCCACCATCCCTGCAACTCACACACCACACATAACACTATCCTCCACCACAATAACACGCAGTTACCTACACATGGCAGATGCCGCCCACCCTCATCGGTGGATCTGCCTTAGAAGGGCTACACTCGGCCAGAAATAGCCAAACGAAATTATTATAAATCAGAAACCAACATTTTCTGGTAAACTATTTAAATACAATAACAAAATACACAAATCTCCCTTTAATACTAAAAGCTGGGACAGTTCAAGAATTAAGAACATCGGCAGCAGTTACTAACACTCGAATAGATGTATTTATAGGGAGGACAGTTCAATTATCTGCATCTAATAACCGAAAACCGTCCGTGGGTAAAATACCGTATTTACGCGAACAATCCCCGCCAGCGAATAATCCCCGCTCCCTGACTTTAGGAACGCTGAATTTGAAAAAAAAGAAAAAAAATTGCCAACACTGACTCAAATAAAATCCGCACCCCAATTTCGTGCCTCAATTTTTTTTAAAAAATAATATGCGGTTATTATTCGCGTAAATACGGTATAAGGGAATAATACTAAAACGTTATTAAATAGAATACGTGAGAATGATGAAATAAAGATGAAACTGGTACTGGCTGCTATAACTAAGAGTGCTCAAATTCCCTTTTCTTCGTGATTACCAGCAGCTACGGCTGCTTCAACTCCTGTATCAGCTTTAGGAAAAACTTGCTTCCCAAGAAATAAAGGTAAATATTCACTCCATAAGTTCTAATAAAAGGTATAAATCATATTGAACATAGATTCTAGAACTAATAATAAAAGGGTTATGTGAAAATGTAAATATCAAAATAATAGAGAAGAGAAACGTAGCTGAAGCTAGTGCTTGTACAAGGAAGTATTTTAGAGACGCATCAGTTGATATAATGTTTTTTTGTGTTGGTTATTGTGATGTCAATTACAAGTGATTACTACAAACTTTACATGTAAACGGAGCAGCTTTCTTTTTTATCTGTCTTTACCTCCACGTAGGTAAACCTAATCACTTTAATATTAGTAAAACATTCATTCCTCACTGTAATCGTAATTGTAAAAATCATAATATTTCAAATGCGTTATTTACGGCTGTTTTATTTGTGTCTGCTGGTTCATTAATTCATAAACTAAAGGATTCTCAATATATTCGGTTCATAGGGAATATTTGTAATCAGATACCAATGACAGCTTTGTGTTTTGAAATGCTACGCCAATTAACACACAAATAATAATTCTAAATTCAATGCACTTCTCTAACAAAGTAGTATTAATATTTATAATTCCAAATAAAAATTATTTTGAATATTTGGTCCTTTCGTACTAAAATATTCATCACTATAAAGATACGCCGGTCTGAACTCAGATCTTGTAAGGATTTAAAAGTCGAACAGACTTATTAAACTTCTACACCTAATCATGTTCCTTAATCCAACTCGAGGTCGCAATCTTTTTTTGTCGATAAGAACTCTCGAAAAATTACGTTGTTATCCATAAGTTAACTTTATCATATAATCGTTATTAGCGGATCAATCATCCATAAATCAATGTTTTAATTATAAAGAATTGCGCTTATCTTCATGTCACCCCAACAAAATAAAATAATACATTTATTAATAATACCACTAAACAAAACAAACAAATTCGTATAAAGATCTATAGGGTCTTCTCGTCTTTTGTATTCATTTAAGCCTTTTGACTCAAAAGTTAAATTCCACTTATTATATAAAGACAGTTAATGTTTCGTCAAACCATTCATTCCAGCCTTCACACACACCTGACTGATGTTATTCCGTGTAACCATGATTGGATTGCTTATCAGATCATTAAAACCCAATCAACGACAAGCCACAGCTTATTCACCTTAACTCTGTATTACCGTATTTACGCGAATAATCCCCGCACCCTAACTTTAGGAACGCTGATTTTGAAAGAAAAAAAAAGTGCCAACACTGACTCAAATAAAACCCGCACCCCAATTTCGTGCCTATTTTTTTTAAATATGCGGGTATCATGGGCGCCCGCAGGATCTTTTCCAGGGGTGGGGGGCAAATTAACAATTTTCTTGAATATAAAAACCAATATAACGTCAGCAACATTAAATTGTTTACAGAAACTTCCTGTTATAACATATGCTAGATGACTGTCAGTAATTTCAGTTTATGAAATAGTCTGGTATTATATTAAACAATTGAACATCAACATCTTTAGAATTCCAGGGGGGCAAGTGCCCCCCCTTGCCCCCCCCTTGCGGGCGCCCATGGCGGGTATTATTCGCGTAAATACGGTATATTAGAAATGTTTCTATAGCAACTCTTAAAATGTAACAGCGAAAAAATTCATTACGTACATTACAAAAATATTTGAGGTTACAGGCCTAACTCTTTATTGTATCCGGTCAAAATGCACACAATGCAATGAATATAAATAACTTATTTCTTAGAATGTACATTTAAAATGAGGTGGATTTCTGCCTTTCTTTCACAATTCTCTGCCTCCATTTCGAACTCGTATATTGCCGCAGTGATCGAGAATGACTGGGAGGACTTCGCCCAACCTTCGCGGCTTGTGACGTAATCACGTCACTGTGACTCATCGCCTGCCTGCTCGTCCGTGTACAGTGCTGGGTGCCCGCGGGATGAAACGCTCAGCGTGAGCACCTCTGGTCTAGGACAACATGTATCTTATCTTACTCCTATTAATTTGTGTTAATGAAAGTATTTGTTTGTGTCACTAGTCTAAATAGTGTTATGCTTAACTTACTGTAGACATTATGAATTAACTGAATGACTCACTGAATGGATCATTAGCGGCGATCGGGAGTTAGAAGTGGGGGACAATAAAAAGTATCGAGGTCTGAGGACTATAGCGGGAGAAGTAGGGGGAGGAATATACAACATTAAAAAAACAATCAACAAAATATATATTTTTTTTGATGCTCTCTGAGCGAATTTCGTAGAGGCGTAAAGTTTGAGTCTACCTACTCTATTGCGATAGTAATCCAATACCACACAATGCGAAAAAAATGTGTAGTGCGCGTTGTAAGGTTGGTATTGCGACGTTACGCACAAAGGAAGAATAATTACACATGTATTAGAATTACATAGAAGTCGGCGTGAGAGAGAGAGAGAGAGAGAGAGAAATTTATTTATTTCTGCTTCCCTCATTTGGAGGCTGCCACAAAGACAAAGCTTACATGACTTACATGAGAAGTTGATTGACAACTACAAATGGTCGTATAAGATATGTCTATAAATGATTGGTATACCATATCATAGCCTACTTATTCTTTCTTTCTTAGTCTTTTTACCCTCCAGGGTTGGTTTCTCCCCCCATCTTGCGCTTACTTTCATGATTATTGCACTCATTTTCTTCCTGCTTCTTCATCCATCTTCAACCTCCTTTCATCCTATTTCTTCATCTTTCTTTCTATATTTCTATCTAGTGTATGTTACTTTGTTAGTGTGTAGTCAAATACTAAATGACATTTTAATTGTAGCAAAAGTAAAAAAAGAACATTTATGCTCTTAGTTAGCTTATATCTTTGTCCTAGGAGTTCCTCATGATTTCAGAATAATTGACTGATACAATTTTTATTAAGCAATAAACAGGATGTCCGCCTCTGTGGTGCAGTGTTTAGTGTGATTAGCTGTTACCCTCGGAGGCCCGAGTTCGATTCCCGGCTGTGCCACGAAATTTAAAAAGTGGTACGAGGGCTGGTATGGGGTTCACTCAGCCTCGGGAGGTCAACTGAGTAGAGGGAGGGGGAGGGCTTCGATTCCCTCCTCCGCCACCCTCGAAGTGTTTTTCCGTGATTTCCCAGTTCTCCTCCGGGCGGGCAAATGCCGGGAAAGTAACTAACTTAAGGCCACGGCCACTTCCTTCCCTATTCCTTGTCTATCCCTTCCAATCTCACATCCCTCCACAAAGACCCTGTTCAGCATAGTAGGTAAGGCCGCCTGGGCGAGGCACTGATCCTCCTCCCCAGTTGTATCCTCGACCTAAAGCTGACGCTCCAGGACACTGCCTTTGAGGCGGTAGAGGTGGGATCCCTCGCTGAGTCTGAGGGAAAAGCCAACCCTGGAGGGTAAACAGACTAAGAAGAAGAAGAAGAAGAAGAAGAAGAAGAAGAAGAAGAAGAAGAAGACGATGAAATTCTCTCTCTGCTTCTCAATTTAATACGGGTGGTTGGATGGTTTCCCCTAAATATTTGAAATGATTTACCCAAGGGATTTTGCTGAACTGAGTTGCCAGCGGTTGTTTGATTATCGAGTAGATAGAGGATCCCTAATGAGGCCGAGGGAAGAACCAACCCTGTAGGGTAAACGTATTAAGAAAAAATGAAGAAAAACAAAAAGAAAGAAGGAAAGAAAGAAACCGAAATTTTGTCTCATGGAGCTTTATTCAATAACTCATAACTAAATATCAAAACATAATTGAAGATGATTGAATCAACCCACTGCTTTGAAACTTGGTATAATAGGTAATATTTACTTCATAAATGTGCTCACAAAATATTATGCTGATATCTGCAAAATTGCGGAAGTTGAAAGTTTCAGTTATCGGTCCCCTTAAAAGAGTGACTAGTGGCGGTCGTAGTGATCGGAGCTTGCTTCATTAACCTCTGCCAGCCGAGAGACTGAGAAACGTTCGCAAATTAAAAGGCAGTAGACGGCGACTTCCAGCAGTAATAGCACACACGCATACATAGATGTATATACATAGAAAAGCAATCAACTGTAATCATCCCTAATGAAGCTAGGACGGGCGACTTGGCAAACGAAACCCCCGCCTCCCACGTCACTCCGTCTTAACTTGCGTGGGAAGCAAGAAGGCCGGCTGCCTTACATCACACTGTATCGGTCGATACTGGATTTAGTATTGCAATACCTGGCCGTTACGGTTTATAGCCCAGCAACAGCAGTCTCCGGCCATTTAATACAGTGTGTACAAGTGTACCATTCAATAAGCAGAGTCAGGACCCTTAAAATGAGGGTGATTTTGTTACCGTACTAGCATCAGTGTAAGAATCTCTCGTCACTAAATGAGAAAAAAAATATTGACAAAGAACCAAGAATGCGGAAATCCACCTTGCTAGAATATCTTTAACATGGAAATACCTAAAACGGTTTCTTCTTCTTCAGTGAATCTATCTTGAGACAGGTATCTCCCGGCCTGAAAGACGTCGTCATCATCTAAGAGGCCCGCCTCCACCTTCAGGGGAGAAATAGAAACATTGAGGAGTAGCAGTAGAAGTGATTTTTTTTACAATTTATTTTACGTTACACCGACACACATAAGTCTTATGGCGACGATTGGATAGGAAAGGCCTCGGAGTGGCCTTATTTAAGGTACAGCCCCAGCATTTTCCTGGTGTGAAAATGCGAAATTACGGAAAACCATCTTTAGGGCTGCCGACAGTAGGGTACGAACCCCCTATCTCCCGGATGCAAGCTCATAGCTGCGCGCCCCTAACCGCATGGCAAACTCACCCGGTGGATTGAAAACAGTGAGTAGTAGTAATAGTCAAGTCAAGTCAAGTCAAGTCAAGTCAAGTCAAGTCAAATCAAATCAAATCAAATCAAATCAAATCAAATCAAATCAAATCAAATCAAATCAGTCAGTCAGTCAATCAATCAATCAATCAATCAAGGATCTACATTTAGGATTGTAGTCCAGGTGGCAGATTCCCTATCAGTTGTTTATTTAGCCTTTCCTTAAATGTTTTCAAAGAACTTGGAAATTTATCGATTTTATTTCCCTTGATAAATTATTCCAGTCTTTTACTTCTCATCCACTTTTAAAAGCTTCACTCAAACTTATTCGTCTACTAATGTCATTCCATGTCAACTCTCCACTGACAGTGCGGAACATATCACTTAGTCGAGCAGCTCCTCTTCTTAATCCCAAGTCTTCCCAGCCTAAAGTTCGCGACATTTTCGTAACGATACTCTTTTGTAGGATATCACCCAGAACAAAACGTACTGCTACCCTTGGAATCTTTTCCAGTTTTCATATCAAGTAGCCCTTGTGTGGTTCCCATACACTGGAACCATACTATAATTGGGGTCTTACGAGAGACGTATACACCATCTCCTCTACATCCTTGCTAGAACCCCTAAATTCCTGAGATCTGTAACCTTTCTTTACACGCTCGGAGATGGAGGTGTGCAGAGCAACATGGTGCAGACCACTTCGCAGAAGAAACATATTTTTATTTTATGAATTACTTCCTGTCCGCCTCTCTGGTGTAGTGGTTAGTGTGATCAGCTGCCACCCCCGGGTTCGATTCTAGGCTCTGCCACGAAATTTTAAAAGTGGTACGAGGGCTGGAACGGGGTCCAGTCAGCCCCGGGAGGTCAACAGAGTAGAGGTGGGTTCGATTCCCACCTCAGCCATACTGGAAGTGGTTTTCCGTGGTTTCCCACTTCTCCTCCAGGCAAATGCCGGGATAGTACCTAACTTAAGGCCACGGCCGCTTCCTTCCCTCTTCCTTGTCTATCCCTTCTGATCTTCCCATCCCCCAGAAAGGCCCCTGTTCAGCATAGCAGGTGAGGCCTCCTGGGCGAGGGACTGGTCATCCTCCCCAGTTGTATCTCCCGATCCAGAGTCTGAAGCTCCAGGACACTGCGGTTGAGGCGGGAGAGGTGAGCTCCCTCGCTGAGTCCGAGGGAAAATCCGACCCTGGAGTGTAAGCAGATTAAGAAGAAAAATAAGAAGAAGAAATACGGTACTTCCTTTCATGCAGAGGCTGCCTTGCGACAAAGTATAATTTTACATTAACTTTTGGAAAAGAAATACATTTGAGAAATTTAGATGGTAACCTTCTTTCTTCTTTCTTAAACTGTTTACCCTCAATGGTTGGCTTTTCCCTCGGACTCAGCGAAGGATCCCATCTCTACCGCCTCAAGGGCAGTGTTCTGGAGCGTGAGTCTTTGTTTTGGGGGATAAAACTGGGAAGGAGGATCAGTACCTCGCCCAGGCTTCCTCCTCTGCCGTGCTGAACAGGGGCCTTGTGGGGTGATGGGAAGGGACAGGCAAGGAAGAGGGAAGGAAGCCGCTGTGACTTTAAGTTAGGTATCATCCCGGCATTTGCCTGGAGGAGAAGTGGGAAACCATGGAAAACCACTTCGAGGATGGTGCTACTCAGTTGACCTCCCACGGGTGAGCGGACCCCGTGCCACTTTTCAAATTTCGTGGCAGAACCAGGAAGCGAACCCGGGCCTCAGGAAGTGGCAGCTAATCACGCTAAAAACTACACCACAGAAGCGGACTAAATGGTAACCTAATTATAACAATGATTTCTTAGAATTATTAAGGACTCCCTTAAGTCTATGATGTGGGTTCGAATCTCCGTCAGGAAGTCGTAAAATTTAAGAAACGAGATTTTTACTTCCGGAGGTGCATATGGCCCTGAGGTTCACTCAGCCTACACCAAAAATGAGTACCAGGTTAATTCCTGGGGGCAAAGGCGGCCGGGCGTAGAGCTAACCACTCTACCCCATCATGTGCCGAGGTTAACAATGGTGGAAGCCTTTACCTTCCACTCCTCCAAGGGCCTTCATGGCCTGTACGGAGGTGACTTTGCTTTGCTTTTTTTAAAGTCTATGATGGCATTTTCCCTTAAGTTTTGTAACTGGCAGAGATACCTGTTTCCAAAAATTGGCGGCAAAAGCCGGAATTGTTCCCCTCATTTTGAAAGGTTCAAAAATCGTGATCGTGAGACGTTGATTGTACTTATCTTATGAAGGAGAGGTAATAAGCTATGCCTGGTCGCAATTTCAACTGTTGAAATGTTCTCGTTTTCTTAATATCGCTGTGAAAGGCAGACAGAAATAGGGATTTTATATTTATAGAGAAGATTGTAGACAGACGTGACGGATAAGTGAGCTGTACAGCGAGTACCTTACAACTCTCCCGCTGTAAACAGGCGATGAACCTCGCACCCTCCGTTAGTACTCCGATAGCGATCGACTACCAGCCAGTGATTTGACATCATTATGCAGCTACCGCGTCTAGCAATTTGACTAGCGTTAACATATAATCACACCGAGATTCCCTGATCTTGTAATCATATCCACTCCGTCTATGGTTAAAGAAATTCAATTATGATTGAGACATTGCACTTTTGCCCTCGCCGGGTTTAAGTTCCCGGATGTTGCTCCCGCCACATATCAGTTTTTAAAAGAAGTATTCCTTTTCTAAGAAAAAAAAGACCAACAGATTTATGCTAGGAGGCTACCGAACATAAATAATAATACTAATGATGGTAATGACGATTTTCTCGCCATAGAAGCAATTTACTAGATCGGGGTCTACAAATGAAAAAAATTAAATTGCAGTGGAACCTTGATATCTTGAACCAACTCGGGTGCTAAATTTTACTTCGAGTTATCGAAATTTCGAGTTAAGCAGGATACCATTTTTGAGCATAGATAGCGCATAATTGAATCATATATATCTACGGTCTTATACTGAATACAATATTTTTGCAGTATTTAAAATATACTAACAAACTCTTATTTAACGCATCGCTTAAATTATTACCCTTAGGGCCGGTATTATAATAGAGGTTTAAACTGTTGGTTCAGTTTAAACTTCGGTTTATCTGTTAGTCGTGTATTATAAAACTTAATCCTATGTTTAACTAGAGATTAATTTTACTGCCACTCATCTACCGTTTAAACTGAAGTTTAAGAATACATAACCTTACAACATGGCATAACCAATGGATCTCGAAGATATGTTTGAGGTGTTTGAAGAGATACTAAGCGATGACGAAGAAATGGTTCAAATTATTGAAGGACCAAGGGCACTACGATTTTTTCAAGCAAGGGGACGTCACTTTCATATATGGAATGAAAAATGGTTTTTAAATAGGTTTAGGCTTACAAAACAGACTGTCATAACCCTATTTTTAGCAAATTGGTGCTAGAATAAAACATGCAACGAAAAGGTAAGAATGTAAAAATAACTTTTTTTGAACTGTTTGAATGTCAAAAGTGTAAATTTTAGAAAAGAAAGTAACTTCCTTTTATTTCAGAAATCATGCCGTAGAACCCTTCAGTCAGCTACTAATAGCATTGCGGTTTTATGCCTCCCGTAGTATGTTTATTAAAATGGGAATTTCGAAGGAATTCATAAGGCCACTGTTTCACGGACTATATTCTATTTCCTTACAGGTAAAATTAGGACGACCTTTATTGCTCTTATCCGCCATTTTACTTATAAGACGTAAACAAAACATTATCGATAGTCATCTTTTCTCGCAAGTCACTGCTACCAAGATCGTATATTTCCTTCATCACCTCAGTTTAACTTAGGCCGACCATTATAAGACTCAACATCGGTTTAAACTCAAGTTACAGTTTAACTCAATCTTCAGTTTAAACCCTCATTATAATACTGGCCCTTATTAAAGTAACTTGTCAGAAGACAGGATATACTACATACAGTAGTGAAACATGAAACATACCTCCGTTAACACCTTTGGAAAAAATCCGTTAGTCTCTTCTGTTTTTTTTACTGCTAACCTTCCTTTCTTCTACATACTTTTCGGCAACATCTATTGCTGTGAGAAGCACTGCCATTTATTTTCGACTGCCTCGGTATGTACTGTAGTTTCGAAACCACAGAACCAAGATTCGAAAATGGAGCTTGTCATCCACGAATCCCAGGGTTGCTTTGGTACGTGACAGGTAATGAATTCACACCCGAAAATAACGAGGCTTCGCCAATTTTCCGATCATTAGAGGTTGTTTTTCGGTTCCCGTCATATTAGCTCCCAGCATCACTGTAACCCAAACCAAAGTCATGATTGTTGATCGTAAGAACAACAACAGTCCACATATCAAACAAATTGGAGGGTGTGAAGTTGTACATCAGTATGTATATCTAGGCTCCTTACTATCCATTTCTGGTGGTTCCAAAGATGAAATAAAGTGAAGAATTGAAATAGCAAAGGTAGCATTGATCCGTCTGCGGAAGATCTGGAAAGATAACATCACCATTAAGACAAAAAAGAAGCTCGTTGAATCTCTAGTCTTCTCAGTCTTCTTGTATGGCGCAGAGACGTGGACCATCCTCAAACGTGATCGTGAACGGATAGAAAGCTTTGAAATGTGGTGCTGGAGGAAAATGTTAAGGATTCCTTGGACAGCTCATCGCACGAACACATAAATCCTGAACCAACTTCAGATAAAAGTTCGTCTATCGTGTAAGGTCTCTCAGCGGATTGTACGCTACTTTGGACATATAATGCGCCGAGATGGTAGTCTTCAAAAGCTGATTGTTGAGGGCAAAGTCCAGGGAACCAGACAACGAGGACGAATACCAACGCGATGGATTGACATGGTGAACGGCCCCCTACAGTGTTCTCTCAGAGTAACCACATTGAAAGCTTTAGGCAGGGGAGAATGGCGGAGTATGGTTCATCGGCTAGAGGGCTGAATATTATGATAGTCACGACGCCTCAGTCATGAGGCAAAACGAAGAAGAAGAAGAGTTCCTCACAAACTACAAATACCGTATAGCACAGTTAAAGTTGCACAAAATTCGAGTTAAAGAGCATATATATTTTCTTTTTTGCTTCAAGGGAGGAAACGTTTGCTTCGGGATATCGATAAATTCGTATAACCGAATTTCGAGTAGTAGAGAAATAAATACACGTGAAGAATAGGACAAACAACCGGGAAATTTAAGTTACTTCAAGATACTGAAAATTCAAGTAATGGAGGTTTGTGATATCAAGGTTCGTCTGTACTTCAATTTGTCTGAACAATGAAAACATCATGAGTACAATTTGCCTTTGTTATATAGAAATGAAACGATCCAAGCATGTACGTGAAAATTATTATTTGTAATATTTTACTAGAAAAACCGTTGAAATCACCGTCAACAGGAAAGGCACCAGTTTCAAACATCTGTTACAATCTGTTTCTAACTTAAAATATCTTGGAAGTAACATTTCAGAAGATAACACAATAAACCAAGAAATACTTAATAGGAGTCGGAAAGCTTCTCAATTTTATTTCAAGTGAGAAATCTACTCTGGGATGATAAAATAGTTCAGAAAGCAAAATTGACCATATTCCATACCTACTTCATTCGAATTGTCATCTATAGACTCGAAACATGCACCCTACATAGCAAGGCTAATAGTAAAATCTAGTCTACAGAAGTAAAATTAATTGAGGCAATGAACAAAAAAGACCAAGGAAGTCAAGATTAGAAATGAGCTTTTAGGAAGATGCAGTCTACAGTGATTTGGACATGTAATGACTAAAGCCCGGATTTTCATGCGGTAATAGGTTAGATTGCAAACTAACTTTGTTATTAGGAAATGTCGGCCACCCGCTCTTCTATAATGTGGAAAGAGTAACATAAATTATAGGGGTTCTGATGGGCCGTACCCCTAATGTTTATGCAAACCCCATAGCATAATCGTTGTGAAGGTAGACTATACTTGCTTCTCGCTTCAGTAAGTTTGCATTCTAACCTATTAATGCATAAAATTCCGGGCTCTAGTAATGACGATGGACAGAAAGAGAATAGCAAGGAATTACTTTAACAGAGAAGTGAAAGGGTAGAGGTCAGCTGGGAGGTCAAGGAATCGGTGGATAGACACAGTGAAATCGGAGGTCATTAAGAGGAATGTCACCGGGCGAGTTGGCCGTGCGCGTAGAGGCGCGCGGCTGTGAGATTGCATCCGGGAGATAGTAGGTTCGAATCCCACTATCGGCAGCCCTGAAAATGGTTTTCCGTGGTTTCCCATTTTCACACCAGGCAAATGCTGGGGCTGTACCTTAATTAAGGCCACGGCCGCTTCATTCCAACTCCTAGGCCTTTCTTATCCCATCGTCGCCATAAGACCTAGGGGAAGACCGGGCAAAGCGAAGAGCCCGGGCAAAGTGAATAAGTAAAATTTACGGAAAATTACGCTTGGTGTCGCTGAGTTGCTTCTGCAGGAAGTTCTGCAATCTTCTGGAGACATAAGAATCATTGGCACAAAGACTGCAGTGGTGAACAGTGTGAGACTGGAAGTGTTAGAAGATTTTTGATATATTTCTTAAAATTTTATCAAGGTAAGAAACACACTGTTATTCATAGATATTTATAACTATTTTAAAAGTGATTACATTGTATTTTAGTGTTATTCCCAACCACTTATGGACACACTTTGCTTGCATTTTGCTACATTGCATTTGAGCGTTTAGTTACGATTTCCCTAATGGAGCACAGCTGGGCAAAGTGAATAGGGCAAAGCGGATATTTATACACTTTGCCCGGGTAGGTTAATGTTGTTGAATACTTTGTCCATAATTACTTCAGAGTGAGTAATAGTTTATCTTTATATAAATATCAAACTGTTTTTATTTATTTATTTATTTATTTATTTATTTATTTATTTATTTATTTTACCACGCAGACCAGTGTAAACTGCTAGGCCCAGCAGGACTGTAGCCTGTTCAAAGCAGATTAATTTTAACCATTACTAAATAACATGAAAAACTAACATATCAAGTGTATCAATAATACACTAAATATTGTAATGTTTTTTTGCAGATGGTTTACAATTACAAACGAACCAGTGATCAAGGCAGCTGATCCGAAGAGACAATGAAGAAAGCTCTGGAGGAATGTAGTACAAATCCTATTAACTCCGTTGCTACAAAATACGGTCTGCCCTTTTCTACGCTGTACCAGCACTGAAAATCCGGCTCTAGCAAGAAGCAGTTAGGCAGATTTAGAATAGTTTTCAGTGAGGAACAAGAACTCGAACTGGTTGACTGTTTGAGAGAAATGGACAGTCTTTTCTACGGACTTACAAGAAGGGAATTTATGAAATTGGCATATGATTTTGCCAATAGAAATAAAGTCCCTTGTCCTTCAAGATGGAAAAAAATGTTAGTGCTGGAGCTGACTGGCTGAAGGGGTTTCCAAGACGACATCGCTATATTGTATTGCGGACACCAGAACCAACATCAGTTGCAAGATCTTGCTGGTTTAATTGTCCTCAAGTAAATCGATTCTACAGTATTTTATCGGAACAAATAAACAAAATCAATATAACGGAAAGTACTCTGTTCAGTATGGACATTGTGATATAAAGTTTGGATTTCGCTTAAAGGAACGGAATAATAATAATTAATTTTTAGTGTATTGAATGTGTCCTATTTTCTCCCTTTTTTATCCTTAAATTAGCTATAACATGTACACTGTGAACGCTATAAAAACTATTGAAAACAAATTTCTTAATTCCATTTGTATGCAAATATCAAACATATCGTTTCTTAGTAATAGCATTCCCACTTTTAAACAATTCATTTCGTTATCCACTTTGCCCGCATGTGAATATTCACTTTGCCCGGCTATGTGGGCAAAGTGAATAACTTAATACCGAATTTTAACTATGAATAGTTTAACAACTGATTCTGATTTTTATATCAATTAAATGGAAAGATAACAAGGAACAATTACAGTAAAAATCATATCATTGTCGTTCGTAATTACAGAAATAAACTGACATATAATATTAGTTTATTCACTTTGCCCGGACTTCCCCTATCTGTGTCGGTGGGACGTAAAGCCCATAGAAAAAAAAAGAGGAATGTCAAATGGGAGAACACAGAGTAACAGAAACTATACATTGACAGGAAGAAATGGCGAGTTCTTATACATCACATCAAGAAAACTGCAGCTGGTAAATGATAACGATAAATACGGAGAGGTCCTTTTCCAGAGGAGCGGAAGCGGAAGAAGGCGCTGATCGATGGGCTCGAGAAATACTGGCAGGATGTCAAAGCCGCCAGACGAATAAGACACTGACACTGAAAATGAGATTGGTTTTTAAAACGCAGTCCATAGAGACTCAAATCGGAAAACAAAAGTCATGAAAAATTCACTCGAATTGATTTATATGTAGTGCAATCTTATATCTAAACGAAGTGAAATGAGAGGATTTCATGATGATTCTAAATAAAAATAAATGGTGGCACACTAGACAGTAAACATTAAAACAAAAGACATTGACACGCCAGTGGGAAAAGGTTTGCCATTCCTGGTCTAGCACAACCTGTATCTTCTTTACCACTATTAATTTGTGTTAATGCAAGTACTTATTTGTGTTACGAGTCTCGAAAATGTTATCCTTAGCTTAAAATAAACATGAATTAATTGAATGACTGTATGAACACAAAAAAGAAATAAAATTCGAAACTTTGTCTTTTCACGTGAAATAACCTACATGCACAAAATTCACAAAACAAAAAAAAAAGTACTATGGCTATTCCGTGATGTTCAAAATGAAACTGGAACAATATTCTGGTAGTTCGCTAAATGTGACATAGTACAATGCAATTAATTAAGGACTAAACTTGTTTACTTGAGGTACTCTGCCATATATTGGCCTTCCGTGTATCTACGAAATGGATTGCCTGATCGGATTGTATTCATGCGTGCGTGAGTGGATGAAAACTCCTCTTTCCCAATCACGGATAGCCACCAACTGGGGAGAGATCATTCACTATTCAATGAAATGAATGCTGTCAGTCTACATCTACGGAACTCCAGCAGATAAGGTGAGTATCTACGGAACTCCAGCAGATAAGGTGAGAACATTAAGCCAAATAATTCCTATACGCTGAGTATTCTGCTGTTGGCCACGGTGATTAACTTCCCTAAAATGTAACCGGATCGAAAGCTTGTACATTTTAACTTTCTATCTAAAACATAGGTCTGGACTTGATAATTTTCTTCACTCTTTTGCTAAAATGTTTCTCCCCCACTTCCCTCCTCGGTTAGCAACCATCTTGCGGGTTTATAATTCCCTTCCAAGAATTTGTTGAGCGTGGTAATAAAAAGCTCTAAACATACGCACGCGCAATAATGAGAGAGCGCTGGCGGATAAAGATCTGCTCAAGGGAATGTAACCTGACATTACTTTGTTAACAGAAAAACTGCACGATGAAGAGAAGAAGTGGAAGAAAAACAATAACCATCTCCTAGCCATTTGCAAAATGTCAAGATATAGTGTCGGTTCAGGTACATTCTGTCATATATACAGGGAAGGCCAGATGTGGCAGAGTACCTCAAGTAAACTAGTTTGGTCCTTAATTAATTGCATTATACTATGTCTCATTTGGTTGACTACCAGAATATTGTTCCTGTTTCATTTTCCACGTCTGAGAATAGTCATAGCACATTTTTGTGAACTTTATGTGACCAGTTATTATTGCTTATGAATAGAGCCCGGAATTTTATGCATTAATAGGTTAAAATGCAAACTTATTGAAGCAAGAAGCAAGTATACCTTCACAACGATTATGCTATGGGGTTTGCATAAACATTAGGGGTACGACCCATCAGGACCCTTATAATTTATGTTACTCTTTCTACATTATGGAAGAGCGGGTGTCCGACATTTTCTACTAATCAAATTAGTTTGCAATCTAACCTATATTACAGTACGATGATGTATGAGTTTGTGGAGTTTTTTCTCAGTGTGACAAAAGTATGTGTTTGTTCACACTTGAGATAGGCCTAAAACTAATCAGTAACATATTTTCCTTCATTATCAGTCTTTCAATGCTGGGACAACTGTTAATTTCTACTTCATGGAGGGCCATGACTGACAGACATATGAGGAGCAACTAATCAAAACATATAACGTCCACCTCTGAGCAAATTTGAGTTCGATGCAGCTTCATGGAGTATTTTTCGTGCTTTACGTGTTACTGCATTCACATTTTATATGACTGTACATTGTAACATTGAAATGATACCTTGAAAGTGAGCGGTTAAAGAAAAATCATATATTGTCCACGCGGGTGACTGGATGTGAATGTTTAATGGGCACCGACGACATATTTTCATTTTTCTTTCCTTTCATAAAATGACCTACGGCCGTAGCCGTGTTGAAACATCGGATCCCGTGATAGCTCAGAAGTTAAGCAACTTTGGGCGTGGTCAAGATTTGGATGGGATGCCACGCGCTGTTGGTGGTGGGTAAGGGAATGGAGGAGCGGAAAGGAACTGGCCACCCTACCGTACGTAAACTCCGGCTCAGTCACCCCTCTGCGGAGGTTCGGACCTGCCTTCGGGCAGAATACACCCTTACCTTACCTTACCTTACCTTTAATGTAGCCTGTTCTAGACAATAATATTCTGCCTACAACAATTTTTTTTTGCTAGTTGTTTTATGTCGCACCGACACAGTTATGTCTTATGGCGACGATGGGACAGGAAAGAGCTAGGAGTGGGAAGGAAGCGGCCGTGGCATTAATTAAGGTGCAGCCCCAGCATTTGCCTGGTGTGAAAATGGAAAACCACGGAAAATCATTTTCAGGGCTGCCGACAGTGGGGTTCGAACCTACTATCTCCCGAATACTGGATACTGGCCGCACTTAATTGACTGCAGCTATCGAGCTCGGTAACAAATTATTGTACTGAACCCATTTTTACAAAGTAATTATAATCTTTATTGAATTCCTTCAGGTAGATATTGATTTTATGTGCTGTAAATTTGCAGTGACGAATGTCTAATTGTGTAATTTATAATTTTCAGGTATTAAAATTAATGTAAAATAATGACGACAAAAACGCAGTATACTCATCAAAACATATGTCCTCTAAAATAGATCAAGTCCGCCTCTGAGGTGTAGTGGTTAGTGTGATTAGATGCCACCCCCGGAGGCCTGGGTTCGATTTCTGGCTCTGCCACGGAATTTGAAAAGTGTTCGGCGGACTCAGCTTGTGCGTGTTGGTACGTTAATGTCGGACGAACAAACTGACGTATGTGTCAAATTCATACGCTACGTACTGTTCGCTGGCGCCATCTCTTAGTGAAACCGGAAAAGACTTATGCATACACTTGGAATGTACCTCCTCGACTAGTAAAGCAGCGAAATTTGAACGGAACATATATACATGTTTCCGCTCGCGAAGAGTTGATAACGGAATACAAAAGAAGACCAGTAGCGCGGTCCCTGGGCGAGCGAACCCAGCACGCGCCGCAGTCCTGCGAAGCCAAGCTCTCCAATTCAAACGTGCGAACTTTACGCTTTCTGTCGGTCACAGAGTTAATTTACGAAATAAATATTTTGGCCACTGTATTATTCTTGGCTCACTTAACGTGTGTACAAATTTTACGTAAGACCCGTGATTCCCTGTTTCTCGTCCTTCCTCTTTTAGGCGACGATTTGCCTGGAGTGGAAAATGGGAAGTGAACTTCATGGCAGCTGACAGTGGAGTTCGAACCCACTATCTCCCAAACACAAACTCACGGCTATGTGACTCAAACCGCACAGCCAACTGCTAGTTGCTTTACGTCGCACCGACTCAGATAGGCCTTATGGCGACGATGGGACAGGAAAGAGCTAGGAGTGCGAAGGAAGCGGCCGTGGCCTTAATTAAAGTACAGCCCCAGAATATGCCTGGTGTGAAAATGGGAAACCACGGAAAACCATTTTCAGGGCTGCCGACAGTGGGGTTCGAACCTACTGTCTCCCGAATACTGGATACTGGCCGCACTTAAGCGATTGCAGCTATCGAGCTCGGTGCACAGCCAACTCGTTCAGTCTTTCGATACATTGCAAGGTAATTATTTCTTTACGGATTTTTTTGTTTCCATATCTTTGCTGCTCCCCTCTTTCATTAAATCACGCTGTTTTTTGTATCTTTTTTCTTTTCCCTATTTCTTCCCTGTTCACTGCTCTGGTTTCTGCGTACGTGGTTATAGAGCTAGAAACGCCCACAAACAGTTGTCTTGTATTCTGGCTGGGCGGTGTCGGACATAGGAGGGGGAAGGGTGTCGTTGCCATAGCTACCAAGAGTTGCGATACAGAGAGAATAAAGCTTTTGAAATTCCATCGCCATTGTTAAGAGAGAGAAAGAGACAGAGATTGGGGTGGGGAGAATATAAAAGTGATTTATACCAAAGCGGAGTTGAGTAGGAAACGATATTATCCTCGACGAGAAAGAGCGAGGAAATAAAATAATTTTTTTGAAAAAAAATGTTACAGTTGGATAGAGAGAAAGGAAAACTCTTTATCTCCTTTACCCCTGTCTCCTACTCTCACTATTCTGTTTCACTTCCCTCCATTTTCTTTCTTTTGTTTCTCTATTAAAAAAAGAATAGAAAAAGAGAGTGAGATGGAAGAAGTAATTAAAGATAAGAGACGGAAGAATGAATGGAAGTTTTATGTTATGTCTCTGTTTCAGTAGCAGGTGTAGGGGGGCATGAAATATATTAGTATTTTATTTATTCCACGAGATCGTTTCCTCAGATAAGGAGATATTGTAAGAGGGGAGATCATAGTACGACCTGACAGAGACGCATATCAGATATTATTTTCAGTGCCTCCTAATTTTCAGTGATTCGCTGAAACTTTGACAAACCTAAGAGGACATAAAGAGCCAGTCTAAGAACACATACAAAAGACTTCCCATAATCTGAACAATTATCAGATGTTATAATAATAATAATAATAATAATAATAATAATAATAATAATAATAATAATAATAATAATAATAATAATAATAATAATAATAAATTCGGCATTACAACAGAGTCATAAAACCAACAGTCCTTTACGCAAGTGAAACATTATCACTTAACAGTAAACAAGAATTAGAAGAAATAAAAAAGCAAGAGGGGAAGATCATCAGGAAAATCCTAGGAGCAAGATATACCCAAGATGGTTACAGGCTACAATCAATCAAAACAACAGAAAAAGTTTCAAACATTGAAATTGACATTAAGAAAAGACGAATGAAATTCTTTGGACACCTCACAAGATTACCAAAAAATCGACTGTCAAAAAGAATATTAAATTATGTTAGCTCACTTAAGAATTCAACACCTTAGCTGGACGAACTTCGAAAGGACCTCAAAAACGCAAACATATGTGCAAAAGACATTTTAGAAAGAGACACCTTCAGACACAAAGTCAACAAGTGGGAAGTTACATCAGAGCAACCAAAGCAAAAACAGTGCAGATCGAAATGGTCGGAAGAACGTAAACAAGCCTTCTCAGAGAGAATGAAAGCCTATTGGAAAAACAAGAAGAACCCAAAGAAAGCTTGATTGAGTTGTTTGCTTAACGTCTTCCATTATTGGGAGAATACGCTGCTAATAATAATTGTACCGGGCGGTACACCTCCACGCCGCTAATTTAAAATGTGCGCCAGTTGAAACTCCTCTGCTGGAGGAAGTCTGAACTTTATCGACGGTATTAATTTTCAAGTTTCTCAGAAGATGTCACTACTTGGAAAGTTTGGAGTTTTTGAACTGTGCCACTTTTGATGTATTTTTGTTTTACCGGTAGTAAGAAGTGTGAACTTTCTCTTCTAGAGGACACTACTGAAAACTACAATGGTGCACCCTAGTGCGATGTGAAAGAACTGTTTTTTGGAGAAATTTTTATTTCAAAAGTTTGTTTCTTGTTAAATTTCTTTCTGTTATTGTTTAAGTTGGCTGTATACCCCTCTCTTTCCCCTTGTTTTGTATTTAGCCTATCCCGAATTTCTTTAATTAATTTCTGACCAATCTGATGTATCTTCCCCCAACTTGAATATGCTGCTTATCCCTAACCAATAAAGTTTTGGTGGGAGGGTGTTTTCTTCCCTAAAACGCTTCGAACTTTCCGCGAGAGTATATAAACTGCTGATTTTTGGGTCTCTGCGCCACTTCTGTTCCATCTTTTAGTGTGTAAAGTACATAGCAGGGGGGGGGGGGGAGCGCCTCTTTCTTCGGCAGCGGTCAACAACAAGGTAATGGCCGATTAATAACTTCTTTCTTTGCTAGCTCAGCAGTTTAACTCTCGGGGCGGGTCCGAAGTTTTTCCATAATGTAACCTTCCTTAAAATGTAAAGACCCTTGGTATCTATTCTATCTTTAAACTGCATATCGGGATAGAGAGTGCTTAACCCTCTCGAGCTCCCACTCATATTGTTTTGAGGTGAACTTATTTTTTTCTCAACCTATTCTTCTTTAACGTAATGTAAATTGTTCCTTTCTAAAGTCACCTCTTTAGTATGGGATTAGCCCCTGCATTAATGGCCTGGTGCCAAGTAGGTTTTAAACAAATGTATTAGGAGTGCAGGTCGCCTCCTCTCAAGTGGTTATTTTAGAGGTCATGTAATTAACCTTTTTTCTTACTTAATAGACCTCAGTAGGTTGGGTATTTTACCCCTGTATCTATGTCCTTAGAGGACAACTTGAAGGTGGAGTTTGGTATGGCCTTTAATAGGCTTAATGTTGAGAGCGAGTGGCTCTTTCTCGAAAATTGAGTGTTGTATGCCTCGGGGAGGCTTTTCTGTGTAATTTGGAGCAAGTGCTCCTGAGCATGAATGGGGTTTTCTGCCCCTCTGTTAAAACTTATTTTGGAGTAAGGTTGGGCTGATTGCCCAAGAATTGTGAAGTCAGGGCGCGAAGCCCAAATCCGGTAAATATTGTAACTACAATTTTGTTGCCTTGCTACTCTGTACCTGCCATGCTTGTTATTTCTTTATTTTGAAAAGAAAATATAACCTTGTTAATTTTACATGAACTCTAATTTCGTAGCTTGAGACCCGTTCACACCCGCACCTTCTTTCACCTCTAACTACCGCAAAAACACGGTAATAATAATAATAATAATAATAATAATAATAATAATAATAATAATAATAATAATAATAATAATAATAATAATAATAATAATAATAATAATAATATCAGCCTCTATGGTGTAGTGGTTAGTGTGATTAGCTGCCACCCACGGAGGCCCGGGTTTGATTCCCGGCTTTGCCACGAAATTTGAAAAGTGGTACGAGGGTTGGAATGGAGTCCACTCAGCCTCGGGAGGTCAGCTGAGTAGAGGGGAGGTTCGATTCCCACCTCAGCCAGCCTCGAAGTTGTTTCCCACTTCACCTCCAGGCAAACGGTGGGATGGCACCTCAACCCCCCCCCCCCCGATTCCGGAAGGCCCCTGTTCAGCATAGCAGATGAAGAGACCTGGGCGAGGTACTGGTTGTCCTTCTCAGTTGTATCCCCTACCCAAAGTCTCACGCCCCAGGACACTGCCCTTGAGGCGGTAGAGCTGGGATCCCTCGCTGAGTCCGAGAGAAAGACCTACCCTGGAGGTTCAATGGGTTAAGAAAGAAAGAAAGAACTATTGTTCAACTATTCAAACCAGACCCAAAAGTGAGACTAGGAAATGATCCAAGGAACGCAAGACACAGATAAGTTTTATGGCGGCAATGGAATAGGAGTGAGCTTTTTTTTTGCTAGGGGCTTTACGTCGCACCGACACAGATAGGTCTTATGGCGACGATGGGAGAGGAAAGGCCTAGGAGTTGGAAGGAAGCGGCCGTGGCCTTAATTAAGGTACAGTCCCAGTATTTGCCTGGTGTGAAAATGGGAAACCACCGAAAACCACCTTCACGGCTGCCCACAGCGGGGTTCGAAACCACTATCTCCCGAATGCACGCTCACAGCTGCGCGATGCTAAGCGCACGGCCAAGTTGTTCGGTGAACTAAAGACAGAATCTGTATTAAATTACATATGAACCTATAGGAAGATATGGAGAGACCACAACAGAATTCCTCGTGAACGAGTCCCAAAGCAGATCGTAAGATACCACCGTAGGAAGTTGCACGATCTATTGGACGTCCAGCTAAATGATGGATTGAGTCCGTAACAGACCATCTGTCATAATACTTGATAGGCAGATGATGATGATGATGATGATGCTGATAATAATACGCGGTAGAAAACCTATCACCGGGCGAGTTGGTCGGGCGGTTAGGGGCGCGCAGCTGTGAGCTCGCATTCGGGAGATAGTGGGTTCTAACCCCACTGTCGGCAGCCCTGAAGATGGTTTTCCGTGGTTTCCCATTTTCACAATAGGCAAATGCTGGGGCTGTACCTTAATTAAGGCCACGGCCGCTTCCTTCCCACTCCTAGCCCTTCCCTATCCCATCGTCGCCATAAGACCTATCTGTGTCGGTGCGACGTAAAAAAAAGAACAACCAAAAACTAACTATCAAAGGAGCAAAACTGTTACAGAGGTCAAGGAGAGAACCACCTTGAGAATCACCATTTGAGGAATACAAATGGAGAAAGATACCATATAGGCAGTGTTGCCAACTTGGCGGATTTCCCCCTAAATCTGACGGATTCTAAATGCTTTTAGCGGCGAAAAAATGTATTTAGCGGTGGGCGGAAGTTTTGGCGAAACGTTGATGTGTCAGATGTTTTTCTAGTTGTTGTGTAAAATGAAAACGTAATGCCACTCATTTATGGCATACATATTACTGAATCAAATTAGTGGGAGAAATTAGAATGTACCTAGTTCTCGTTGGAAGTACCACTAAAGTTGCCTCGCAATTGTGAATCACTTTCACGTAATTGGGAAATACATGTTTTTTACTGGACGAGATCTGTTTTCCTTTGTGAGTGTGTAAATTAGTTCAGCTGAATGGTCAGCATACTGGCCTTCGGTTCAGAGGGTCCCGGGTTCGATTCCCGGCCGGGTCGGGGATTTTAACCTTAATTGGTTAATTCCAGTGGCCCGGGGGCTGGGTGTTTGTGCTGTGATCAACATTCCTGCAACTCACACACCACACATAACACTACCCTCCACCACAATAACACGCAGTTACCTACAAATGGCAGATGCCACCCACCCTCATCGGAGGGTCTGCCTTACAAGGACTGCACTCGGCTAGAAATTGCCACACGAAATTATATAGTATTAGTTCAGTTCATCACTGGTGTCTGTGCTGAGACGGAGTCATTCTACTACAGCACCACAGAAGTCAATTTAAAAGTACTTAGTATTTTAGTGACTTTCGTCAGCTTGTTGTGCATGTATTCTATGTCTTTTTTTTATGTTTCGAGCATTTAATTTATCAATTTATATTTCCTCTGTCTTAATGACGCATTGTACTTAGTGTATTTATTCCGGAACACGGCAGTTTATTAACCACTGACCATTTTGCCGAAGTTTGCAAGGTGATGTTTACAGACTCGGTTCTTGCCAGAAATTTTCAGATGCATATGACGAAGTATACTGCAGTAATTAAAACACACTTGTTCTCATTTCACAAATGAGTTAAAAACTATACATTACAGTATCACCATTGACAGACGTTGAGATCTTAAAATTCCGCGGAGCATTTTACTGTGTAATAGCATCCTAATGACTGGTGATTGTAGTACTGTATTTATAGTACGTTGATTAAGAGGATATGGATCTACAGCAGGGCCTCTCAGACGCCCAAAATCTCACGCGTGCAGAGCGAGGCGCAAGAGCTCCGTGCACTGTGCATCGGTGCCGCTCGGTATGGCTCGGATCAACGCTTCGTCTCTGGGCTACTCGGCTATGCTCGGCTCTACTCGGCTATACTCGGCTCAACTCAGCCCAGATTTGGAGCGCTACGGCGCAAGTGGGGGAGAGGGAGACAGGCGGAGCGAGCGAGAGAGGCGTAAGGAAAGAGAGAGTTAGCGCTATTGCTCCAAATCGAGGAGTGGGGGGTCTGCACTCTGGTCAACCAAGCCAAGTCGTCTTTTGCACCGTGCACAGTGCATGCACCACGCGCATGCACCCTGAGAGGCCCTGATCTACAGTAAGCGGTAAGCAGTTAAGCACTATATTATCTTATATTTAATAAATCATACTCTCTTTTAACTAAGTGGTTGAAGAATATAGCGGATATCTAGCGGAATCGGCACAGTCAAGTAGCGGTTTTTATTCTTATAGTGTTGGCAACACTGCATATAGGCCTACCCAAAAACGAGGCAAATGTGTGGTAAGAGGATTAGAAATAGCCACCTATCGGGCCTGAAGGTAGTAGCCAAATGCCGTTAAAATCCCTGATCCAACCGGGAACCGAACCCGTGACCATCTGAACCAAAAGATCAGTAGGCTGATCATTCAGTGAGGGAGTAGAGTACAGAGATGGCAAACATTCTCATTTCTCTGAAGATTTTAATTTTAGAACCGCCGGGGCGGAGTAGCGAGAGCGTTGCCCTTCTGAACTCAGGTTGGTGGGTTCGTTCCTCGTTCAGTCCGGTGGTATAACTTATGAAGCCTCGTGTCGACAGAAATACTGGCACGCAAAAAGATCTGGGTGACAACATTCCGGCACCTCGGCGTATCGGAACACCTTTATAAAAAGTAATCAGTCAGACGTAAACCAGTAACATTTTAAAATCTTTGAACCCATGTTTGTCGGACTTTTATTTCTTCTAAAGCCTTTTCTTTGTACAAGTTGCTTTACATCGCACCGACACGGATAAGTCTTATGGCAACGATGGAATAGGAAAAAGTTAGAAGCTGGAAGAATGTGGCTGTGGCCTCAATTAAGGTACAGCCTGGTGCGATGTAAGGGTAGAGTGCCTGCCTCTTACCCACAAGTCACCGGGTTCGATTCCAGGTATTTTTACCTGGATCTGAGGGCTGGTTCGAGGTCCACTCAGCCTACGTGATTACAATTGAGCTATCTGACGGTGAGATAGCGGTCCCGGTCTAGAAAGCAATGAACAACGGCCGAGAGGGTTCGTCGTGCTGATCACACGACACCTCGTAATCTGCAGGCCTTCGCGCTGAGCAGTGGTCGCTTGGTAGGCCAAGGCCCTTCGGGGCTTTAGTGCCACGCGGTTAGGTTTTGTTTCTGGTGAATAAATGGGAAACAATGGAAAAACCGTCTTCAGGGCTGCCGACAGTGGAGTTTGAACCCACTGTCTCCCGAGTGAAAGCTCGCAGCCATGCGCCTCTATCCGCACGGCGAACTCTCTCAGTAAAACTTTTATAGAACACCTTGTATAGGCATAATTGAACACTCTGTCAGAGGTGTCGACAAAGGGGGAGTGAGTGTGCCACTTATCTGGACGTCCTGAGTTCCATTCCAGGCCAGACCAGGGATTTTTAATAGGATCTAAGGGCTAGTACGAGGTGAACTAAGCCTAAATGAGAACAATTCAGGAGCTACCTGAACGAGAGAGTGGTGGTGGTGGTGGTGGTGGTGGTGATTACTGTTTTAAGAGGAAGTACAATTAGGCGACCAGATAGCGCCCCCTGTCTCGAAAGCCAAGAAATACGGCCAAGAGGATTCGTCCAGCTGACCACCTTGTAACCTATAGGCCTTTGGAACCTAGCGACATGGCGGGAAGTTTGTTAGAGGTGGCTGGTCTTATTTCACTCCCTTATTTCAGACGGTTCTCTTGCTGGTATAATAATCCACCCTATTTCTGTTGAACAACAAATTTGTGTCCTTTTAAAAGGAAGCGGTCTGTTTAATGGCACTGCTGTCCCCTCCGCTACTGGCCTAACCTTTAGCCAAGACAAAGGGAGAAAACGAGAGAGTGTCCATTGCGTGTCCGACAAAGTTCTCCCTTGCCTGCCTGCTCGCTTGCTTCATTAATTACAGCCACTGTGCAGATCTGTCCTTCCTCAATGAAACATACGTACAAACACTCAGCCTTACTCATATCGAGTAGGCCTACACGGTGTTCCAAAATTAAGTAACGGAAAGGGACAAATCAGTTGCGAATATATAGTTATCTTATTCATAAGTAGGGCTCGGAAGTTGAATACCTATAAACTGCCTAAAAAAGACCTTAAAGAGACCTAAAAATATCCAGAAAAAGATCTGTAAAAAGACCTAAAATATCCAAAAAAGATGTGTAATAAGACCTAAAAGATCCAAAAAATGTGTAATAAGGCCTGAAACATCCAAAAACAATCTGTAAAAAGACCTAAAATGATCTGTGAAAAGACCGAAAATATCCAAAGAGATCTGTAAAAAGATCTAAAATATCCAAAAAGATGGGTTCAAAACCTATAATATCCAAAAAAGAACTGTAAAAGACCTAAAATATCCAAGAAAGATGTGTAAAGAGGCCTAAAATTTCAAAAAAAAACCTATGAAAAGACCTACAATATCCAAGAAAGATGTGTAAGAAGGCCTAAAATATCCAAGAAAGAACTCTCAAAGACCGAAAATATCCAGAAAGGATCTGTAAAAGACCTAAAATATCCAAAAAAGATGTGTAAAAAACTGTAGAGGGACCTAAAATAAATGCAAAAGATTGAAAATATCTATAAAGTCCAATAATATCCAAAAAAGATGTCTAAAAGGGCCTAAAGTTAGCAAAAAGGACGTGAAAATGCCATCCAGATTCATTCTTAATTTCAGATGAATGTGACAAACGGTTATTTTCATGTAACTGCTACATCTGTCACTGCTACAATAAAGTAACTGTGAAAAATAGCAGTTAAAATAACGTCCAACGTTACTCGCCGTTCATTGGTCACAGGCTGGTCACTGCTTCAAGCTTGTCTCCTTACAGCTGTGTTGCGAAGTCCCATTCATTCACTCGCACATGCGCGCACGCATCACTACACTGTTGAAAGTCGGTGCAGCAAAACACGCATTCCTATTTGCTATAAAGTTAACGAGAGACAGACAACGGATGAAATCAGAAGACAACATAGCGTCTTTTCTGAAGTCTATAGGAGTGAGTTTGACAATGACCCGATCAAAGATAGAAGACAAGAAAACATGATCCGTTTGCTAAACCTCGACACAAACCGGTACAAGAGAATTGATTAAGTAAAATGAAGTAATATTATGTTATCTATAATATCAATGTGGAAAGTTAGCGAACTAAATTATTTATGGTACAAGAAAAATTATACAGGTGAAACTTATAATAATATTATAATGTAAGTAGCCTTGTGCGATGTCTGAGTCAACGATTACTCCTGAGCAGTTCAGTATGTCATAACAATTTACACTTTGGTTACCAGATGACAGCAGAAACTTAAACAAATACACTATAGAGTATATTATACACTATGGCAGGGCCTCTCAAGGGTGCATGCGCCTGGTGTATGCACTGTGCACGGTGCAAAAGACGACTTCGCTTGGTTGACCAGAATGCAGACCCCCACTCCTCGATTTGGAGCAATAGCACTGTCTCTCTCTTTCCCCACGCCTGTTTCGCTCGCTCCTCCTGTCTCTCTCTTCCTCTGTTGCTCCGTAGCGCTCCAAATCCAAGTCGAGTTGAGCCGAGCTTAGCCGAGTAGCCCAGAGACGAAGCGTTGGTCCGAGCCGAGCCGAGCGGGACCGATGCACTGTGCACAGGAACTCTGCGCCGCTGTTTGCACGCGTGAGATTTTGGGCGTTTGAGAGGTCCTGCACGGTAGTGTATTTGACTTAAAGCAATCTCCTATGAAAGCGCTCTCACTTGGAAGACATGCGTACTATCTGAACTCTGAAGGTCACATTCTGTGTCTGTAAGCCGCTACTAGTGATAGTTCCCACTTCCCAGTTACTCTTTTCACTAGTACGTTATTCTGTTGTCGTTACTAAGTAACCTGTTATTTTTTGTCCTTATTACATTTGTACCAGTGACAGGCATGTAACTGTTACAAAGTAACTGCTACGTTATTTTTCAGTCATCACCTGGGCGAAGAGACAAGACCAAATGGAAGACCCGAATTCAATAATCGGTAGGATGCAAGATACATTGTAGGCTCTGAGGGTATTTTTTTGGTCATAGGAGATAAGGGCTGAGTGTCGAGTAGCACCTGCTCTAGTAGGAAGGTCAAGTGCTCCTCTAGAAGACTTGTCAGTTGTGAGCACCTGTTCGATCCGGTTCTAGCTGCACAGGAAGTGATCAAGTCAGTTGCCAGTGGCAGCTCATAGCAAACACTTCAAAGAGTATTTGACGGCCGGAAGAAAGGAAATAACATCGCCTACTGTATTTACTACTACTACTGCACTGTGCCACGAGCTCCTGATCATCTGATTAAACCAGTTCCACATGCTTCTCCCCACACGTCCATTCATTTGATGTTTTTATTTTCATTACAGTGTTGATTCTTTGTTCTCTTCTTTCCCCAGTTCTAGCCTATACTAAAGGGAATGAATGAAGAAGACGAAAATAATTGTTCTTTAATTATAAGAAAAGAATAACGATTCAAAGTTCATGCCTAAACATTTCTTAAAACACATGTCCGTAATAAAAACTATAAAATTAAAGAGAAATATACTCCATCGAAAAGCCTCACCAAAATCCCACTTCTCTTCCTCCGAAACATAAAGTGAGCAATGTAAAAAAAATTCAAAGCATAAGAAAAAATAGAAAAAGCAATCTCAGTATAAATCATGAAGGCCCTTGGATGGGTGGAAGGCTTTGCATTCCTCCCATCCAAGTAACAGGACTCTAAACGTATTCCTTTTTTCTTTACAAGTTAATCTACGTCGCACCGACACGGACAGCTGGAGCAGGAAAAGGCTAGGAGTGGGAAGGAAGCGTCCGTGGCCCCAATTGAGGTACAGCCCCAGTATTTGTCTGTTGTGAAGATGGACAACCACAGAAAACCATGTTCAGGGCTGCCGACAGTGGGGTTCGAACCCACTATCTCCCGAATACTGACAACACTTAAGCGACTGCAGCTATCGAGCTCGGTAAATGTATTCTTGAAGTACTGATGAAGAAGATGCTTGTTGTTTAAAGGTATCTAATATGAAGGTGCCAACGGCTGGAGCCGTGTTGAAACACCGGATCCCGTGAGATCTCCGAAGTTAAGCAACATTGGGCGTGGTCAAGATTTGGATGGGTTGCCACGCGCTGTTGGTGGGGGTTAAGGGAAAGGAGGAGCGGAAAGGAACTGGCCACCCTACCGCACGTAAACTCCGGCTCAGGACACCTCTGCGGAGGTTCGGACCTGCCTTCGGGCAGAATACACCCTTACCTTACCTTACCTTTAATATTTAGGTCATGAATCCCTAATGGTACGAGATGAGACGAATAATTTAAAATTATAGAATGACTGGGATTTAAAAAAATGGTTTTGTTGTCTGTTAGGTCATCAGCCCAGAGGCTGGTTATGAATTTAAAATAATATGTGGATCTAATTCGCAATGCCATATGTTCATATAGGCCTAAAATGCTTTTCTTTTTTTTTTTTGCTAGGGGCTTAACGTCGCGCCGACACAGATAGGTCTTATGGCGACGATGGGATAGGACAGGCCTAAGAGTTGGAAGGAAGCGGCCGTGGCCTTAATTAAGGTACAGCCCCAGCATTTGCCTGGTGTGAAAATGGGAAACCACGGAAAACCATTTTCAGGGCTGCCGATAGTGGGATACGAACCTACTAAAATGCTTTAAAAATAGACTTGAAGTTACTTCATTGAAATTAAAAGCACCGGGCGAGTTGGCCGTGCGGTTTGGAGCGTGCAGCTGTGAGCTCGCATCCGGGAGATAGTGGGTTCGAACCCCACTCTCGGCAGCCCTGAAGATGGTTTTCCGTGGTTTCCCAATTTCACACCAGACGAATGCTGGGGCTGTACCTTAATTAAGGCTGCGGCCGTTTCCTTCCCATTCCGAGGCATTTCCTGTCGCATCGTCGCCATAAACCTATCTGTGTCAGTGCGTCGTAAAGCAACTACAAACAAAGAACGAAATTAAAAGTTTAAAAAAAGAACATATTAAAGATATACAAACATAGTCAACAGAGTAAAAATTCAGTTAATAATAAAATAAACATTGAAAACAAATAGAAACTTCACTTTTAATGGCGATAAAACAGGCCAATATCCCTCATAAAACGGATAATAAGTTCTACTGACTGGATCTCGTAGGACGAGGGAAGTTTTAGACTACGGCGCAGATCGGTCAGGTCCACGCACTGGGGGGGGGGGGGGGGCGCTTCACCCTTCAGTAAGTACAGTAGAAGTGCGTTGCTATACCATAGCCGATCCGAAGACGACGTAATATCACTGCTCGCTCTCCGAGAAACTCGAAGGAAAGTCTTCCATACCTTCGTAATTACTTTAATCGTTCTCAGCGTATTTGAAAGACCGGTGGCCTGCCACTCCAACTCCCAATGAGACATTTTCAAATGTCTCAGCTGAGAACGAATATCACTGGCTGAAACCTTAATCTTGTAAGGCAACGGGTGCAATGTGTCTACCTCCTTCCTGAAGTACTGTAGTCATTGTTACGCAATTATAACATCCTTCCTAAAAGAACACAGAAGGTACAGTTCCACAAACAAATTAATAACTCAGATAATTTTATTTAATCCTATCTATGTGGCGCTTACGGCTGCTTCATTCGATACGCATGCACGTAGGCTACAGAGTTTGTGGGATATAGCAACGATCCTTCTACTTTATTCACAAGACATACGACGCTACCGGCATCTGTTGCCATGGAAACAGTACGGGAGTTGCCGAAGCGGTACCGACATCTCACGAACAATGGATTGAATTGAGAAGTCGGTACGATACACAGAATATACTCCGAACATTACCAGATATATACAGGTTTTATTGCCACGTAGGTAATTTTCTTTCAATTAAGATCAGTCTCAGAAACGCCAGAGCGAAAGTCTTTCCGTATTCGTGGCTTTCAAAGGCTAATTTTATTTTATAGCGCCACTTTCTGAAGGCCATGCACCCTTTATTAGTTTGTTTGTCGGAGGAGCCACCAACACCTGCCTCGAGATGGAAAGCAAGGAGGCTTAGAATTAAAACATTCAAATTACGCTTCACGTATGAAGTATAGAAGACCATGGAACAGAAAATCGTTTACGACATAGGTGACGATGGGATAGGAAAGGTCTATGAGTAGGAAGGAAGTGTGCTTAATTAAGGTATAACCCCAGCATTTGCTTGGTGTGTAATTGGGGAAACCACGGAAAACCACATTCAGGGCTGCTGACTGTGGGGTTCGAACCCACAGTCTCCGGAATGCAAGCTCACATATGCGCGCCCCTAAACGCACGACCAACTTGCTGGGTAAAATCCAGTGTTTTCTTCCATTTATGAATGTTCCTGGCAACATACAAATGTCCATGTTACAGAAGACACCGTTATAAGGCCTTATTAGGAGATGCATTGCACAGGGTGACCCAAAAGTTCTTTAACATTTGACGAAACAATACTTCACGGAATATTGGAGGTAGAGAGGTAATGACTGGCATGACATGGCGTTTTATTGACACTAAAATAAAGTCAATAAAGCTTCACTGACAGTGTATTTTCTAGTAACGTCAACATGCCGCGATTGCAGGCGCATCTGACGTCCTCCACCACCACCACCACCACCACTCACCTAGTTCTTTCGTCGACTTTGTGACGTAAGTCGCAAAGGCGCGAATTTTTTTGGCCTGCCAACCAATACCGGTTTTGGGAGGTCTGTCTTAATTAGTGAATTCCCCTGCTTGCTTGAATTGTGTTCGGAGAATGGGTTCATTTCTGACGTGAGGTCATAGGTTAGCTGACTAGTGTGCGGCCTGGCGCTAAGCGCAGGTGGTTGCTGTCCAGCGCCATCTGTTGGTCATATATGGTTCCAGTGTATGGGACCCTCACCAGGATTACTTGATTCGATAAATGGAAAATCCAACAAAAAACCCAGTTCGATTTCTTTTGGGTGATTTCCGACAAAAGAGTAGCGTTACGAAAATGTTGCAAAGTTTGGGCTGGGAAGACTTGGGAGAAAGGTGACGAGCTGCTCGACTAAGTGGTATGTTCTGAGTTGTCAGTGGAGAGATGGCGTGGAATGATATTAGTAGACATTTGAGTGGTGCTTTTAAAAGGAGGAAAGATCACAATATGAAGGTAAAGTTGGAATTCAAGAGACGAAGTTGGAGCAAATATTTGTTTATCCATGTAGTCCAAAATAACAGAAGGACTTAATGACTTAATTTCTTACTTATCATATATTGTATGTCTTAACCTTACTGGATTTGGTATCTTTTTTTTTCATTTTTTTTATGTTTCATGTTTAGTTTAATACTTTAATATTATAAAAATGTAGTTACTGTGATCATAAATCTGTATTGTATTATAAGAAGACGCTACATAAAGGGGCTTTTCAGCCTAAGTGGCATGTAAATCATGATCAATAAATTCAATAAATTCAATTCAAATAAGTACGGGAGTTAAGGATTGGAATTATTTACCAAACTTCCAAATTCTTTGCAATAATTTAAGAATAGGGAATCTGCCACTTGGGCGACTGCTCTAAATGCAGATCAATGTTGATTGATTGAATAATTAATTGATTGATGTACTTTATTTTGGTGGCAATAAAATCCCATGTCATGCCACTCATGTGTGTCAGTTATTACCTCTCTACCTAAAATATTCCGTGAAGTATTGCCTCGTCAAATGTAAACGCACTTTTGGGTCACTCTGTACATTGTCTTATATGTTAGCCTTGTCTAACATTAGCGTCATGTGTGTATGTATGTGGTGGACACCCCTACTGGCGGCCGTCGCTAACCACAGTATCCATTAGCGCCAGGAATCAAGAGATATCAACCTGTCTTTCTTCCAAGCCAGCTGGTTGACACACGGTCATCATCTCGAGCATTTCATTATGGCGCACTGATCACAGGGTAGCGATCACGTCCAAGTTTCTTTACACTTTCACTCTTTGTCACTAACTTTATTGTAGTCTTCTAGAAGCGTACGATTCCCCACAAGTAACCACTAATTTAAAGCTATATTGATACACAGAATATACTCCGAAAATGAGCAGATATATAAAGGTTTTATTGCCGCGTGGGTAATGTCCTTTCAATTAAGATCAGTCTAAGAGACGCCAGAGCGAAAGTCTTTCCGTATTCGTGGCTTTCAAAGGCTAACGTTACTTTATAGCGCGACTTTCTGAAGGCCATGCACCCTTTATTAATTTGTTTATTCGAGGAGCTACCAACAACTGCATCGAGATGGAAAGCAAGGAGGCTTAGAATTAAGACATTCAAATTACACTTCGCGGCAAATTATTTACGTCGCACCTACACAGGTCGTTTGGCGACAATGGGATAGGAAAGGGCTACGATTGGGAATGAAGTGGCCGGAGCCTTAATTAAGGTACAGGCCCAGGATTTGCCTGACGTATGAGTGGGAAACCACTTATGGCTGGCGGTTGTCTGAAAATTTGCGTACCGGGCGAGTTGGCCGTGCGCGTAGAGGCGCGCGGCTGTGAGCTTGCATCCGGGAGATAGTAGGTTCGAATCCCACTATCGGCAGCCCTGAAGATGGTTTTCCGTGCTTTCCCATTTTCACACCAGGCAAATGCTGGGGCTGTACCTTAATTAAGGCCACGGCCGCTTCCTTCCAACTCCTAGACCTTTCCTATCCCATCGTCACCATAAGACCTACCTGTGTCGGTGCGACGTAAAGCCCTAGCAAAAAAAAAAAAAAAAAATTGCGCTACGGAAGTGTAACCCTACCAATTGTGCAGGTTGATAGTCATTTGAAATTAGCAGTCGTTGATGATGGATGACCATGACCGTGAGACATTCTTATAACATGTGACTTTCGCAAAGTGAAAAGTGGCTTCTTTTTTTAACAATCTCATGTAAACAAGACCTGCATTTATGACATAGAATAATTCACAATGTTCTACTGTTCTTTCTCTGTCGACGTGATTGGCTTCTAAATTGACTGGTGACATTTTCTTCTATGATGGCGATTGTTTTACACAGAGCCTTTCAAACCGTTCCTTAATATGAGGTGCATTTAGTGAGGAAAGTAATATTATTTCGAATGATAGACAAATAAAAGACTTAGAGGTTTCGAATTACATTTTAATGTATCATGGTATACAGAATTACTGTGGCTGTGCGAATATTCTGGTCACATCTTCCAAAATGGCAAATGCAGACATTTACAATCACGATTCTCATAATTCTATTATCCTTCGTACAATTCTATGCATTAAATACTGAATTTTGAAAAAGAAATTCCCCGTAAAACGTTAGTAGAACACTCGAAGAACTTCATCATCTCCTCGACTGTACGTTATCTGTTTCGAGCCAAGAACACTTCGAAAATTCCCTAAATTCCCACGCCAACGTTATGTCCGGTGAATACGGCAGACAAGGTTTCTTAACCCTCTACTGCCCAATGTGACTTTGAAGTCACACATCATTCTGTACACATTTTCTACTGTTAGAATGCAATTGAGCCACTACTTCCCAGTGTAACTTTCAAGTTACAGTATGGCTATGTGATTTTCAACTGTTTATAGTTTAATAGTTATATGCATAAGCCACCAGGAAGCGCCAAATGTATGGTTGGGAGCATTTCCCAGGCACATGGCGGATAGCTAGTTTTACAATTATGTTTTGTGTTATTACTAACAAATTATATGCATAAAAAATATAGAAACCAAAGGTAAGCATCTTGAATATTTTATGAAACTGTTATTTTATAAATTAGTCAATTTTCACATATCAAAACATTACTTCCCAGTGTGACCTGGAAGTCACAAACCTAATTTTTGAAAATCAAAAATGAAAATTCAATAAAAACTGCATGTATGTGTAGTTTACAACATATTTACTTAGTATATGGCAGAGAAAATTTCTTAAAACACAAGAAAATAATTTGGGCAGTAGAGGGTTAACAGCCTGATTTATCTTCAGGGCTTCCGTCAGTGGGGCTTGAACTGAATCATATTAATCATGACTCAAATAACCTAACTCTATGGTACTACAGCCCTGAAGGTCCTTGGCCTACAAAGCGACCGCTGCTCAGCCCGAAGGGCTGCAGATTACGAGGTGTCGTGTGGTCAGCACGATGAATCCTCTCGGCCGTTATTCTTGGCTTTCTAGATCGGGGCCGCTATCTCACCGCCAGATAGCTCCTCAATGCTAATCACGTTGGCTGAGTGGACCTTGAACCAGCCCTCAGATCCAGGTAAAAATCTCTGAGCTGACCGGGAATTGAACCCAGTACCTTCTGCTAAGAGGCAGGCACGCTATCCCTACACCACGGGGCCGGCTATGACTCAAATAGTTGTTGTTTATTTACTTTGTTGACTTTTATTTAGTTATGAAGAATTTAGTTATGAATTAACTTACTCAGTAATGACTTATTTTACATTACTTTTTAATTACTGTTTTACACTATGCATAACTTTTTTTTAAAATGTTAAGCAGATAAAACATAATGTTCGTATATATTTATATATAAATGTTCCTTTAACAATTTCAGTTCAATGTTATTTTAATTAGGTATGTACATAATACATACTATAGTTGTCAGACGAGGAGTCGCAAGTATGCGTGGTAATGGAAGCGGAGAGTAAATATGGCTACTGCGCATGAGCTAATCTCAAATCTCAAGGCCTGACAATAAACATCAGTTCCGTCCAAGTTGATGAAATGAAATGGCGTATGGCTTTTAGTGCCGGGAGTGCCCAAGGACAAGTTCGGCTCGCCAGATGCAGGTCTTTTGATTTGATGCCCGTAGGCGACCCGCGCGTCGTGATGAGGATGAAATGATGATGAAGACAACACAGACACCCAGCCCCAGTGTCAGCGGAATTAACCAATTATGGTTAAAATTCCCGGCCCTGCCGGGAATCGAACCCGGAAACCTTGCGGCCAAAGGCCAGCACGCTAACCATTTAGCCATGGAGCCGGACGTCCAAGTTGATTCTTGTGAACTAAGGTGCTGGTGTGAAGTTTCAAACCGGTAGTGCGATTGTGCTTTAGTTACATAATGAACAGTTTAATAATGAACACACATCTCTTTCAGAGCGCTCGCACTGCTTATCACAACTAATGTTTGTAGCTTACTGTAAGGTCGTAATACTGAAAGAAGCACTCTGACAGTTCTTAGAGGGAGGTCAGCTCACTGCCTGCCTGGGGAGGGAAGGAGGGAAGGTTACCATGGAAACGTGGCGTACCCACTGCGGTTGCCATGGAGATAAGCCAGCTGGACGGCTCAATCCACCTCCCCTCCCTCCTTACACCGCCAGTGACAATGGAGTGGACAGAAAGCCCACCTCTAGAAAAAGAAGAAACTAACCATTCTATTCTGCAATTACTTATTTAGCTCCATTGTTGTTCAGCATAACTTTTCAGTTATTGTTTACATTGTTTTACACTGTTTTACAGGACACGAGAGCGGAAGAGCTGCCTGCCCTCTATTGAGATATAAATGTGTTTAAGAGTACATAAATGTATATAGTTACAGACTGCAGTGACAGGTGTGTGTCACCAACACCGCAAAGAAGGGACGTCATCGGGCGAAAAAGAAGCAGCCCCTTACAGTAAGCAAGGCTTGGCTCTATTTCTCTTCTCCTTAAAGGAGACTTGGCACCAGGGACCGCTGGCTGCAGGACCAAGGGACTAACCTGTGGCCGAAAGCCCAGACGCCAGTGGACCCGAGCCGCACCAGGCAGTGACTGGAAGGACTGATCCCCCTAATAACTGACAAACGCAAGGAAAATGGTTACGACTGCATGACACATATTCCTAACTAACACAACCTATGGACTTTTCCAGTCCACATTCCTGCAAATGCTATCAAAAGAGGTCAGGTTTTACATGTAAGCTCTTTCTCTTTTCTGCCTGACCCTTAATAACACGCCCTAACACCACCTTACCAACACAAACCTTGCCTGGTAACGCGTTTAACGTGAAAACAGGCAGGTATCCCAGTAGTACCTTTCCCACTCTTCCCTGCTATCTCTTTTCTTCTTAGAAATTAATAGCATGTCGGAGGCAATGTACAGTAGATTGTGTCGATTGCCACGCGGGGGGAGCGGGCTTCGGAGGCCCTCCCGAAGAAGGAAAAAAAAAAAAGTGTTGCTTGGAGTTGTCAAACCTCTCACTTCTGAGTTGTATACAACAGAACAGTGATGTCGAACGAACGAACAAGTGAGGTGGAAGTGAGGGGAAGGAGAAAGGAATGCAAGAATGTTACAACACCGTGCAATGCTCCTCCCTTCAGCCCTATCTGTTCAGAGTGCATCTTTTAATATTACGGGTATAGTATCTATTACTCGTACCGTACGTATAAGTTGCCGCGACTTCTCCTGAGACGCAGATAGTAGTCGAGAACAATTTGCTGTAACTAGACCAGGGCCTCTCAAACGCCCAAAATCTCACGGGTGCAAACTGAGGCGCAGAGGTCCTGTGTACAATGCATCGGTCCGACTCGGCTCGGCTCGGACCACCGCGTCGTCTCGGGGCGACTCGGCCAAGCTCGGCTCAACTCGGATCGGATTTGGAGCGCTACGGAGCAAGTGAGGAAGAGGGAGACAGGCGGGACGAGCGAGACAAGCATAGGGGAAAGTGAGAAACAGCGCTATTGCTCCAAATCGAGGAGTGGGAGTCTGCACTCTGGTGAACCAATCGAAGTCGTCTTTTGCACCCTGCACCGCGCAATGCACCGGTGCATGCACCCTGAGAGGCCCTGAACTTGACTATGCGTTAAACTGGTTAGATGCAGATTCAGCAACACCGCCCATTTGAGTTCTTCCGCAAAGTGATCTATTGGCTAACTTCAGCAGCTGATAAAATAAGAAGGGCGCGCGATATTGAATTATTAAAATATATATGTTATATCAGTATGACCAACTCTCTCACGCTCATATACTCGCTTCACGTTGTTTGTGACTACCCTGATAAGAAAATTTAAAGGTCCAATAATATTGCCCTATGTGATCCCCCTCTTAATCATTACAGAATCCGATAAAACTTCACCTACCTCCTCTAATTCTCTGGGTTCTATTTACTAGAAATTTAGCTACCCATTAAGTCACTCCTTTATATAGTCCAATGGCCCTCATTTTCGTCAGTAATCTCCCTATCAAAAGCCTTACATCGTTCAATAGCGATACAGTCCATTTAAACTGACGTCATCACGTAGTTGCTCTAGGGAGCCGGTGTTACTTGCTCCGCTCGGGACGAGTGTTTGTCACGTGACAAGAGAGCAGCAGTCAGGCGGGTTGCATACCGTGGCCGAGCTGTACTTGCGCCGCTGGCCTTCAGCACATACAATACTACGTCATGCACTTCTCCTACTTGCTCGCTAAGCTGCTCTCGTTCCTCGAGAGCGGGGAGCAAACTGGTTCCGAAGGCATTTCGCTCTCTATTGACGATACCTGCATTTGAACTTCTGAATCTATAATATCTGGTATATCTTGATGGAATCCTGGAAGTTGAGCCTCACTGGAGTAAACTTTCTTAAACCCGAACTGCCTTCTATTGAACCAGTTAGTCATTTCGCAAACGTGTCTCGTGTGACATAACTAGGACTCGAAAGTTGAATACCTATAAATTGCCTAAAATGGACCTGCAATGAGACCCAAAAATATCCACAATAAAGGGCGTAAGACTGGCAAAAAAGTCAGAAAAAACGCGATCCAAATTCATTTGTTTTAATTACGTATTTAATGGGAGCTGATTGGGTGCGCGAAGATCTGTCACAAAATGTTCATTTAAATTCTTCCTTCGTTTTGGTATTCCTGTTTCGTTTCTAAAATATATTTATTTAGATGTTTACGTGATACATTGTCTGTGGTAAATAACCATTTATACGGTAAAAATATATAAAGAAAAATAAAGTTTCCCTGATCGGGGATATCTGTACAACAGGGAAATTTCAAAATTCAAAAAATATATCAGCTCATTTTATCCTAAGATAAACAGTGCGAAAATTATTTTCTATTTTATGTTGTTACCGTGCGTTACCTTTTGTTTAAGGCAGCTATCCCTTGTGTATTCTCTCTCTCTCTGTCTCTCTCTCGTTTCGAAATGCAAAATTCTAGTGGAATGCAACATAACAGTACAAAAATATGAGAGAAATACTCAGACATTATACGAAGGTTTGAACTTAAATAGTCGCAACAATTTATTTACAACAGATACAAAACAGTTACATGTTAGCAACCTTTACTGTCCTTCAATGTAGTCACCAGCGTTGTGTATAACCCGTTGCCAGCGATGTGGAAGTCGTAGTATACCTTTAGCAGAGTCTATTCTGTTGTTGCTAGGGGCTTTACGTCACACCGACACAGATAGATGTTATGGCGATGATGGAATAGGAAAGGACTAGGAGTTGGAAGAAAGCGGCCGTGGTCTTAATTAAGGTACAGCCCCAGCATTTGCCTGGTGTGAAAATGGGAAACCACGGAAAACCACCTGCAGGGCTGCCGACAGTGAGATTGGAACCCACTATCGCCCGGATGCGAGCTCACAGCCGCGCGCCTCTACGCGGACGGCCAACTCGCCCGGTGCCTGTTCTGTTGATAGTGCGAATGGAGCGGTAATGCACTTCTTCACTGACGCTCGTAGGACGACCTGCCCGATGAATGTCCGCCACAGTTTGCCGACCATCGTTGAGGGCTTTTACCCAACGTGCCACTGCTCTGTAAGGCAATGCAGATTCCCCGCAAGCCTCTTGAAGACCTTGATGACACTGTCGTGCTGTACGACCTCTGGCACATTCAATCTTGATCCAACTCCGTTGTTCCTGTTTAGAAAACATAGTGACAACGTTACGTTAGACCGGTAGCTCACACGTGACTGTGTTTCTCTCGCTTGTGCGCACGCAGGTGATGTGGGAAGGGCGAGTCCATTTGCTCTGAGGTAAGGTAGGTATGTAACTAACGTGTGCTATCAGCGACAATATTAGATTCCGTTGCATAGCGTCTCCACAGCAGTGTTGCCACTATTTAAGTTCTAACCTCCGTATATTTTTAGATTAACATAATTTAAAAATAAAGTATCTCCGCGTGTGTCAAAAAAAAATACTTGCAGAATTTTGAATGAAATATTTTTTCCACCTAGAATGAATTCAGCGAACCCGCAATGGACATCCTGGAGAAAGAAATTGAAATTATTATAACAGGAATCATATTTGGCTTTCGGTTTTCAGGCAGCACGTTGGGAACCATCGAGAAACTTCTCTCCACATTAACGGATGTTAAGGATTCATACAGAGACAAGTAAGATTTTCCTCAACAAAAATACTCACATGAAAATGTTCTCCCTTCAATATTTCACTTACCTTGTACAACATTTGTATGCCCCTGATTTCTTGAAGCATTAGTTTCTCTTTTAATACAGAAAATATGTCTAAGAGGTTATGGATGAAATAATGATGATTGGATTTGATAATGGACAGTACAAATCTAGTCGAAATAAGGCGAAATTGCAAAAGAAAGGACTAATAAGATCCACCATTTTCTGGCCTACTATGACCCAGAATGAATGTATATTATGTTGGGCTTTATCTTCTGTCACACACACACACACACACAAAACGAAGGGATTTTTCCTCAACTTCTAAGCCATAGTCATTACAAAGTTACATATTTCTAATAGGAAAATTAAAATATTTTCAGAAGTGCACTGTGCGGGGAGGGTGGACTAAACCATAGGTATAGTGTAAGGTAGTCAAACATGTGAAGGCTCAGTAAGATTGCTAAGAGGGAAGAAGAAATTAACAATGTATGAAGGCCGCTATGACTTCCACCACGTACAAGAACTGGGAGGGGAGATCGCGTGACGTGGACACAATCTTGTCCACTGTGTAGGAGCTGGTCACAGGAAATCCGATTGGCTTTACGAAGAAGGAGGTTTCTGTAGCAGCAGCTATAGAGGGGGGATCTATTCTTATTGTTCGAACTTACCAATTCCGTTTCCTCTCCGCGCGGGAGAGAAAAAGTATCGTGCGTAACTATTGTGAATGGTCATTACACATGTGTCTTTGTTCCAGCGTCAGGCAAGGCTTGGTCTGGACACCGTGGTAACAGAATATCAGCTCTTGTTCGGGAAAGAACCCTGCCACAATGCCTCATATACTATTATTATTATCGTAATAATATTATCATAATAATATGATTAAAATCTTTTTCTACCGCATTTTCCCACACCTGTAGGGTCGTGGGTGCGAACTCTGTTGCACGTGTGGATTTGTCCCTGTTTTACGGCCGGATGCCCTTTCTGACGTCAACCCTATATGCAGGGATGTAATCACTATTGCGTGTTTCTGTGCTGGTTGGTAGTGTAGTGTGTTGTCTGAATATGAAGAGGAAAGTGTTGGGACAAACACAAACACCCAGTCCCCGGGCCAGAAGAATTAATTAGAGGCGTTTAAAATCCCCGACCCGACAGGGAATCGAACCCGGGACCCTCTGAACCGAAGGCCTCAACGCTCACCACTCAGCCAATGAGTCGGACAATATAATAATAATAATAATAATAATAATAATAATAATAATAATAATAATAATAATAATAATAATAATAATAATAATAATAATAATCTACCTCTGTGGTGTAGTGGTTAGTGTGATAAGCTGCCACCACCACCACCACCACCACCACCACCACCACCACCACCGGGTTCGATTCCCGGCTCTGACACGAAATTTGAACAGTGGTGCGAGGGCTGGAACGGGGTCCACTCAGCCTCGGGAGGTCAACTGTGTAGAGGAGGGTTCGTTCTCACCTCAGCCATCCTCGAAATGGTTTTCCGTGGTATTCCACTTCTCCTCCAGGCAAATGCCAGGATGCTACCTAACTTAGGCCACGGCCGCTTCGTTCCCTCTTCCTTGTCCCTCCCTTCCAATCTTCCCATCCCCCAACAAGGCTCCTATTCTGCATAGCAGATGAGACAGCCTGGGTGAGGTATTGGTCCTCCTCCCCAGTCTACCCCCGACGCAAAGTCTCCCGCTCCAGGATACTGCCCTTGAGGCGGTAGAGGCGGGATCCCTCGCCGAGTCTGAGAAAAAAAACAACCCTGGAAGGTAAACATAAATAAATAAATAAATAAATAAATAAATAAATAAATAAATAAATAAATAAATAAATAAATAAATAAATAAATAAATAATATATTTTCTTCTGGGTTGAACCGTATTGTTGTTTTCTGTATACTCCGTACGGTTTGCCGACGTTTCCAATACATCGCAGTGTTCTTTGTTAAGGCGACTGATATGCCCTACTCGATCCGAGGTAATCGGTCTCCCGGGTTGTCTACAAGAAAAAAAAAACAGGAAGTAAAGAAACTGAAAGAGAAAATAGAAGAAAGACAGTTTTTTTTTTTTTACAATTTGCTTTACCTAGCACCGACACAGGTAGTTGGGGTAGGAAAGAACTAGGAGTGAGAAGGGAGCGGTCGTGGTCTTAATTAAGGTACATTTGTCTCGTGTGAAAATGGAAAACCACGGACCTTCTTCAGAGCTGCCAACAGTGGGGTACAAACCCACTTTCTCCCGAATGCAAGCTTACAGCTACGTGAGGGGAGAACAGTAAGAAACAAAAGAGGTGTTAAAAGGAACTAATAAATAAGAACTGAATGTGGGAGGGGTTAATGGGAAGGAAGGACAGATGAAATATAGGAAGCGCGGGAAGGGGGAAGGAGGAGGAGGACAATGAAAGGAGGAATGAAGAAACGAATGAAGGAAATGACGAAAAGAAGAATGGAAAAGGGGGAAAGAGAAGAAGATAGATAAAATTGAAAGAAAACGTATTCTACAAATAAGAGAAAAGTAAGGAAACAAAGGAAGGGTAGGTAAGAAACGCGAAAGGAAAGAAGGAAATAAATACGAATAAAAAGGAAAATATATTTTTGCTAGTGGCTTTACGTCGCACCGACACAGATAGGTCTTATGGCGACGATGGGATAGGAAAGGCCTAGGAGTTACACGGAAGCGGCCGTGGCCTTAATTAAGGTACAACCCCAGCATTTGGCTGATATGAAAATGGTAAACCACGGAAAACCATCTTCAGGGCTGCCGACAGTGGGATTCGAACCCACTATCTCCCGGATGCATGCTCACAGCCGCGCACCTCTAACCGCACGGCCAACTCGCCCGGTAAAAGAAAAGAGATTATAAAGAGTCGGTTAAGGAAGGAAAGTAAGAAAGAAGGAACAAAGGTAGTGTTGGAGGAAGGAAAATAAGAGAGACGGAAATAATGAAATGAAAGACGAAGTGGGAACGAGTAAAGGGAGAAAGAGAAGAAAATAGAAAATGTGTTGAGTGAAAAGTGAAGGTAGAATAGAAAGAAAAATAGAAAAGAAGGCAAAAGTGGAAAAGGAATAAAGAAAGAGAGCAGGAACGAAAGAAAGAAAGAAAAATTTCAGAGAATAATTCGGGAAAGAAGATGATGCTAATTGCTAGCCAATTTATTTTTGTCCGGGGTTAAAAGTTTGTTCATCCCTTTAATGCGCTGTGTATACAACCCGGTGTATTATGTAATACAGCAGGTGGTGGGGTCCAGGTAGTCCGCAGTCATTAGTGGTTTTAGCCCGCGGCAAGTGCGCCACGGTACACAGTGCCAACACTTCGATAACAAGAAGAATATTCAGAACACGGCCTACGAGTTGACAACAGAATAAAACTGGTAGGCTTTTGTTTTAACATGCACGCTGCCGGCCTAATGATCGACTACACTTGTTGATTCCATGGCCTACTGTGAACAGTGATAGGCCTGCATTGTTGACATGACTGGAAATTCGTGGCCTTCTAAACAAAGCTACAAAGCTTCAAATTAGACTGACACTGAACTTCAAGTGCATTGCCCCCTGAGTATTTGAACATGGTTGTGGTGATATTGTTTTCTCTTCTCTTCGTACATATTCTCCGCGATATATTTTCGAACTTAGAAGACGAGAGAGCTTTTCGTCCCGTATGCATACAGCTTCGTATGCGGGTGGGCGGACGGGCGATCAGTGCGCGTGTGCTTCAGCCACAGTGACGATGTGATTACGTCATGGGCCGTTAAGGTCAATGTCCGGCAAAGGTCTGCAGGTCAGACCCTATCATTGCTGCGATACCCGAGTACGAAATGGGAGAGAGCCAGCAGGAAGAACATTACCATTATTATTATTATTATTATTATTATTATTATTATTATTATTATGCCTTTGCTGGTGAGATGTAGTGTTTACAGTACACTATGTCTTCTGGTATGGGCTACATCAAATTTCTTGCTTTCATTCACCTGTCGCAGTCTCATCCTTGGCTTTGACAATATGAAAGTGACTGAGGTATGAGTGATGCTAGTAATACCATTGCTTATGCAGCCAGTTCCTGTTATGAATGGTGTGACAATATCGCTCATAGGGTCGGTTGGTGCATGCATTTCAGTGGGCTTGGCAGACTGATATGTAATAGCAACGGCTGGCTCGGTGAGGAAAGCAACGGGAAACTACCTCACTCCTCATTTCCCTAGTACGCCTCTTCAGTTACGCCTAGGCTATTTATGACAGCTGTTGGCAGAGCTGCAGAGGATCAAACCAGCCTTCGGGCTGAATACCCAACATACATTATTATTATTATTATTATTATTATTATTATTATTATTATTATTATTATTATTATTATTATTATTATTATTATTATTATTATTATTATTATTATTATTATTCTTGTTGTTGATGATGATCGTGCTTGTTTGATTGTTGTTTTAAGGGGCCAAACATCGAAGGTCATCGGCCCCTAATGGTACGAAATGAAAGAACAAAGAATTCAAAGGCATCCACTGACCAAAATAAAAATAAAATATGTCATGAAGAATGAATGGATGGGCAGGAACCCAACAAAACACAAAACAAACAGACAAAAACCAGTGGATCGGACTCAATAGAGATCGAAAATAACATTTTTAACGACCAAGGAACCACTTATTAAGCATAATGATGCTTGGTGTCCAAAGGGGGTGCAAAATCCAAGTCTATGTCGCGAGTAAAATAGAACCATGGTATGTGTCATGTTGGGGTATTAATCAGAAGTAGCGAAGACTCACGGTGTTCCACAAAAGATGGTACTACTCACAAGTATTGTACTTCGTACAGGTAACGCAGACCTATGGTGTTTCGCACACAATGGCGCCACCTACAGCCAACGCAAACCGATGAGTTTCCTCACCTAGGTGTACTAGTCACGGGCGCCGGTATTCCCGTGGTGTTCCTCACATAGTGGGTACTAATCACAGGCAACGCAGACCTACGGTGCTGCTCATATAGTGGTACAACTCACAGGCTACGCCCAGACCCGCGGTGTTGCTCACATGGGTACAACGCACGGGTACTGGAATCCACCCGGCCAGGCTGTAATTACGTGTGAGTGAGATGGGCAGACATGTTTAGTGACCAGTTGAATGCAATATAAACTGGTGCTCAAGATAAATATTGTCGAGTGTCATGCGCAGCACGATTCGTGGAAAACCAGTCGTAGATGCCAACTTTTGAAGTGGATTATCAGTGATCGCCCTCCGCCCCGGAGCAAATTTTCGAGTCGAGTCCAAAGCATGCTCCTTCCTTCTTGATAATGACACCCCTTTTGCCCTTCCCTCTAGCGCTCTATTCGAAAGTATATCATATTACACAATAACATCTGCACACAACCTGTTAGATCTGTGATAAAACATTCCTTGTAGCATGTTTCTCACGCAGCAGCTGCATTTCACTGTAGTTTTCCTTGAAGCATCCTTCACTCTGTGATATCATCATCATCATCATCATGAAAAGTTTTCATCTCCCTCCCTGAGGGGGAGGGGCGGGCCACCTAGAAGGTAACGCCTTCATTTTCGTCTTCTGAACCATAAGTGGTTCCAGTGCAGGTGTGCTTAATGCAGGCTTCACTACTTCCTCAATCTTTCTGTCAACTGTCAGGTACACTTAAAACACCAAATACAACATTACTGAATCAAAGAGTAAGACTTGTGCATGCGGTCAAGTGTCCAGACGAAGCGTCGCGTGTTGAGTTCTGCTGGTGGTTCCTGAGTAAAGAGCAGTCAAGACTTTTGGATCGTCAGCTTTTAATTTCTTCAGATGAGACCATTTCCAGCATCTTCTGCGATGTTCTACAAAATCTTTAATTTGAGTGTTAAATTTTCTCAGTGTTTCTAAACAAACGTCCAGTATCTAATTTGTTCATTAACATTTAAACTGAGAGAGGTTTTCAAAATAAACAAAAGGAGTAGCACTCTGAAAAGCCCCAAGTGTTTCCTCTGGTTCTTTTCTCTAACCAAGTTTCAGTTTGAAGGTTTACAGTAATAAGTTAGAATGCAAGCATACTGAAGCATGTAGAAAGTATAGTCTAGTCTATCCTGCATAATGGTAATGTTGTGTGCTTTGCATAAACATTAGGGGCACGGCCCATAGGCAGTTGTCGGCGAATAGCAGCATTTGAGATGTACATTTCTCGGAAGACCTTATTGTAAGAGCGGAGTGTTTTATAGCAAACGGTCAGATGGTCTTTTATTTATTTATCTTCAGCATAATTTAATACGAGAACTGGAAAAGATCCAAAGAGAAGCAGCACGATTCGTTCTGGGTGCCTTCTGACAAAGGAGTAGTGTTACGAAATTGTTGCCAACTTTGGGCTGGGAAGACTTGGGAGTAAGGAAACGAGATACTCAACTAAGTTGTAGCCTATATTCCGAGCTGTCGATGGAGAGATGGCGTGGAATGACAAGTAGACGAATAAACTAGAGCAGAACATTTTAAAGTAGGAAAGATAATGTTGTTGTTGTTGTTTGAGTCGTCAGTCCATACACTAGTTTGATGGAGCTCTCCATGTCAACCTATCCTGTGCTAACCTTTTCATTTCTACGTAACTGCTGCATCCTACATCTACTCTAATCTACTTGTCATATTCATATCTTGGTGTGCGCCTACCGTTATTGCCAACTAAACTTCCCTCAAAACCAACTGAACAAGTCCTGACTGTCTTAAGATGTGTCCTATCATTCTTTATCTTCTTCTAGTCAAATTTATCCAAATAGATTTCACCTCACCAATTCATTCTTGATTCGATCTAGCCACCTCACCTTCAGCTTCCTTCTGTGACACCACATTCCAAAAAGCTTCTATTATCTTTCTTTCTGAGCGAGTTATTGTACACATTTCACTTCCTTACAATGCCAGACTCCAGACGAAAGTCTTCAGAAACATATTTCTAATTCCTATATCAATGTTCGAGGGAGCAAATAACTTTTCTTAAGAAAGACCTTCCTTGCTTGTGTTAGTCTGCATTTTATGTCCTCCTTATTTCTGCCATCATTAGTTATTTTTCTACCCCAGTAACAATATTCATCTACTTCCCTCAAGACCTCATTTCCTAATCTAATATTTCCTGCATCACCAGACTTCGTTTGACTGCGTTCCATTACTTTTGTTTTGGACTTATTTATTTTCATCTTGTACTCCTTACCCAAGACTCTGTCCATACCATTCAGGAATTTCTCCAGATCTACTACAGTCTCAGATGAAATAACAATATCATCCGCAAATTTCAGGGATTGGATTGTAATTCCTTTCCCAAATTCCTCTCCGATTTCCTTTACTGCCTTATCTATAAAGACATTGAAAAGGAGTGGGGACGAACTGCAACCTTGCCTCACTTCTTTCTGGATTGCCGTTTTTTTAAAGCCCTCGATTCTTATCATTGCAGACTTATTTTTACACATATTGTAGATAATTCTAGAACGGTAGATCATAACATGAAGATAAAATTGGGATTCAAGAGGACAAAGTGGGGCAAATATTTATTTATAGGACGAGGAGTAGAGGATTTGAATAGGTCTACATTATCAAGGGAATTTCCATGTTCTTTGAAAATATTTAAGAAAAAGCTTGGTAAACAATTTATAAGAAATCTGCCACCTGGGCGCTAGCCCTAAATACAGATCATTGACGATTGATTGATGACTGATCATTCCATGGGATTGCTTTGGTCCATTTCTAAAACATATTCTTTTGTTTTTGTGAGTTCATAAAAATTACCCACCGAAACAGAATGACATAACCGTTATTTAACAAATACGTATAACAATATCATTGCTTTGTTTTACACACTTTATTTTTACAAGTTGTTACGACACAGATAGGTCTTATGGCGACGATGAGATAGGAAAGGGCTAGGAGTACGGAGGAATCGTCTGCGGTCTTAATTAAGGTACAGCCCCAGCATTTGCCGGTGTGAAAATTGGAACCGACAATGGGATTCGAACACACTGTCTCCCTCATGCAAGCTCACAGCTGCGCGCCCCTAACCGCACGGCCAACTCGCTTGGTATTTTATACACAACGAGTGGTACTCTGTTTGTCTTTCGACGAATTTTTCTTATCTTTCTTATCTGCCCTCCCGTGGTCAACTGTTGTTCTGAAGCCTAGAAAGTCTTTTACCTTATATGATCCTTTAATTTTTTTTACCGATACCTGAATTTATGGTACTAATACAAAAAATTATAAAAATCAGTCTGCAGTGATAAGAATCAAGGGTTTTGAAGAAGAAGCAGCAATCCAGAAAGGAGTGAGACAAGGCTGCAGTTTATCCCCCTCCTCCTCAATGTTTACCTAGCACAGGCAGTAAAGGAAATCAAAGAGGAATTTGGGAAGGGAATCACAATCCAAGGAGAGGAAATCAAAACCTTGAGATTTGTCAATGATATTGTTATTTTATCTGAGACTGCAGAAGTTCTCGAGAAGCTGCTGAATGGTATGGACGAAGTCTTGGGTAAGGAGTACAAGATGAAATAAATAAGGCAGGTGATGCAGGTAACATTAGATTAGGAAATTAAGTCTTAAAGGAAGTAGATGAATATTGTTACTTGGGTAGTAAAATAACTAACGATAACAGAGGTAAGGAGGACATAAAATGCAGACTAGCGCAAGCAAGGTAGGCCTTTCTTAAGAAAAGGAATTTTCTCACTTCAAACATTCATACAGGAATTAGAAAGATGTGTTTGAAGGCTTTCGTCTGGAGCGTGACATTGTATGGAAGTGAAACATAGATGATAACTAGCTCAGAAAGAAAGAGGATAGAAGCTCTTGAAATGTAGTGTTACACAAGAATGCTGAAGGTGAGATGAGTAGATCGAATCATGGATGAAGAGATACTGACTCGAATTGGTTAGAGGAGATCGATTTGGCTAAATTTGACGAGAAGAAGAGATAGAGTGATAGGACACATTTTAAGACACCCAGGACTTGTTCAGTTGGTCCTTGAAGGAAGTGTAGGCGGTAAGAACGCTAGAAATAGACCAAGATATGAATATGACAAGCAGATTAGAGCAGATGTAGGATGCAACTGTTACGTAGAAATGAAGAGGTTAACACAGGATAGGGTGGCATGGAATGCTGTATCAAACCATTCTATGGACTTATGACTCAAACAACAATATTACAAAAATTTATTTGCATGCTAACCTATTAACTAACTTATAATCCGGGGTCTTGTTATCATTCTGCGAGTATGAGGCATTTGTTGGAAGTGGGCGCACGTTATTTCTCTATCTCCAACTGGGAAGAGCAGATTCTCGGAGCAAGGCTCGCCGGCTCGCTCGGTGTATTGATTGCGTGAGCCTTGGGGTCGTGTCCGCAGGGAGAGGGGAAGAGCAGGGTGTGTCATTGCGGACTGGTCTCATCTCGAACCTGATTGGTGAGACACACGACAAATCAGGAGACATCTCATCGTGTGCCCATGGATTTATCATAAGCTGATGTAAGAAATGGCTACGAATATTATATTCGCATTATTTCAGCAATAGCAAAAGAATTCATGCCTTTTAATTAGAAATTAAATTTATGAATACAAACACCTAAAATGATATTTCTTTGTTAGCTCAAAGTCAATATGAGGCAAGTCTTTCCTGTTTTAAAATAATGAAAAATTACCAGAATGTTTACAAAAAGTAAGACAGCTTTTGTGAACAACAATTCGCATTTTTAATATTTATAAATATATTTTTTTCAAAATTTCAATACCTATGAATTTGGCTATTAATGTGCTTTAATTCTTATTATAATGTTAATGATATTAAGTCCCACTAATTACTTTTACGGTTTTCGGAGACGCCGTAGTGCCGGAATTTAGTCTCACTCAGCCCATCAATTTAATTCTTATTCTTCTTCTTTTTCTTATTTAATTTTCTGTCGGGGTGAGTAGCTCGGATGATAGAGCGCTGGCCTTCTGACCCTAACTTGGCATATTGAAACGAGTGGTATTTGAAGGTGCTCAAATACGTCAGCCTCGTGTTGATAGATTTTCTGACTCGTTAAAGAACTCTTGAGGGGCAATATTCCGGCAACTCGGCGTCTTCGGAAACCGTTAAAGTAGTTAGTGGCACCTAAAACAAACGACTTCATTTTTTTATTTTTTACTATTTACCTTACGTCGCACCGACACAGATAGGTCTTATGACGACGATGGGATAGGAAAGGCATAGGAGTTGTAAGGAACTGTCGTAGCCTTAAGCAAGGTACAGCCCCAGTATTTTCCTTGTGTGAAAATGGGAAACCACGGAAAATCATCTTCAGAACTGCCGACGGTAGCATTCGAGTCCCCTATCTCCCGAATGAAAGCTCACAGCTACACGAATCTAAGCGCATGGCCAATTCAGGCGATGGGTGAGGAAGTAGGAAGTTCTTGAGATAGATGGAAATTGAAGCCAATTTTTTGACCGGGCGAGAGGAAACGGAAGAGTGAAGGAAGCGGTCGTGGCCTTGAGTTAGGTACCATTCCGGCATTTGCCTGGAGGAGTAGTGGGAAACCGCGGAAAATCACTTCGAGGATGGCTGAGGAGGGAATCGAACCCCCCTTTACTCAGTTGAACGCCCGAGGCTGAGTGGACCCTGTTCCAGCTCTCGTACAAATTTTCAAATTTCGTGGCAGAGTCGGGAATCCTTGAGACCTTCGGTTTAGAGGATGCCAAGTTCGATTCTGGCCGGTTGGGGGATTTTAATCGCGTCTGATTAATTCATCTCGCTCGGGTACTGGGTATTTGTGTTTCTCCGAACACTCTGCTCTTCATAGTATTCAGACAAGACACCACACTACCAACCATCACAGAAATACGCAATAGTGATTAGCCTACATCCCTTCACATAACATTGGTGTCAAGAAGGGCATCGAACCGTAAAACAGGGCCAAACCCACATCTGCGACACAAATCACACCCGCGACCCGATAGGTGTGTGAAAAGCAGTAAATGAATAATAATAATAATAATAATAATAATAATAATAATAATAATAATAATAATAATAATAATAATAATAATAATGGTTTTACGTCCAACGAACTACTTGTGATAGTTTTCGCAGACGCCCATGTGCCGCAATTTTGTTGCACAGGAGTTCTATAACGTACCAGTAAATGTACCGATACAAGATTGACATATTTGTGCTGAACCGGGATCGAGCCCAATAACTTGAGCTCAGAAGTCCAGCGCTCTACCGTCTGAGCTACCCAGCACAGCTTATCATTCAATTTAATGTGCCGATTCTTCCTTTGGACAAAGGAATACTTGTAAATCCACCAAATTAGAGATGGATGAAAAATAACGTAGCGGTTACTTTGTCACAGTTACATGACTGTCACTGTTACTCATGTAACGAGGACAAAAAATAACAGGTTACCGAGTAACGACAACAGAATAACGTACTAGTGAAAACAGTAACTGGGAAGTGGGAACTGTCACTAGTAGCAGCTTACAGACACAGAATGTGACCTTCAGAGTTCAGATAGTAAGTTACGCAAGTAATCGTTGATTCGGACATCGCGCATATTATAATAAGCTATTATTGTAAGTTTCACGCGTGTAATTCTTCTTCTACAATGAATACATTAGTATGTTAACTTTCCATATTGATATTATAGTTAACATAACATTACTTCATTTTACTTAATCGATCCTCTTGTACCGGATTGTGTCGAGGTTTGGCAGACAGATCATCATGTTTTCTTGTCTTCTATCCTTGATCAGGGCATTGTCAAACTCACTCCTCTAGATTTCTGAAAAGACGCTATGTTGTCTGCCTCTCGTTAACTTTATAGCAAATAGGAATGCGTGTTTTGCTGCGCCGACTTTCAACAGTGTAGTGATGCGTGCGCGCATGTGCGAGTGAATGAATGGGACTTCGCAACAGAGCTATAAGGAGACAAGCTTGAAGCCGTGACCCGCAAGAGGTGAGTAACGTTGGACGTTATTTTTAACTGTTACTTTATTGTAGTCGTGACAGATGTAGCAGTTACACAAAAATAACCGTTTGTCACACCTGTACATTAAATCATCCGACAAATTCTCAAAAGAAAGCAACTATTTTTATGGTAATGTATTTCATTCATAAATATGTACTAAAGCAAAGTTAAAAGAATATCTTTTATGTCATGAACTTCTAATCGGTATGACTAAATTCCCATATTTTCAGTTTGGACACCCCTTAGGGGGGTGCCGGTTGCGGTGCCAGTACCGGTGCGCTATGCCGCGCTCCTCACCTGGCCTGTTGTAGAAAATAAGTATAAAAAGAATAAAAATATATTTGGGTGATAATAATAATAATAATAATAAAATGGTAGAAATTTTACGGTAAAGTGGGTGCTGTTGAGTGGTATTATGGTGAAATTCAACCTTATTCTTTGCGTGCCATGGCTGGATGTTGAATAAAAATGACTAAATTTGTCTTTGAGCCCGCGGCAAGGGTAAAATTTGGATGGTCACCCATCCACATTTTGACCACGCCCGGTGTTGCTGTGGTTGACCGGGCCTTGCCGCTGGATTGTCCGCAGGAATATATTTATATTCCTGTGTATCTGTTGTTTTTGATACCTTGAATTTAGAAAAGTACAGCATTTGTGGTTGCAGCTTTAATGAATACCCGCCTCGGCGTCGGTAATGTTTCCAGTGCTTTTGAGGTTTTGACTAAATTGCAGATTATCCGACTTTTTCTGTTATGGATATTTATAACTTAGTAGTGTTTATCGAGAGAAAAATATGAATATGGTTCAGTGACCATCCAGAAACTCGTAAGTTACGATTAGGAGGTTTAAATGCATGACATTTTCTGTTAAAAAGAACAATGCTTAGCGTAACAACATTTGTTACGGTATTTAATACTGCGAACCTCCCCACGAGTCGCAAGTATATCGACAGTAGCGCCACCTTGGGACGGAATCATGTAAACTCGCATAGTCCGTACACTGTTTCTCCTATTTGTCACCGTTCCAAATTCACAGATTCGGAATATCACAGTCTACGTATTCGCAGCATATCAGACAATGGCAAATGATCTCAACACTGTAATCGATATCATCTCCAGCTTTGGCGACATTTACTTCTTCAGACGATAAAATACTGGCATAGCAGAAATTCTAATCCATACTGAGAATTATATTATCTTATATACGGGGTAGGCGTATGTGTGTTTGTTGTACTAAGCAAGGCTGAAAAACATTCTCCTCATACGAACGGACGCTGACCAATACTTACAACACATTCAACTAAATTTTTGACAATACCAGTAATCTGTACAAATCATTCAGGTAAGCGCATATTTACGGCAGTCTTGGGAACGAAAATGTGGTTAGAATGGCGTATTAAAAACGGGAAGCACGTATGCTCCATCAGGAGGCAATTTACGTAAGGTAGAACATGTAAAGAGGAGACCATCTACATGTAAGTATAATCATGTAAATAGAAGACAATCTACATAAGGTAGATTAGGTATATAGGAGATAATCTACATAATGTAGATCATGTAAAGTGGGGAAAATTTACGTAAGTTCGTTCATGTAAATAGGAGAAATTTACATAAGGTAGCACGTGTAAAGAGGGGACAATTTACGTAAAGTAGCACATGTAAATAAGAGACAATTTACGCAAGGTAGATCATGTAAGTAGGAGACAATCTACTTAAGGTAGTTCATGATAATAAGACAATTTACGTAAGTTAGTTCATGTAAATAAGAGACAATTTACGTAAGATAGATCATGATAAAACAGAAGACAATCTACATAAGGTAGCGCATGTAAACAGCAGAGAATCTACATAAGGTAGCTCTTGTAATCGGGCGATAATCTACATAAGATAACTCATCTAAACAGGAGAGAATCTACATAAGGTAGCTCATGTAAACAGGAGAAAATGTACGTAAGCTAGCTCATGTAAATAGGAGGCAATTACATCTTTTTCATCCGAGTAGACAATTTACAATTTCCGTACTTTTGTTACGCCTATGATGTGTAAACGATTAGGTAAATGATGTCGAGACATTAATGACTGATTTTTCTAACGTAGAGTAGCTTTTAAACAAACACGGTGTATAATATGCATGAATCATGGTCTAGGAATGCTAAAAGAAGCGAGGGCGGAAGACTGGGCATGATGGATCGGGCAAGACTACGGTCTGTTAGACCGGAAGTTCATTCATCAAGGCTGAGATAATTAGTCTGACGTGTCTACCGGCCAATCGCCACATCCCTTCAGCTTCATTTCCTAATTCTACCTGCATTTTCTCTTTTCCTTCTAACATTCATTCTTTCTTTCCTTCTTTTCTACTCCCTTCCGATTTCCTTCACCGCCCCTACCCTCTGACAGGTATCGTAACATCCCCTTTCCCCATATATACACTTTTCAACTTCTCTCTGAACCAACCCCTACCGAGATAAATATATTCTGACTGTCTCAACTTCACGGCTACCTCTGATAGGGAGGGGGGTGATGAAAAATTACCCTATGAATCACAGAGACAAACGAATACCTAACTTACATCCACTGCGTATAGGATGCATGCAGTTGCTGTCTTATGAACAGAACGCGAATTTTGATAACACGTTATCTTATAACTAGGGCCCGGATTTTTATGCAGTAACCGCTTAGATTGCAAACTAATTTGGTTAGTTCAGGAAGTGTCGGCCACCCGCTCTTCCATGATGTAGCAAGAGTAACATAAATCATAGGGATTTTGATGGGCCGTACCCCTATTGTTTATGCAAACCCCGTAGCATAGTCGTTGTGAAGGTAGACTATACTTGTTACTCGCTTCAGGAAGTTTGCATTCTAACCTATTACTGCATAAACATCCGGGTCCTACTTATAACTGGTGCACCATCATAAACAATGCTACTAATTTATATATGTCGCATGATAATTGTAACTTCAGCCGTCGTTTTGTAGAAAAAATGTCGATTACTCAATCAGACTGAAAATTCTTGGTCTTTTTATAATAAGCCTGATGCGTCGCAGCCTAATTGTAAAACATACAAAAAGGCGAACACGATTTCCAGCCAGTTGCCTAATTATCCTGATACGCCTAGCCAAATTGTAAAATGTTATATATCTTCTTGTTTGCACAAGAATATTGTAGGAATAGTCGTAGATTTCAGGAATAGTTACCATTTCGCGAATTATTCAAAACTCGTTCCCACGCCAGGAAATAGAGTATTCGACTGCACTGAACTCAGGTACTATGTTGGACATACCTATTTTTTTTTACGAGAGGCAATATATAAGCAGTTCTTCCTAGAAGAATTAAGGATCAAACTACAACTACCTTCCATCGGACCGTACAATGAACTAATAGAAGAAAGAAAACGGAAAACAGAGGAGATAGACTACAATTTCTTTGGGACGGACGCAATGATGTACAGGGATTAGACCGGAACAAGCCAAATACAAAGACACTGTAATTATGCTAGCGATACATGGGTTTCACCATAAACTATGTGTTAACAAAAAGTTTCATCAAGCAAATGATCGATGTATTTGCGCATTATGCGGCCAGAAATGCGAACAGTATCATTTTTCGGTTTGCAAGAGTCAAATAATATCTCTATGCTCTTATAGCACAGAAAATTAACAGAATGTATTAAATGACCTTTCGGGCGCACCTTTTCACTAATAATAATACCCAAGCAGTCACCATTAGGTGGACAAGATTTTCAAAAGCGTTGCTGTAAACCTGCTACAAATCAGTGCCCAACAAATCGATGCACTTTTTTTTTTTCAAAAATAAATCCAGTGCAACTCAAAATGTCATTTTAGTTAACATATGTCAATAACTAGTCTTTCAGAAAATCATTTCAGAATTCACCTATTATTATTATTATTATTACCATAAATTTTCATTTAAAAACATTATGCCTAAGTTACAATGAGCCTCCGTGGCTCAGACGGCAGCGCGTCGGCCTCTCACCGCTGGATGCCGTGGTTCAAATCCCGGTCACTCCATGTGAGATTTGTGCTGGACAAAGCGGAGACGGGGCAGGATTTACTCCGGGTACTCCGGTTTTCCCTGTCATCTTTCATTCCAACAACACTCTCCATTCTCATTTCGTAGCATCTATCAGTCATTAATAAATCATTTTGGGAGTGGCGACCCCATCGTACTAATAGCCTATATATGGTTCATTCATTTCATACCTGACCCGATGAATGACTGGAAAACAGGTCGTAGGTTTTCATTTTTCATGCCTAAGTTACTATTTTTAATTCCGATTATGTTATATTCATCTTTTTGTTCATAACTGTAGAATGTGTTTCAAAATGTAACTTAACCCCCATGGCACTACAGCCCTGAAGGGCCTTGGCCTACCAAGCGACCGGTGTTCATACCGAAAGCCTGCGGATTACGAGGTGTTGTGTGGTCAGCACGACGAATCCTCTCGGCCGTTATTCTTGGCTTTCTAGACCGGAGCTGCTTTCTTACCTCAATTCTCACCACGCAGGCTGAGTAGACCTCGAACCATCCCTCAGATCCAGGTAAAAATCCCTGACCTGGCAGGTAATCGAGCCTGGGGCCTCCGGGTAAGAGACAGGAATGCTACCCCAACACTACTGGGCCGGAAAAATGTAACTTAGGCTTTAGAATATGTGATGATTGTTTAATGGCTGAAGTGTCCATTAATTAATCATTAATTAAGTTGTATTCTGGATTAGTTTCAATAGAAACCTGTAATTTACTACCCGTTTTGTTGCTTTTATTTCAATTTTTTTTAACACTTTACTGAGTAGTTTACAGTTTTGTTTTACAGAACCCGTAAAGGGGATTCAAAAAGTTAAAAAAGTGAAATTAGTACTTCATCATAGTATGAAATAGATCTACTGCCTTCAAACAAATTGCAAAGAGTTTAGCCTTTTTACATTGTCATTTACATGTGACTGCGTTTTACAATTAGGATGCAGTCTAAATGAGTAATCGACATTTTTTTTACAACAGGCCCTTTTTTTTTGTAAAAAGGCTGAAGTTACAATTATCTGCGACATATACATACATCTTGATCACGATTCACTCATCGCGGAAATGCGTAGTTAAGTCTTTTTAAGCATTTTTATTTTATCTTGATTTTATTTTTAGTAGTACTAATCTGGTTAACAATTGAAACAGGTTTTGAACAGCTACACTTGTTGGAAGCCAAAGCAAGTAAATTATATTACTGACAGTTGATATAGCTGATACAAATAAAATTTGTTCTAATTGTTATATTAATACAATAGTCCTAGTGTAAAAATTATGGGAGGAATAAAATTAGTTGCTACGGTGACGTAATTGTTACAGCGCAGTGTTATGGTACTTTGCGAGCATTTCCTCACGAGCCGGCGTCGTGTGGTGGGGTGGGATCTCCATCCTCCCCAGCAACAGTCCTCCGCACGCGAGTGCATGCAATATTCACTCCCCAAATAATCTAGCGATAAAGTGTGTCCATATGGCATTGGCGTCCAGAGAGATCAGCAGTACCCGTCTATTAATACGTAATAAACATCAGCCAACTGAAATTAGTAATATGATAGCATCCAACAAATTATTCAACAATACAGTGTGCGGTACTAATACCTCAAAAAGAGCCTCCAGGATGTCCTAAATGACAGTGGTTATGAAATGTCAAGATTCGTCTCTTTTTTTTTAAACTTACATTGAACCGACGATGGGATAGGAAACAGTTAGAAGTGGGTAGGAAGCGACCGCGGCTTTAATCAAGGTACAGCTGTTCGAAATGGTGTATTAAATTACTGTAAAATGTATATGAGAAATGGAATGGCGTATGGCTTTTAGCGCCGGGTGTGTCCGAGGACATGTTCGGCTTGCCAGGTGCAGGTCTTTTGATTTGATTCCCCTCGGCGACCTGCGCGTCACGATGAGGATGAAATCATGATGAAGACGACACATACACCCAGCCCCCCTTCGCTGTCGGCGGAATTAACCAATGATGGTTAAAATTCCGACCCTGCCGGAAATCGAACCCGGGACCCCTGTGACAAAAGGCAAGCACGCTAACCATTTAGCCACGGAGCCGGAAATGGGAGTAAAAAGAATAAGCAATACAACTTCATAAACCTCTTACGTCTTTGTAATAAATAAATAAATAAATAAATAAATAAATAAATAAATAAATAAATAAATAAATAAATAAATAAATAAATAAATAAATAAATAAATAAATAAATAAATAAATAAATAAATAAATAAATAAATAAATAAATAAATAAATAAATAAATAAATAAATAAATAAATACATAAATAAATAAATAAATAAATAAATAAATAAATAAATAAATAAATAGCCGCCTCTGTGGTGTAGTGGTTAGTGTGATTAGCTGGCACCCCCGGAGGCCAGGGTTCGATTCCTGGCTCTGGTACGAAATTTTTGAAAAGTGGTACGACGGCTGGAACGGGGTCCTCTCAGGCTCTGGAGGTCAACTGAGTAGAGGGGGGGTTCGATTCCCACCTCAGCAATCCTCGAAGAGGTTTCCCTCTTCCTTGTCTATCCGTTCCAATCTTCCCATCCTCCCACAAGGCCCGTGTTCAGCATAGCAGATGAGGCCGCCTGGGCGAGGTACTGGTTCTTCATCCCAATTGTATCCCCCGACGCAAAGTCCCACACTCCAGAACACTGCCCTTGAGGCGGTAGAGGTGGGATTCCTTGCTGAGTCCGAGAGAAAAACTAACCCTGGAATGTAAACAGACTAAGAAAGAAAGAATCATTCAAACACTAATTGAATCGAACAAAATTAAAATACCTATACAATATAAAGAAATCTTTCATTTCTTCTTTTTTTTTACTTCTTCTGTAGAGATTTTCCGTCGCGCTAACACATCGAAGGTTTTCGTCCGGCTCCATAGCTAAATGGTTAGCGTGCTGGCCTTCAGTCACAGAGGTGCCGGGTTCGATTCCCGGCAGGGTCGGATATTTTTACCATAATTGCTTAATTCCCCTGGCATGGGAACTTGGTGTATGTGTCGTCTTCATCATCACTTCATCCTCATCACGGGCGTCAAATCAAAAGACCTGCACCTGGGGAGCCGAAGTCCTCGGACACAACTCGGCACTTAAAAAAAAAAAAAAAAAAAAAATGCCATTTCCATTTCTTCGAAGGTTTTCGACGCAAAGGTGGGAAAGGGCAGTGGTCGTGGCTTTAATTAAGGTACATTCTGGAGTGAAATGGGAAACCATGGAAAACCATCTTCAGGGCTGCCCTCGGTGAAATTCGAACCCACAATCTCCCGAATGAAAGTTCACAGCCACGCGATCCTAACCACACAGCCAGCTCCCTCTGTTATCAATAAATCGAATAAGCATATAACCTATATAATATCGAACATCAAATAATTGACCATATGACATCAATCATCAAATAAGCCTGGTGTGCAGTACTCATATAAAAATCAGGTAATAATTGAATAACTGAGTCATACAAACTAACTGGGTTAGGGCCTATGAAATGAAAATCAACAGCCTGTTTCCAGTCATTTGACCGGGTCAGGAATGGAATGAATGAAGCCCCCATCTAGCGGCGAGGATAGGAATTATGCCGAAGCCTGTCGCACTCCTCTGGGGCAATGGTTAAAGAATGACAGATGGAATGAAATGATATTGAAGAGTGTTGCTGGACTGAAAAATGACAGGAGAAATCGGAGTACCCGGAGATAAACCTTTCACGCCACCACTTTGTCCAGCACTAATCTCACATGGAATGACCGAGATTTGAACCACGGTATCCAGCGGTGAGAGGCCGAGGCGCTATCACCTGAGCCATGGAGACTCTGTGTTAGGGCATATAACAGCCATAAAACAATCCAGTCATACAAAAAAGGATACTGTCGCTGCCGGAACAAAACCTCCTATGTGAAATATTTTATCTTAGAACTTTTGCCGATAAGGTTCTGTCATATAAGGTGCAATATTGTGTGAATGTTGTCAAGGCATTCTCGCTCTTCATAATGTATGTGCTGCGGGTCAGTATATCTCCAAAAATATTAACACATAGGAGGTTTTGTCCCGGCAACGACGATATTCTATGTAAACTTAAAAATGAAATATTGACCTAACGACATACAAATGCATAACAACACTCAGACGAACTATCCATTGTAAAACAATCTATGCAAGTAATCCATGACTGACAAACAATCTACCAGTCCAACACTCACTATGTCATGATGATGATGGATTTGGAAAATGTTAAAGAAGTAGTATTTCTTATATTTTCTTTCCATGGAATTGCTTGTTGTACTCTTGTTGTTGTTGGGTAATTATGTCTTAACTTTACTTTATTATTGTCCGGCTCCATGGATAAATGGTTAGCGTGCTGGCCTTTGGTCAGAGGGGTCCCGGGTTCGATTCCCGGCAGGGTCGAAATTTTTTAACCATCCTTGGTTAATTTCGCTCGCACGGGGGCTGGGTGTATGTGTTGTCTTCATCATCATTTAATCCTCATCACGACGCGCAGGTCGCCTACGGGAGTCAAATCAAAAGATCTGCACCTGGCGAGCCGAACATGTCCTCGGACACTCCCGGCATTTAAAGCCATACGCCATTCATTCATTTATTATCACTTGCATTGTTAAGCTAGTAGTAAGCTCAACCTATAGTATTGTAAGCCGTAGTGTTAAGCACTGGAAATATTTAAGTTGTGTGTGAAATTGTATATAATGATGCTGGATTTAGAATGTTAAACCAGCAGTATTTCTTGTAATACTGGCAAGATACCCGTGCTTCACTACGGTATTATAATGAAATTTATAATTGAATGCTTAACGTTTCATATATAATCTATAATATATAATCTAAAAATTCACCCCAATTTGTCACTCCTGTTTAACCCCCATTAATTGGATTTTCCAAAAACAAAAAAAGACATGTTTCCTTATTTTCAAAGGAGATCCCAAATACCAATTTTCAGGCCTGTGATATCTTCTGTTTCTGAGATATAAGTATCCTCATTTAAGGCATTCAACCCCTTTTTCACTCTTTTCCCTCTCCTATTGGGATTTTCCGAAAACAAAAAAATACGTGTTTCCTTATTTTTAAAGAAGATTCTAAATACCAATTTTTACATCTGTAAACTTTTAAAGTTTTGAGATGTAGATACACTCATTTTAAAATTTCACTCCCTTAGCGACGGAATATCCAAAAATCCTCTCTTAGCGAGCACCTACATGTTAATATGAATGTATCCCCAAAATTTCATGTCTTTATGCCCAGTAGTTTTGGCTCTGCGATGATGAATCCATGGAATCGCTAGCTTCGTTGTTGTTGTTGTTGTTTTTTGGGTAATTATTTTTTAAACTTTATTATCACACTACTCTAAATGATCTTTGCCACCGGGATATTTCCTAATTTCGATGTATTTGTTAAAAATAATAATAAAAATGATATATTGTTCAAGTACTCTACAAAACATTAAATAATCCGAACACAATCAAAGTAGGGATTAAATGAAGGTATCAATCAACGTTTGCAGTGGAGCTACTGGAGAAGATCGATCGGCCAAGTAAGTTATGCAACGCAGTAGCCATACAAGCAACAACCATATGGTCCATAAATGGAAAAGGGAGAGCGTGGCTAGCACGTGAAAAATGACAATAAATGACTGGAGGAAAGAAAAAGTGAACAACAGGAGGAGGAGGAGAGAGAGGGAAGAGAAGAGTTATGGATGCAGAAATAGATATGATATTTGTTGTAGCAGAGGGTATTGCTGCTACATACACGCCCTTGTTCGTTATGATATATTCTGTGGTAGAAACATCTGCTATGTCCCAGGTGGGAAGATCACAGGCCCCAGGTAATCAACGAGGCGAAACAGACAACAGAATTCATTACGACTAACTGTTGGATGAGTCAACTGCCTACCCTACTGTAAAAATCTGCCCTTCTCCCCCCCCCCCCACCTATGAGGGTGAACAACACACACGGGGTAATTAATTTTTAGCACAAGTCATGAGAACGTCAAAATAATAAACAGGCATCGTAAAATCTCCAGCTAACATAAAGAGGAATTTAATGTTCTACTGTTCTTGACAATGAGAGATGGATTTCATTAGCAGAGTTGCCAACCAGTATGGCTCGGTCGTGGCACTTGGCTCCTTTCTGAAAAAGGTGGTGTAGGGGTAGGGTGTCTGCCTTCTACCTGAAGGTTCCGCTTTCGATTCCCAGTCAGGTCAGATACTTTTATTCTGGACCCGAGGACTGGTTCGAGGTCCACAAGCAAGCATACGGGTTTACAACTGAGGAGCTATCTGACGGCGAGAAAGTAAAAAATTAATAAGACAGCTTGGCTATATGTCCTTAAGAAAAAGACATGTAATCACAGTTTGTCTATATATAAAATAAGAGTGTTGTCTGCACATTGCTCAGAAGTTGAAAATAATGGTATTTATATATCAGTCGTGTCAACAATAACAAGTAAATGCCCCTTTTAATTTTCCGTCATCTCCTTCTGTATGTATATATGTATGTATTGAACCCATGACCTTCACCTCCAATGCTTCAGTATGTATGTATGTATGCGCATCACTAGAAAATGGCTGAAGATAATTGAATGAAAATCGGTATCTAAAGTCGGAAAATAAGGCGCTACAATCTAGGCTATACATAATTTTATTCAATCTGAAAGAAATGGTAGTTTAGGGGACGGCCTAAAATGTAATTCTCAGATATCTATGTTATTAGTGGTCCTATCGACAAATACTACATAAGTAAAGTTATATATAATTACATTTCCGATCAGTTATGTCTTATACACTTTTACCGCGCCAGCTATAATAACCGACATATTCATGAATTTCAATTTTTAAAGTCTATATCAACTCCGAACCATGAGAAAATGGGTGAAGAGAATTAAATGAAATTCGGTAATGTAAAGTCAGGGAGTAAGGCACTATAGTCTAAGCTATTAATAATGCTTTTCATGCTCGATGAAATGGTAGTTAAGGGGGAAGACAGCTAAAATTTAATCTCTAAATACTTACGTTATTGGTCCTATCGAAAAGTGCTACATAACTAACGTTGAATAGAATTAAATTTTAGAGCATTCATGTATTATATAGTTTTACCGTACCGACTGTGATAATAGAATTCATGATTTCAGACTTGTCTTGCTTAGTCCATATATCAAGGCCGAGCATTCCTAACATGAAAACATTGTTCAATGGTGTTAACTGACAATGGTATCTGTCATGATTAAAGTCCGGAATTTCATGCGGTAATAGGTTAGATTGCAAACTAATTTGGTTAGTAGGAAATGTCGGCTACCCGCTCTTCCATAATGTAGAAAGTGTAACATAAATTATAGGCGTTCTGATGGGGCGAACCCCTAATGATTATGCAAACATCATAGCATAGTCGTTGTGAAAGTAGACTACACTTGCTTCTCGCCTCAGTAAGTTTGCATTCTAACCTATAAATGCATAAAATTCCGGGCTCTAATCACGATTGTCTCAAATTGAAAAATCGCGTGGTCATCACACCTTACGGACAAGAAAAACTGTACAGGTGATTATAAAAAATGAAAACGAAATCGTAAATAAACGATCGCTTGAAGGAAATGACAAGAGAGAATCATGAAAGAACGACTCCCTTTACATTAGATGCCCTAATATCAGAGAATCAGAAGAAAACTAAATGTGAAGCCCTCCAAAATCGTAAGCTCATAAAACTGATCAACAATAACATTACATTGACAATTGTTGTGATGTGATTTGTCTCTTCTGCTGCCACTCATTTCCGATAGATGGGATTACTGCTGCGTTCTGAGTAAAATAGCATGTCAGAATATTGGCGGAATAAATAAATAAATAAATAAATAAATAAATAAATAAATAAATAAATAAATAAATAAATAAAGAATAACAGAACAGATCAATGTGTTGAAGGAAGTAACAGAACAAACAGGTTTACAAATTTCTTTTCAAAAGACAGAAGTAATGTCGAATCTCAAAGATGATACGGCACAACTAAACACCAAATATGGAACGATAAACTGTGTTGGTAAATTTAAATACCTTGGGGAATGGATGCAGCAAAATGGACTTGACAAAGAGGCCATAGCAGCAAGAATCAAGAAAATGGAAGTCACTTTCCATACCACCCGCAACATATACAACAAAAAGTGCTTTTCCCTGAACACAAAAATTCGTCACTACAACACTGTCATCAAACCTGTATCGCTGTATGCATCCGAATGCCTTATCCTGTCCGAGAAATGTTTGCTTGCGGATTTGGAGAGGAAAGAAAGAAAGATCCTACACACCACACTTGCCCCAAACTACAAAAATGGCATCTACATTAGAAAATCCTGGTAAGAAATATACTCTAAGATAGAGAAGATCACGGACACAATGCGTAAAGGCAGAGTTTGCTTCTACGGTCATATACGAAGGATGATCGACTCTAGATGGACGAAACGTATCTTCAGTATATTTGACTCAAAACCAAAAACGGCAATGCCACGGTACGTTAATGTCAAGAAAGATCTTAAAGAACTGGGCCTACAAGCAGGAGATGCACAAGACCGAAATATTTTCAGAGCAGCCATCGAGACTTTTGAGACTTTCCGCGGCGAAAAACGGGCAACTGGTGCTAATTGGACAGAAGAACCTCGTGCTAAACACAGTGAGCTAATGAAGACGATGTGGATCAAGCGAAAAATGAACAAATGCCAGAATTTAAAGTGAGACTTAGTGTGGTCCCTAGTTGGCCGATTGGCGAAGTTCAATGAATGAAAGAATAACGGCCTTCTGGCTGAGCAACAATCGCTTGGATGTTGTGCCATGAGGTTTATTTGGTTCCTTTTTTAAGGGTCGACAAATCGAATCCCGGCACAGTCATTTAAAGTTTAAACACAAAATTTATTTTAATATCTGTCTGTCTGTTATGTGGGGGCGTGATTAGTTCATTGTCAGCTAGTAGTGGTAGAAAAAGGCAAACTGCTAACCTAATCGACTGGATAACAATGATTGCGAAAAGGATTGTATTTTTTTTAGGAATAAAGAATATATTTTCATACTTCATTTATCTAAAATTCGTAGCTCATATCCTTAGGATGTTTCCTACATTGAGTTGCCTATGCATTTTTATGCATTTATAGGTTAGAATGCAAACTTACTAAAGCGAGTAGCAGGTATAGTCTACCTTCACAACGATTATGCTATGGGGTTTGCATAAACATGAGGGGTACGGCCCATCAGAACCCCAATAATTTATGTTACTCTGTTACTGTGGATTTTGCGTGGTATGGAGACTCCTACCATGTCTGCTAGGAAATGTTTTCAATATTAAGATATTCTATTAAGCCGAAATGGACGAGCAATAGCACACTCGGAATTTATGTGCACTTGTGAGGATCAGTCTTAAAATATCCCCGTAGAAACGAAATCATTTATGAAAATGATGTACTATTTGATAATAACCTATAGGCTATAAGAAACAAAATGAAATGGCGTATGGCTTTTAGTGCCGGGAGATCCCAGGACGCGTTCGGCTCGCCAGGTGCAGGTCTTTTGATCTGACACCCTTAGGTGACCTGCGCGTCGTGATGAGGATGAAATGATAATGAAGACAACACATACACCCAGCCCCCGTGCCAGGGAAATTAACCAATGATGATTAAAACTCCCGACATTGCCGGGAATCGAACCCGGGACCCCTGTGACCAAAGGCCAGTACCTAACCATTTAGCCATGGATCCGGACAGAAACAAAATAATATCCTAGCACAACGGACTACCTATTTTATAATATGAACTCACGTTCCATGACTGGGAAGTTTTAAACAATTCAACAATAGAAGGCTTGAACAAGCTCGGTACAACATTTAAAATAACAAATCGGCACTGCAAATTTAAAGGTGACTTCAACATTTACGCAGAAAAAACCAATCCCCAAATGGAGATCATGGCCGTAAATGGGTGAATTTCCTAATCTACTATTTCCTGCATCACCTGACTTCGTTCGACTGCACTGCACTGCATTTGTTTTAAATTTATTTATTTTCATATTCAGTTTGGAAAATCTTATGTATTATCAAATTATACGTAACTGCCTGTATCAGTACAGATTACTATAAATGGAAAATCTCTCCACTGTTGATGTTTGGGTGGGAAATATTTCCTGTTTTAATTTATTGAATTATTTATTCGGAAACACTAAACAATAAAATCTTTTATCCACTGAAACTCGTGCCATGTCTGCAAATTGATCTCTCTCTCTCTCTCTCTGCAGCTACTTTTAATTTTTCAAGAGTAACGTTTGCGGAGATATGATTAAGAGGATTGACGAGCTCATGTCTTTTACGGTTCAAGTGATGTATTGCTTGTCATGGCGTTTTAACCAATCACCTGTGGACAGTCCCTGGTGTGCAGCTATGATAAGCGCTATCAGTGGTGTTAGGCTACCGACCGGAACATGACCACTACATGACGCAGTATCCCAGTAGGTTTGTCACCTATCGTGTTCTATACACACTTCTCTTACACACAGCCCCCTCTCTCCCTTTTCTATCTCTCGCGATCACTTCACGTGATTGGCGGAGTGCGAGGGGGAAATGAGGATGAGAGAGAGAGCAATCAAGTAGGGCGTAATATTCAATAGCTCCCTCAGAGTTCTAATCCATTTACATCCCTTGGCAGCCTCACCAATCTCCACCAATCAGCTGAAGGTAACCATTCATTTTACCCCAAGCAATCTACGTATCCTCCGGTGAAGTAGTTGAGAGAGCCTACATCTAAAAAAAGATGCATTTCCAGTTCATACATAGGGTTATAATTAAAGCCCAGATTTTTACGCATTAATAAGTTAGAATGCAAACTTACTAAAGCGAGTAGCAGGTATAGTCTACCTTCACAACGATTATGCTATGGGGTTTGCATAAACATGTGGGGTACGGCCCCATCAGAACCCCTATAATTTATGTTACTCTTGTTACATAATGGAAGTGCGGGTGGCGGACACTTCCTACTAACCAAATTAGTTTGCAGTCTAACCTGTTACTGCATAAAAATCCGGGCTTTAGTTATCATATTTGAAAATCGGCCATCATGATGATTGGCACATCAGTATCAAACTCGTCGTCAATCATTAAACTTAATTCAGGATAGAGGCGGCAAACTATCGATAGTAATCGCCATCGATATTTTCCGATATTATGAGCTCTACTAACGATAGTAATCGATAGTTTTCAAAAAGTAGAACGAATCATATCATTATGCCTGAAAATAGAACATTTATTGAACACAATCCACGCAAAATCAGTAGAAAGCACGACTATTTCATGCTATGTAATTTCTGAAATTCAAATAGGAATCACTCATAAATCTCTTCAGTGATACGCTCGAGACATTCTTGGGCTGCAGGCGCTTGCCCCTAACGTGACCGCCCAAGAAATTCTCGTTCTGCTGCAGTGTTCATTTTGCGATCGCCCGACATTTTCTCGGGTATTGTAATATCTTTGGAAAAATGTTTTACAGCATTCTCAACAGATGGCAGGAGAGTTTTCAGTTGCCTTCATGAAGTCTTTGTCCTAAAATGTGCTTTATCTTCTCTCGCCTACATACAATCTCTGATAACATATAAATATCTTTTTTTGTGTGTCCCGTATTGGCATAAACTCAACTAAGGTTAGGTTGAATGAAGAATCCCACCTTCCAAAATGCTAAATAGTCTTTCTGCCGGCACTGAAGAAAATAGATACTTATATGCACACCTATGAATTGAAACAAACTCCTTACCAGTTAACTGCAAACAGCGGTACACTTTCTGTTAGCGCGAAAAATAAGCCAATGAAGGAAAAAAAAAAAACTATCATTGACTATCGATAATAGACAACTGACTATCGATGTATGACGATAGTGGTCGCTTTCGATAACTATCGATAGCTCTATCGATAGTTTTCCGCCTCTAATTCAGAATAACGCATGAGTGCACTAAAGAGTTCAGAAAATCTTTGTCATGATAGAAAATGTATGAAACTAGAAACACAATAATATCAGGAAAAATATAAACTAAAATGTTCGAACAATATTAGCTTCCCTGTTTTAGAGTCAAAGCCAGAGGCGCCAATGTAGCAGTTTTCCACCTGATCTGGCGGATTCGAGATGTGTTAAGCAGGGCGAATTTAAAAATTAAAAAAATGTTCATTTAAGAAGGTAAAACAATTGGACTTTTGGGTACGGCAACCAAAAAGATTGATTACAACTGAGTTAGAGCACCCCGGCTAATTTTTAAATTTCCAAAACCCGGCACCCCTGATAGGAACTTTAAAAGAAAATGGGATTGGGTGCGTGGCTGCCAGTTAAGTAACTCACTACTTTGCTAAAAGATCTAAGACATTGTAAAGAGTCTCCCTGGCTCAGGCGGCACCGCTGGGTTCCGTGGTTCAAATCCCGGTCACTCCATGTGAGATTTGTGCTGGACAAAGCGGAGGCGGCACAGGCTTTTCTACGGGTACTCCGGTTTTCTCTGTCATGTTTCATTCCAGCAACACTCTCCAATATCATTTCATTTCATCTGTCATTCATTAATCAATGCTCCAGAGGAGTGCGACAGGTTTCGGCAGCCGGCACAATTCCTATCCTCGCCGCTAGATGGGGCTTCATTCATTCCATTCCTGCCCCGGTGTGGATTTTCATTTTCATCTAAGACATTGTGCCCCATCTCTTTTGAACCCCTTGAACCGCCACTGATCATAACGGAGACTTGGTACAGGTAAGGCGATACTAGGTCCAGTGTGTTCGTTATGTAATTTATAAATAATTCAGTGTTAGGCTGCGGAGGGCATTTGTTCTGGTAAATCTGAGCAGGACGTGGTTTTTTGTTTGACACTCTCATTAAGTGTCATGTCGCTTCCCCTCACCACATGTCAGAGTCATCCGAGGCAAGCTCTACCGTCGACTCGAATTACAAGAAGCTACCGGACTGGGGACCTGCTCTGGACCAGCTCCTACCTGCTTCACTATTACAGAAGAGAGACATCATTGCAGACGGTGTTAACAGATGTTCGATATGTATACCAGCAGACCCCGCAGTTTTAGGCTGTGATAGTTCAGAATGCAAACTAATTTCGTTATAAGGAAGTGACATCTAGACCGGTCTTCCCTGATGTAGCGAGAGTAACATAAATTCCAGGGGTTCTGATGGGCAATACCCCCAATGCTTATGCAAAACTCATAACACAACCGTTGTACAGGCTACACTAGGGGCCTATGGTCTTGTACATTACAAGTAAATTCTCTAGTAATTAGTACAAATACCAGAGTTTCTGTTCCACAGAAGAATTTTCTACAGTTGTATTTTACTACTCCATACTTACAAATTACCAGTGAGTTTTTATGGGTGTGTTCCACGAAAGTACTAGTACTTGTAACTTACTAGTGAATTGGGAAGTATTCTCTACCAGCGAAAGGACAATAATATACAGACGTACTAGTGCTATTTAAATATACTTCATTTATATAAAGATACGTTATAAATGCACAGAAATTATAAAACAATGTGACGCTTGGCTAATAATTACAACAGTCTGGATCTGGAAATTTACTTACAAAAATTCACTTTTTGCGATTGTTTGATTAATGGAACAGATGGTGTTGTTTTCCTAGTGTAAACACTTCTTCTTCTTCTTTATTTGTTTACTCTCCAGGGTAGGTTTTCCCTCGGACTCAGCGAGGGATCTCACTTCTACCGCCTCAAGGACAGTATCCTGGAGCTTCAGACTCTGTGTCGGGGGATATAACTACGGAGGATGACCAGAACCTCGCCCAGGCGGCCTCATCTGCCTTGCGGGGGGATGGGAAGATGGGAAAGGATAGTCAAGGAAGAGGGAAGGAAGCGGCCGTAGCCTTAATTTAGGTACCATCCCGGCATTTGCCTGGAAAAGTCTGAAACCACGGAAAACCACTTCCAGGATGACTGAGGAAGGAATCGAACCCACCTCTACTCATTTGACCTCCCGAGGCTGAGTGGAGCCCGTTTCAGCCCTCGTACCACTTTTCAAATTTCGTGGCTAGCCGGGAACCGAACCCGGACCTGCGCGGGTGGCAGCTAATCACACTAACCACTACACCACAGAGACGGGCAAAAGTACACTCAAACAGTTATTTAGTCGTGAAAGGCATTAAACGCAGGGTATAGGGGATGTCACGGATCCAAAAGTCGATCAGAGACGTGGAGTTGTGATACAATTATGGAACTTTCTGGAACTAAGCATATCATTGCGCCTGATTCTCCACCAAGATCATACTTCAATTTATTTTTCACTTTATCTCTGCCAAGATACTTCGGCTAGTTGATCTTCCTCAAGGGAGGGCAGTTCATTGTTCATTTTCAACGAAGGGAATTCTGATCCACGATATTTTCTCAACCAGAGGTGGAAAATGTGTTCTGAGTGTGGAAACTAGCAATTCCAAGTGTGTCACAATTACATCACTTATTATAGCTGCCTTTGTGGATCAGTGGTAGAGTGTTGGCCTCCATCCCAAGATAGCGGGTTCAAACCTGGCAGAGGTAGTCGGATTTTTGAAGGGCGGAGAAAAGTCCATTCGACACTCCATGTCGTACGATGTCGACATGTAAAAGATCTCTGGCGACACATTTGGTGTTTACCCGACACAATTAATTACATCTCAGCCATAGACGCCCAAGAGTGATTCGGTTTACTCGGTCTGCCATCTAGCAGGCCTAGAGTAAAACGGAACGTCGAAATTGACGAACAGACAGTCAGATGGCGTCAAATTACAATGTCTGCACACGGTAGCTGAGGCCATACGATTATTATTATTATTATTATTATTATTATTATTATTATTATTATTATTATTATTATCATCATCATCACTTGCCTTGTAGTATTTCTTCTTTTTCCGCTGATGACTTGCACGATCTATCGGTCAAGTTAAGAGTTACATATACTGTAGGTAAGTTATACATCCTAACTCATATATATTTTTTCAGTAGTATAGACCCCTTTTGCGACGCTCGCAAGTAATCGATCGTGACATATGAACATTCAAAAGAAAGAGAACAGACATTAGCAGCGACAAATTGCACTCTCATTTCATAAATATCGATAATTTCTTTAAAAAATAAGTTTAAAAATTGTACGAAGTGTGCGATTTGCAAATACTGTTGCTCGAGGAAACTTCGCGCCATCATTCCTGTCTGCTTCACATTTAGGCCACTGGGATGTCTGTTTTACGACATTATAATATGATGTAATTATCAGTCAAGATAAGAATTATAGTAAATCCAAAACTTACTTCCGGAATTTTCGTCAGTAGGCCTATAATAATGCACTTGCATTTGCTTCCGTTCGAGTGGATACCATAAATGTAAAAGAATCAAATATTAGATTGAATGGTAAGTGAGACTGTCTGATATTGTACTGATTTGTGTATTCCTTAGTTCACCAGGGGGGTACTCCACCACATACTTAATGAATATGCGAGGTTTCTCGCACGGGTCCCCTAATTTAGTATAATGGTCTATGAATTGTGTGTTTACCAAAAAATTCACTCTTCAAATACTTCCAACTTAGATTGCGAACCTCTTGTGTTATCGTCGCGGCTCTCCCAGAGTTCCACGGACCACAGTTTGGGAATGGCTGATATAAACAACAACCCAGAACTTCAACTATTACCTGATAGATATTGGTGACAACGTTGTCTGAAACTAACAGGTCAGATCCCCCTGATAGAGACAGGTACGTGTATTCCAATGTCGTGCTGAAGAACTAACAAATGACTTTGTGTATCTTGTTTTACTTGCTAGCGGCTTTACGTCGCACTGACACAGATAGGTCTTATGGCTACGATGGGATAGGAAAGGCCTAGGAGTTGGAAGGAAGCGGCCGTGGCCTTAATTAAGGTACAGCTCCAGCATTTGCCTGGTGTGAAAATATGAAATCACGGAAAACCATCTTTAAGGCTGCCGACAGTGGGATCCGAACCCACTATCTCCTGGATGCAAGCTCACAGCCGCGCGCGCCTAACCGCACGGCCAACTCGCCCGGTGTGTATGTTGTAGTGGGATGAGGTGGTATTATATGTGTACGCATGAGATGTGATGAAATTGAGAATACATTTAAGGAGGTGAGCATGAGGAGAATAGTCGATGAAGGAGGCACAAAGCATGAAGATTATGGCGCTGTTTGAGTTTTTGCCAACCAAGTAAGCAGATGTAATATGGTAGAAGCCAGTGCTACTCCTCTGTAACATCCTTAGATAGAAGATGTGAAGGACTTACATGAATAGGATTTTTCAAAAACTACTATTTTCTTTAAAAGATTCTGATTTACTATACCTTTTATCTAAACAAAGTAATTATTAAAGCTCTGATTCAATCTACCGATATGGATTTCTCACACTAACCAAACTTGGCGCACCCTTAACATACACGAGAGCAGTTATTCAAATAAATCGTCATGTGAAGAAATAATCTACTCACCACTCGCCGAGATCGCGAAGTAGGAACATTGAGCACTAAGTAACTGACCTGGAAAAAGAGAAAGCAATTATTAACTCCAAAAAACTGTATCAAATTTCCTATGACAAAATCATTGTTATTCATTTAACCTGCTTAACCTCCAAGGTTAGTTTTTCCCCTCGGACTTAGCAAGAGATCCCACTTCTATTACATCAAGGGCAGTGTCCTGGAGGTATGAGACAAATGAAATGGCGTATGACTTTTAGAGCCGGGACTGTCCGAGGACAAGTTCGGCTCGCTAGGTGCAGGTATTTTGATTTGACTCCCGTAGACGACCTGCGCGTCGTGATGAGGATGAAATGATGATGAAGATGACGCATTCACCCAGCCCCAGTGCCAGAGAAATTAACCAGTGATGGTCGACATTCCCGACCCTGCCGACAATCGAACCCGGGACCTCTGTGACCAAAGGCCAGCACGCTAATCATTTAGCCATGGAGCCGGACGGGTATGAAACATTTGGTCGGGTATACAACTGGCAAGGAGGAACAGTACCTCGCCCCAGGCGGCCTTATCGTCTGTGCTGAACAAGGGTCTTGTGGGGGGTGGGAAGATTGGAAGGAATGGGCAATGAAGAGGGAAGGAAGTGGCCGTGGTCTTAAGTTAGCTACCATCACAGTTTAATATAGACTGTGGTACCATCCCGGCATTTGCGTGAAGAAGTTTGAAATGTCGGTTAACCACTTCGAGGATGGCTGAGGTAGGAATCGAACCCCTTCTACTCAGTTGATCTCCCGAGGCTGAGTGGACCCCGTACCAGTCCTCGTAAAACGTTTCAAATTTCTTGGCAGAGCCGGGAATCGAACCCAAGCCCCCGTGGATGCCAGCTAATCACGCTAACTACTACACTATAGAGGCGGATTATGAGGAAATCAAATGACCATAAATATGTCTTATATGTCTCTCGCTCATGGCCATCCATCAACGGTTGTTAATTTCAGATGATAATAATGATAGACTTAACAAATTGCAAAGAATTTGGAAACTTATTGAAATATCCCTTAGTAAATTATCCCACTCCCTAACTCCCCTTCCTATAAACAAATATTTGCCCCAATTTATCCTCTTGAATTCCATATTTATCTTCATATTGTGATCCTTCCCACTTTTGAAAACACCTATAAAACTTATATGTCTACTAATGTCATTCCACACCATCTGACCAACGACAGCTCGTCTCCTTTCTCCCAAGTCTTCCCAGCGTAAATTTTGCAAAATTTTCGTAGCGCTGCTCTTTCGTCGGAAATCACCCAGAAGAAATAGAGCTGCTTTCCTGTGGATTTTTTTCTAGTTCTCTAATCGAGTAATCCTGGATCCTTACTCTAGTTGAGTTCTTACCAGAGACTTATATACGCTGTCTTTACACCCTAAGTTCCCTCATAACCATGTGCTGCGATCTGTAACTTTTATTTACAATTCCGTTTATGTGATTACCCCAATGAGGATCTTTCCTTATATTTAGAGCCCGGATTTTTTGCATTAATAGATTAGAATGCAAACTTTCTAAAGCGACTAGCAGGTATAGTCTACCTTCACAACGATTATGCTATGGGGTGTGCATAAACATGAGGGGTACGGCCCATCAGAACCCCTACAATTTATGTTACTCTTGTTACATAGTGGAAGAGCGGGTGGCCGACACTTCCTACTAACCAAATTAGTTTGCAATCTAACCTGTTACTGCATAAAAATCCGGGCTTTACTTATATTGAAACCTAGGTACACTGATCCCCATAAGGCACTGTTACCCCATCAACGCAGTAATTAAAACTCAGAGGACTTTTCCTATTAGTGAAACTCACAACGTCACTTCTAACCCCCTTTATCATCATAGGAAGTGCTGTCCATCTCACAATATCGTCGATGTCTTGTTGGTTTTTTTTTTTGTAGTTGCTCACAATCTTGCAACATATTTATTACTCTGTACAGAATAACATCATCCGCAAAAGGCTTTACCTCTGATTCAAGTGCTTTACGTAACCACTGTATCAAATGTATTATTGTATATTATTTTATTTCTTAACAACCAGTACAGGCATTAGTCGTCATGTGGGAAAGTATTAGACATGTTTGCGAAATTAAAACTGGTTTGACAGAAGGCAGTTTGGGTTTAGGAAAGGTTATTCCACTGAAGCCCAACTTGTAGGATTTCAGCAAGATATAGCAGACATCCTGGATTCCGGAGGCCAAATGGACTGTATTGCGATTGACCTATCTAAGGCATTTGATAGGGTAGATCATGGAAGACCACTGGCAAAAATGAGTGCTATTGGACTAGAAAAAAGAGTGACTAAATGGGTGGCTATATTTCTAGAAAGTAGAACTCAGAGAAGTAGAGTAGGCGAAGTTTTATCTGACCCTGTAATAATTCAGAGGGGAATTCCTCAAGGCAGTATTATTGAACCTTTATGTTTTCTTATATATATCAATGATAGTGTAAAGAAGTGGAATCAGAGATAAGGCTGTTTGCAGATGATGTTATTCTGTACACAGTAATAAATAAGTTACAAGATTGTGAGCAGCTGCAGGGTGACCTCGATAGTGTTGTGAGATGGACGGTGGGCAATGGTATGATGATAAACGGGGTTAAAAGTCAGGTTGTGAGTTTCACAAATAGGAAAAGTCCTCTCGGTTTTAATTATTGCGTTGATGGGGTGAGAGTTCCTTTTGGGAATCATTGTCCTAGGTGTTAATATAAGAAAAGACCTTCAATGGGGTAATCACATAAATATGATAGTTAATAAACGGTACAGATCTCTGCACATGGTTGTGAGGGTATTTAGGGGTTGTAGTAAGGATGTAAAGGAGAGGGCGTATAAGTCTCTGGTAAGACCCCAACTAGAGTATGGTTCCAGTGTATGGGACTCTCATCAGGATTGATTCAAGTACTGGAAAAAATCCAAAGAAAAGCAGCTCGATTTGTTCTGGGTGATTTCCGACAAAAGAGTAGCGTTACAAAAATGTTGCAAAGTTTGGGCTGGGAAGACTTGGGAGAGATGACAGTGGAGAGATGGCGTGGGAGGACATCAGTAGACGAATAAGTTAGAGTAGCGTCTTCAAAAGTAGGAAAGATCACAATATGAAGATAAAGTTGGAATTCAAGAGGACAAATTGGGGCAAATATTCGTTTATAGGAAGGGGAGTTAGGGATTGGAATAACTTACCAAGGGAGATGTTCAATAATTTTCCAATTTATTTGCGATCATTTCAGAAAAGGCTAGGAAAACAACAGATAGGGAATCTGCCACCTCGGCGACTGCCCTAAATGCATATCAGTATTGATTGATTGATTGATTGATTGATTGATTGATTGATTGATTGATTGATTGATTGATTGATACTGTAATCTCAATTAGGCTGTGTCAACAGTGAATGTCAGGAGAAAGGTTAGTATTTTGCGAGCTCTTAATTAGAAGCCCAGCATGACACTGCAGAATATAACAAGGAAAAGAAGGCCCGTTTAATATAATAAATGTCAGTTTAACCTGGTATTATATCCCAATTCCCCTTTGCAGCACAACAGACCACAATACAAGCGTGTGTACACCATCCCCTCCATACAATACTCTCGTCTGTGCTGAACACTGTTTCCGGTTGTGACAATGCTCACCCCACACTCTTAGCTCACTCTCACAGAGAACCAGCGAAGCATGTGAACCGCACGAATGGAATGATACACCGGCAAGAACAACTGTTATCCTATATAAATCAATATGACTGACCGCCAAAAATAGCTTTTATGGGACAAACTTGCTTTATTTATACGTTCTGTGACTGAACGTATTATCAGAGGCTTGTTCGCCTCCGTAGCGTAAAGGTTAGCGCTATTAGCTGCCGTCTTCCGTGACCCGAGTTCGAATCCCGGTACTGCCAGAGATTTAAGAATAAAGGCTGGGATGTTGTTAAAATGTTACATGCAGCTCACCATCATTGGGGGTGGGCGTGAAAAGAACTATACACCACCTCGGTATGATGACACGAGTTCACCTTTACCACAATAATAATGGTCTGGCTCGAATCCCGGCCGGGTAGTGGGATTTTAAACTTCATTGGTTAATTCCAATGGTTCGCGGACTGGGTGTGTGTCACTATTCAGCATTAGAAATCAGCGTAGGTAGGGTTTCATTCTCTACTGCAAGTTGCTTTACGTCGCACTGCACTGATACAGTAGGTCTTATGGCGACGATGGGACAGGAAGGGGCTAGGAGTGGGAAGGAAGCGGCCTGGTGTGAAAATGGGAAAGCACGGAAAACCATCTTCAGGGCTGCCGACGGTGGGGTTAGAACCCACTATCTTCCGAATACTGGATACTGGCCGCACTTAAACGACTGCAGCTATCGAGCTCGGTAGGTTTCATTCTCATAGACGAGCAGATCACCTATCAGGCGTCAACTCGAATGACCTGCACCAGACCCCTCCGCAAAGCACACGCCATTAATAATAATAATAATAATAATAATAATAATAATAATGGATGTAAAAATGCTTAAAAATATAAAAATAAAAATTAACCATTTTTCTCTTTGCAAAAATCAAATGATGTCCGCCTCTGTGGTGTAGTGGTTAGCGTGATTAGCTCTCACCCCGGGAGGCACGAGTTCGATTCCCGCATCTGCCACGAAATTTGAAGCGCCGTACGAGGGCTAGAATGGAATACACTCAGCCACGCGAGGTTAACTGAGTAGAAGGGGGATCGATTCCCTCCTCAGCCATTTTCGAAGTGGTATTCCGTGGTTTTCCACTTCTCCTCCAAGCATATGCCGGGATGGTAGCTAACTTAAGGCCACGGCCACTTCCCTCCCTCTTCCTTGTCTCCATACCTTCCAATATTCCCATTCAGCATAGCAGGTGAGGCCGTCTGGGTGAGGTACTGGTTCTCCTTCCCCCCGATTCAAAGTCTCAGGACACTACCCTTGAGGTGGTAGAGGTGGGATCTCTCGCTGAGTCCGAGGGAAAAAACCAATCCTGGACGATAAGCGGATTAAGAAATAAAATAAAGACAAAGAAAATCAAATGATAATAAATATTTCTCCTGGTCATGGCCATCCATCAATGGCTGCTTATTTGAAAATGGCAGCCAGCCATAAGACATAGCCTGCACGGTTGCTAGGTAACATTATCTGACCATCCATCCATACTTTACATGACTGCCTGCCCGGTTGCTATGGTAACACTTCCATCACACATTTTGTCGCGTCACGTACTGTATTTATGTCAAAATGTTCATAGTTAAGTATGAAAAGGAATTAATGAGGCACTAAGAGACACCCTGGACATTTAGAACGTGGTAGCTGATACAGTCGAGCCGTAGAAGAATCCACAAAGACCCACAGAGGGGACCCTATTTGGGGAAGGGTGTGTGTTGGCTTTGCAGTTAAAGACGCAAAAATACGTACTGTAAATGTAAGTGTGATTTGTAAGTGATGCCAAGCACACAGGCATTGAGTACGGTCGGTTGAAACAAAGTGGGCCGTAAGAAACATCAGCGGTTGAAGAGGACCAAGGAAGTGCAAAGCCTTCTAATTAGCTACAAATACCATTCACAGCTGCGTCATCTTGGAAAACAACTTCGACGTTTTCATCGAGCAGCAAATGAATTGAAACTTGAAAGATATGTCTTCAATATCTTTTTTTTTTTTTTTTTGCTAGTTGCTTTACGTCGCACCGACACAGATAGGTCTTATGGCGACGATGGGACAGGGAAGGGCCAGGAGTGGGAAGGAAGCGGCCGTGGCTTTACTTAAGGTACAGCCCCAGCATTTGCCTAGTGTGAAAGTGGGAAAGCACGGAAAACCATCTTCAGGGCTGCCGACAGTGGGGTTCGAACCTACTATCTCCCGAATACTGGATACTGGCCGCACTCAAGCGACTGCAGCTATCGAGCTCGGTGTGTTCAATATCAACGAGGTTGTGGAAGAAATAGAGACAGATTTAAAAATGCAATTCATCTACATATTAAAATAAATGAGCATTCATTAGCTTGAAAATCTACTAGCATGTCAAGGACCAATTTATTATTTACTATTATCACACAATAGTGATTTATTATTAATTAAAAATAATGTCCTTGGTTCAACGACCCTTCAGATACTTTAGGTTTTCAAGAATGTCGAAATTTTGTCCCGCAGGAGTTTTAATGGGTCAGAAGCCAACGCCATAAAAATTGTCGCATTTAAAAAAACTCCAATGCCACAAACGTAATCCGATATCGTAGTCGATATCCTGGAAACTAAAGAACAGCGACTAATCGATAATGCCATCGAAATCGAAGGATAAGATAATTTCTTAGCACAGTGAATGAATGTAATAATAATAACTGAGCAAAGACGTTTACAAAAGTCCATATCCTTGAACGCAAAACTCAGACATTACTGAACTATCATAAGACCAGAGGCTTTGTATGCAATAAAGGCCTGATAGACAAATTGGAAATTAAAGAAAGAAAGAAAGAAAGAAAGAAAGAAAGAAAGAAAGAAAGAAAGATCTTCAGGAAAATTCTAGGGCCAATTAAAGACAAAGATGAATACAGACGTCGACATAACCATGAGCTGTATATTATGTCCAGAAGATCTCTGATGTGTTGCGGAGAAGGAGAATTGCATTTTATGGCCACTTGCTAAGACTGAAAGAATCACGATTATTGAATCTGATCGTTTTCTATTATAAAGATAACAAGACCCAGCCGACTTGGTTCAACGAGGTGGAAAGGGACCTGCGGGATATGGGGTACACTTATGAAGATATACAAGAACGTAACCCATTTAGGAGGAAACTGAAAGACCACCAGAGTTTTTAAGAAAGGCCAAAGTTGAAGACGGGAAAGACGTGGACGGAAGAAAGAAGAGAGCAGCACCGACAACAAATGAAGGAGCACTGGGCAAAGATCAAAGAACAGAGAAGACAGATGAAATAACGTGGTCCTTAGTAGGCCGATAAGAACAGTTATTATTATTATTATTTTTTTGTTATTTGTTTTACGTCGCACCGACACAGATATGTCTTATGGCGACAATGGAATGGGAAAGGCCCAGGAAGTGGAAGGAAGCGGCCGTGGCCTTAATTAAGGTACAGCCCCGGCATTTGCCTGGTGTGAAAATGGAAACCACGGAAAACCATCTTTAGGGCTGCCGACAGTGGGGTTCGAACCCACTATCTCCCGATTACTGGATACTGGCCGCACTTAAGCGACTGCAGCTATCGAGCTCAGTGTTATTATTATTATTATTATTATTATTATTATTATTATTATTATTATTATTATTATTATTATTATTATTATTATTTCGTGTGGCTATTTCTAGCCGAGTGCAGCCCTTGTAAGGTAGACCCTCCGATGAGGGTGGGCGGCATCTGCCGTTGTAGGTAACTGCGTGTTATTGTGGTGGAGGATAGTGTTATGTGTGGTGTGTGAGTTGCAGGAATGTTGGGGACAGCACAAACACCCAGCCCCCGGGCCATTGGAATTAACCAATTAAGGTTAAAATCCCCGTCCCGGCCGGGAATTGAACCCGGAACCCTATGAACCGAAGGCCAGTACGCTGACCATTCAGCCGACGAGTCGGACAATATTATTATTATTATTATTATTATTATTATTATTATTATTATTATTATTATTATTATTATTATTATTATTATTATTATTTGATGTTAACCTGTCACACAACATACAGCTAATTCCACACAGAAGCTTCAGTGCAATGATTCACCAAGACTCATTCTCTTATAAGACGAAAATATGAAAATGCGATGGATCCTTAAACTAGAACCTGAAAATTCTACTCTCTTATTTTGCTAGAAATATCTACGTACGAGATAAATACAAAACTAGCTCATGATGCTGAAAAGTGTTTTGTTTCCTAAGAATAGGCTCCTACACATTCTGGTCTTATGGCGTCGATGGGATAGGAAAGGGCTATGAGTGGGAAGGAAGCGGCCGTGGCCTTAAATTATGCTACAGCCCCTGATTGAAAGCAATCCATGGTGCATCGTATATACTAGTAGTCTGGCTCCATGGCTAAATTGTTAGCGTGCTGGCCTTTGGTCACAGGGGATCCAGGTTCGATTCCCGGCAGCGTCGTAAATGTTTACAATAATTCGTTAATTTCGCTGGCAAGTGGACTGGATGTACATGTCTTCATCATCATTTCATCCTCATCACGACGCGCAGGTCACCTACGGGAGTCAAATCAAAAGTACTGAATCTGACTAGCCGAACTTGTTGTTGATCACTCCCCGCACTAAAAGCCATACGCCATTTCATTGCATAGTGCAATCCATAACTCAGAGAGAAGCACTATCAGAGGAATGGCGTGATTATAACGTATATCATTTATGACCAGAGTACATGAAGAATAAGCCACGAAATATATAAATCATAGGGACGAGCAAGGTTCAATGAATACAAGACGTTCAAGTGTTCGATTCTTTTTCTGTACTCTTATTTTCTACATCCCCCGTGACCTTGGTCGTACGCTCTAGCGGATCTGCGCATGAGAAGTCGCTCGCTGCATACACATTATAGAATCAAATACGATACGGCAAGCAAATTTCAGGTGGCTTTGAAACAGAGCGCGCAATAAACCGTGATCCCGCGCGTACGCTCATAGGAGGAGGCTGTGACGAAATTCTGGAATTCTGGGAGGAGTTGCTATTACTACACATATGTATGCTCGACATGCCATGACGAACAAAACATTTGGAAGACTATAATAACACATTATTTTGAGAAGAGGGTGATACAGATTGCACGTGTAAAGCCAGAAGGCCATGACGAATAAAGGATCTGAAATACTATAATTAGGCATAATTTTTGGAGGGGCGCGATATATAATACACGTGTACATTTTAGGTCACTACTGTGAGTAAAACATATGGAATACCATAATTATACGTACATATTTTAGGGGGATTAGTCTGATAATCAAGAACATATGGTAGTTAAGGCGGTGGAGCCTCTACTTGATGTATGGATGGTCATGGTTGGCGTCTTCTTGTAAACAAGGGGATTCTTAAACAACCTTGGTTCTACATTGGAAGACTAGAGTCGCCGTAACTGATATTTCAGTCACATTTAGAATCTCCATTGGTATCATATATATGTAAATCCACAGCCTGTTTCCAGTTATTCATCCTGGTCAGGAATAGAATGAATGAAGGCCCATCTAGCGGTTAGGATACGAATCCTGCCGGCTGCCGAAGCCTGTCGCACTCCTCTGGGGTGATGATTAATGACTGACAGATGAAACGAAGTCATATTGAAGAAAGTTGCTGGAATGAAAGACGATAGGAAAAATCGGAATACCCGGAGAAAAGCCTGGCCCGCCTCCACTTTGCCCAGCACAAATCTCACATGGAGTGACCGGGATTTGAACCATGGAATCCAGCGGTGACCGGCCAGCGCACTGCCATCTAAGCCAGGAGGCTCTAATACAGAAATAATAATAATAATAATAATAATAATAATAATAATAATAATAATAATAATAATAATAATGTCCGCCTCTGTGATATAGTGGTCAGTGTGCTTAGCTGCCACCCAGGGAGGTCCGGGTTCGATTCCCGGCTCTGCCACGAAATTTGAAAAGTGATACGACGGCTGGAACGGGGTCCACTCAGCCTCAAGAGGTCAAATGGGTAGAAGTGGGTTCGATTTCCACCTCAGCCATCCTGGAAGTGGTTTTCCGTGGTTTCCTACTTCTCCTCCAGGTAAATGCCGGTATGGTACCTAACTTAAGGCCACGGTCGCTTCATTCCCTCTTCCTTGTCTATCCCTTCCATCTTCCCAACTCCCTAAGGTCCCTGTTCAGCACAGCAGGTGGGGCCACCTGGGCGAGATACTGGTCCTCCTTCCCAGTTGTATCCTCCCACCCAATGTCGCACGCTCCAGGACACTGCCCTTGAGGCGGTAGAGGTGGGATGGCTCGCTGAGTCCAAGGGAAAAACCAGTCCTGAAGGATAAACGGATTAAGAAATAAATAAAGAAAGAAAATAATAATAATAATAATAATAATAATAATAATAATAATAATAATAATAATAATAATAATAATAATAATAATAATAATAATGCTTTTCGTCACACGAACTACGTTTCTCGAGCAACTGGCTGCTTGGTTTGGTTCACGTAGCTATCAGCTTGCATTTGGGTGATGGTGGGTTCGAACCTCCTCTGTCGGCAGCTCTGAAGATGGTTTTCCGTGATTTTCCATTTTCTCCCCAGGCTAATGCTGGGGATATCCTACCATCACCACAAGACCTATCTGTGTAGGTGCGACGTAAAGAAAATTAAAAATAAAATTACTTCTACGGTTTTTGGAGACGCCTTGGTGCCGGAATTTTGTCCAACAGGAGTTCTTTTCCGTGCGGGTAAATCTACCGACACAAGGCTGGCGTATTTCAGCATCTTCAAATTCCATCGCACTGAGCGGTCCAGTCCGAAAGATAGGGAGTATATTTTTGATATAGGTGGCTGGGTGTGATCCGAAAATTTCTGTAGTCTAACGTTACGCGACCAAATGTCTGATGGAAGTGTAACCATAGCAACCGTGCAGGCAGTGAAGTAAGGCATGGATGGATGTTTTGTTGCCTAGCAATCGTGCAGGCAGTGATATAAGGCATGGATGGATGTTTTGTTGCCTAGCAATCGTGCAGGCAGTTATGTAAGGTGTGGATTGATGTTTTGTTACCTAGCAATCGTGCAGGCAGTGATGTAAGGTGTGGATTGATGTTTTGTTACCTAGCAACCGTGCAGGCTGTGAAGTAAGGTATGGATTGATGTTTTGTCACCTAGCAACCGTGCAGGCTGTGAAGTAAGGTATGGATTGATGTTTTGTTACCTAGCAACCGTGCAGGCTGTGAAGTAAGGTATGGATTGATGTTTTGTTACCGAGCAACCGTGCAGACTGTGAAGTAAGGTATGGATTGATGTTTTGTTACCTAGCAACCGTGCAGGCTGTGAAGTAAGGTATGGATTGATGTTTTGTTACCTAGCAACCGTGCAGACTGTGAAGTAAGGTATGGATTTGATGTTTTGTCACCTAGCAACCGTGCAGACTGTGAAGTAAGGTATGGACTGATGTTTTGTTACCTAGCAACCGTGCAGACTGTGAAGTAAGGTATGGATTTGATGTTTTGTCACCTAGCAACCGTGCAGGCAGTGATGTAAGGTGTGGATAGATGGTTTGCCACCTAGCAACCGTGCAGTCTGTGAAGTAAGGTATGGATTGATGTTTTGTCACCTAGCAACCGTGCAGGCTGTGAAGTAAGGTATGGATTGATGTTTTGTTACCTAGCAACCGTGCAGTCTGTGAAGTAAGGTATGGATAGATGGTTTGCCACCTAGCAACCGTGCAGGCTGTGAAGTAAGGTATGGATTGATGTTTTGTTACCGAGCAACCGTGCAGGCAGTGAAGTAAGGTATGGATAGATGGTTTGCCACCTAGCAACCGTGCAGGCAGTGAAGTAAGGTATGGATTGATGGTTTGTTACCGAGCAACCGTGCAGGCAGTGAAGTAAGGTATGGATTGATGGTTTGTTACCTAGCAACCGTGCAGGCTGTGAAGTAAGGTATGGATTCATGTTTTGTCACCTAGCAACCGTGCAGGCTGTGAAGTAAGGTGTGGTTTGATGGTTTGTTACCTAGCAACCGTGCAGTCTGTGAAGTAAGGTATGGATAGATGGTTTGTTACCTAGCAACCGTGCAGTCTGTGAAGTAAGGTATGGATAGATGGTTTGTTACCTAGCAACCGTGCAGGCTGTGAAGTAAGGTATGGATTGATGGTTTGCCACCTAGCAACCGTGCAGGCTGTGAAGTAAGGTATGGATTGATGTTTTGTTACCGAGCAACCGTGCAGTCTGTGAAGTAAGGTATGGATTGATGTTTCGTTACCTAGCAACCGTGCAGGCTGTGAAGTAAGGTATGGATTGATGTTTTGTTACCTAGCAACCGTGCAGGCTGTGAAGTAAGGTATGGATTGATGTTTTGTTGCCTAGCAACCGTGCAGGCTGTGAAGTAAGGTATGGATTGATGTTTTGTTACCTAGCAACCGTGCAGTCTGTGAAGTAAGGTATGGATTGATGGTTTGTTACCTAGCAACCGTGCAGGCAGTGATGTAAGGTGTGGATTGACGTTTTGTTACCTAGCAACCGTGCAGGCAGTGATGTAAGGTATGGATTGATGGTTTGTTACCTAGCAACCGTGCAGGCTGTGAAGTAAGGTATGGATCGGTGATTTGTTACCTAGCAACCGTGCAGGCAGTGATGTAAGGTGTGGATTGATGTTTTGTTACCTAGCAGCAGGCAGTGATGTAAGGTGTGGATTGATGTTTTGTTACCTAGCAGCAGGCTGTGATGTAAGGTATGAATTGATCTTTTGTTACCTAGCAGCAGGCTGTGAAGTAAGGTATGGATTGATGGTTTGTTACCTAGCAACCATGCAGGCAGTGATGTAAGGCATGGATTCATGGTTTGTTACCTAGCAACCGTGCAGGCAGTGATGTAAGGTATGGATTGATGGTTTGTTAACTAGCAACCGTGCAGGCAGTGATGTAAGGTATGGACTGATGGTTTGTTACCTAGCAACCGTGCAGTCTGTCTTATGGTTGGTTGCCACTTGAAAATAGTAGCTGTTGATGGTTGGCCATGATCGGGAGATATATTTATGATCATTTGATTTTCGCAAAAGGGAAAAGAAAAAGGTTTTCATTTTAATGTTGAAAACATTTCTTAGCGGAGGTTCCCATATTACATAAAAGCGTAAAATTAAGTGAAATCCTCAATTGTGCAGAATATTGAAGGGCTAAAAGGCCGGAAAATGTTTCAAATTGTGGGTCATGGATAGCTCTATCAGTTAAAAAAAATCGAAAATCACTTCCGGTCTAAAAGCAGTTCCGAAAACAACCCAGCCTAAAACAGCTTGTTTCGTTACTCGTTTTCTTTTCGATTCAAATCCGAGTCAAATTAACTTATTTACACAATCCTTCTTGTAATGTGTTCCTTAGTTCAATTTGGTTTAGAAAACCGAGATAATAAATTCTGTGGTGAATACAGAATTTTAGAAATCTACGATAACAGCATTTTTTTGAAAAATCTCCACACCGAATGTTGTAATAAGGGTTTAAGTGAAACTCTGCATTGTTACACATTAGAGCTCGTAGTGGTAGATAAAGGCGAATTGCTAATCTAATCGATATGATAACGATTATTTTAAAAAATTGTAATGTTCAGGAATAAATTAATATATTCTCATACTTTATTTACCTAAAATTCGTAGTTGGATTATTGTGGAACTGTGGAACTACGGATTTTTCTTACTATAAAACAGCATTATGGGAAATACCCTAACAATAGATATTGCTTCAATTTTAGCAGCTGTCATCAAATATAACTGCCCCATTTGTAAATATTATTACTAATCAATTTTAGGAACATTACACTCCATTATGTCTGAAAACTGACGTTTGTACTTTGTTTCTCATTCACGGTTAAGCCACTAATTCATTCAAGGTTCATTAAATTGTTGCCATAGAGCCTTTTAATGATTCTCGGGGCATACGTCTGTCTGTCAGAGGGGGGGTTTGTGAATGGGCTACACCATGCTCTATGTTTGTTGAATAGACTGGATATCCGGTGCGGTGACTTACCAGCCGCTAAGCTCTTTTGAAAACAGGGAGAGTAGTAGGGTTTGGGAGGGGAAGAGCCAGCAAACTATACAGACAACCAGCAGAAGAGAGGCCATCAAATGTAAACAAAACACGACGGGCGTTCGTCATTTGTCACAGACGCGTGGTAGGGACGATGCGCTACGTCCGGTTTTACCTGAAATAGCGCCACCGGCTTAGGCCAGAATTTAACGCCAGATACGTTTGCTGTTGGGATATCATTATCTCACTTCTGTATTTACCACAGAATTTATTATCTCGGTTTATCCAAACTAGTTTCGTTTCAGTCTGAATTTGAACGTTAAAATTTTCCACTGCTTTCTCGATCTGCATCCGAAGGCGGCCATTTTCATACTGACGCACGGAAAACAAATGATTATATGCTTCTGTCTTTATAGTAATTTAAAGAAGTTTTAAATCTATTCGGGGTTTCCAAATAATTTGTCATAAATTATGTCCGCTATTGACCAGAAACGAAGAAAGACGCCCACTATGACGTTTCAAAAGAATGAATTGTTATTGGATTTGGTAACGATAATGTACAACGGGTGATTGTTTGGTCCGCCCTGTCAATATATTATTAATATTTGAATAATTTATACGTACATGTTTCGGGAGCCTTACCTCCCTTCGTCAGCGCATTTACATCAAAATCTACCTTACCCAAGTCTCAAGATACAACATCTTACCATATTACATTAACCATTGTCCTGTATAACCTCAACTCTAGAACACTATATGTACACTTTGCATGTTTGTATAATAATGTATGTTGTAACCCAAACACGTAAGTCATGGAATATATTTAAAAACACTCTTGAATCGTCCACTCATTCCTCCTATCCTTTACACTCATACAACGTGTATTAACACCCTGGATGGATCCATTAGCTGAGTCAGCCAGTGATAAAATGTTACTTGTCACTGCTTGTATTGTTGCTGCCACTATGAAGCTACCATCTTATCGTCCAATTTGACATCCTTTGAAGTTAATACCCTTATAGGTTGCATTGATATGAACGTATAAATTATTCAAATATTAATAATATATTGACAGGGCGGAACGAACAATCACCCGTTGTACATTATCGTTATTAGGAGTCAATACGGACCAATTAAGGACCGACATGGTCAAGTTTGTCGACATTGAATTTGGTGGCAGAATGCATTCACATCATAGGGAATGAGGAAACAAATTATAGCCAACACATTGTTCTGTGTATTTCACTAAAATTAAGGCAGTGTTCCTTAATTCTTCATTTTAAAAGTCATCCAGTCATGTAGCATACAAGATATAAGGTGGAATGGAGAATTCACCTATGTGTTGGGAATTCCAGGTTATGTTTGATCATGGATAAGACTGATGGTGTTGAGATAACGTAAAATGAGTTCCTAAATCAGTGTCATCGTAATCCTCAAAGTATGTAGCACGTTCTTTTTATCCACACAGGACGTGTCATTGGCTTATTGCATAATCTTCGCTGTGATGTTCACTTTCAGTTAAATATTCAATTCGTCTAAGAGCTGCCATATTTTACCGGTCAACCTTTCTCTGATAAAAATGTTAAACCGAGATAATACCCATTATAGGCTCACCGGGAGAAAAGAGTCACCCCTGGAGAAATCATTAGCGTTATTTGATATCATCTAACTCCACCTCTGGACTTGATAACCGTCTGGATTCGGTTAGGAAGTGAGTCCACAAGCGTCGCATGCTGACATCGGCGTTTTACTCGTTGTTCAAATATGCCCCGCAGATTTTCAATGGCGATCAAGTCAGATGATTTTGCAGGTGGAGTGTTCATAAAATCAATCACATATGAACTTTGCTGTTGTCATCTTGAAAAATCGGGGTATCAGTAGCTTACTCATTATGCAGATGTTGATTGAAAGGCAACACCTGATTATCCAGAATGTTTGAATAAACTTGCCGGTTCACCTCAGTGAACGGACCCAATTCATGATACGAAAAGCTCCCCCAAAACATCACTGACGCACCCTCAGATTGAACCTGACCTTGCACACATCCAGGATGAAATGCTTCATTTGGCCTTCGGTGCACTTACGACGTGCGTCATTGGAATACAGGCAAGAAAGGTGAGTCGTCAGACCACATTACGTTCCGCCAGTCAGATACTGTCCACTTTCGTTGATTTCTAGCCCATTGAAGACGCGCTGCTTCATGTGCCTGTGCGAGAAATGGCCTCTTGCAAGGTGACCAACTCCAAAAATGTTCATAGCACGCAGTTCCCGTCGCATTGTTCTCTCGCTAACAGACTGGGATGGTCCTTCATTCACTGACTGCAGCAATTCCTGTCGGATTTGGAAAATAATTTGATTCACAAGCCGTGAAAAGCATCCCCGGCCCCTCTCAGTCAGGATCTTTTCCTGACCACAATTCTGACGTCGTGTGTCGTGGCCAGTGTTTGTAGACACGGTTGAACAGTCCGCTGCGAAACACCAACACATCCAGGAACTTCACGCACCGTATGGCCGTGGGCAAAGGCAAACACGATTGTCCCTTTTTCCCACTCTGTCACATCCTTACATGTTGACGTACACTGCCCGCTTGAAACATCAATGTCTCACTGGTCGCTACTGCCTTTCGCTCACGTAGAGGCAGTGCGCTTGCGGTTGAGCACAGAACTAGTTCGCTGCGCCATCTGTACTAGGTGAATAACATTTGTCCGGTGAACAGCATTGGGGGTGGGCCTGAAAAGAACTACACCACCTCGGTATGAGGACACGAGTTTACCTTTACCACAATAATAATGGTCCGGCTCGAATCCCAGTCGGGTAGTGGGATTTTAACCTTCATTGGTTAATTCCGATGGTTCGCGGACGGGGTGTGTGTCGCTATACAGCATTAAAAGTCATCGTAGGTAGGGTTTCATTCTCACAGACGAACAGATCGCCTATGAGGCGTCGACTCGAAAGACCTGCACCACGCCCCTCCGGAAACCACACGCCATTAATAATATTAATAATAATAATAATAATAATAATAATAATAATAATGACAAAAATGTTTAAAGTAAAATAAAAAATGAAATTGAAAAGAAACCACCCCTCTCTGTGCGAAAATCAAATGATGTCCACCTCTGTAATGTAGTGGTTAGTGTGATTAGCTGCCACCCCCGGAGGCCCGGGTTCGATTCCCGACTCTGCCACCAAGTTTGAAAAGTGGTACGAGGGCTGGAACGGGGTCCACTCAGCCACGGGAGGTCAACTGAGTAGAGGTGGGTTCGATTCCCACCTTAGCCATCCTGGAAGTGGTTTTCTGTGGTTTCCCACTTCTCCTCCAGGCAAATATCGGGATGGTACCTAACTTATGGCCACGACCGCTTCCTTGTCTATCCCTTCCGAACTTCCCATCCCACCGCATGGCCCCTGTTCAGCGTAGCAGGTGAGGCCGCCTAGGTGAGGTACTGGTCATCCTCCACGATAGTGCCCTTGAGGCCGTAGAGGTGGGATCCCTCGCTGAATTTGAGGGGAAAAACCAACCCTGGAGGGTAAACAGATAAAGTGAAGAACTTACGAGATAATGTTGTTCGTGAATGTAAATTTAAGTGTTGTTCCCAGCATTGGTTTCCATGGTTAAAAATGGAGAAAAAAACATACCTATCCGCAAAAACGAAGGCCATGCAAATAATTTTACGAATTTTTGGTACGCCAAGGTGCCTTAATTTTGCCCTGCAGAATTTATTTAAGTGCCAGGAAGCTGGCGTATTTCTTCAGCTGAGTGGAGACTGAACCGCCGATTGGGCTCTGAAGGTCAGTGCGTCGACCGTCTGAGCCACTAAGCTCGATTCATTGCTCTAAAAGAAAAGAAAAATAAGAAGCGAAGTTGTTTGTAGAACTTCTATCCGATGCCACAATTTGTTTCCCTTCCTGCACTGTTTTAATCGAACGACTTATCGATTCCGTTTTTCTCATGCATAATGTAGCAGGCCTTGCTTAACAGAGAGCTGTCCGTCACACAGTTTTAATTCTGCGCTCAGCAATATTTACTCTTAGCGTCAGAGGTCGACTGCTGCAAGCTACTTATTCTCTTTGCTGTCACTCAAACTGCGCGGGCTGCGAGCAACAACGGCTTAAAGGACGCGAGTTTGAAAAGGAATTCGTGATTTGAAAGTATTTGGAATTTATAATGAACAGAACAGTCATTTTAAATTTTAGTCAACGGGGAAAGTTTTCTATTGAGGACACGTGAAAGAATCCTCTGTGGCTCAGGCGGCAGCGCGCCGGCCTCTCATTGCTGGGTTCCGTGGTTCAAATCCCGGTTACTCCATGTTTGATTTGTGTTGCGCAAAGTGGAGATGGGCAAGGTTTTTCTCCGGGTACTCCAGTTTTCCCTGCCATCTCTCATTCCAGCAACACTCTCCAATACCATTTCGTTTCATCTGTCAGTCATTGATCATTGCCCCAAGAGGAGTGTGACGGGCTTCAGCAGCCGGCACAGTTCCTATCCTCACCGCTAGATGGGGGTTGAAACTGGAAATAGGCTGTGGATTTTTATATAAGTCCATGTTGTTCAACATGATTTTTGTTTCAAAAATGCCACATGCCTGGACGGTAATTCAAGGCCACCGCGCTGAAAAGGTAGCGAATACGCTATGCAGCTATCTAACGCCCCCCTTAATAATAATAATAATAATAATAATAATAATAATAATAATAATAATAATAATAATAATAATAATAATAATAAAGGTTATTCATTAGCACACCTGCATTCGTCGTTATTTTTGAAAGGCCTCAAAAATCCGAGCACCTTAATTTTGGAGTCAGCCTGTAGTGTACACCCCTGGCCCTGGTCTGGCAGTGACGTATTAGAGAACACTAATTGCCCCAGGAGAGGCGGATCCCAGCGTCAATTAATTTGCTTAACCTTTTAAGCACAAGTAGGAATTGTTCGATCCATTTGCCCTGATGGCGAAGAGAGATTTTGTAAATGGAAGAAGCTATTTCTGGGGAAAAGTTAATAACGGCGCTTGGAACTTCTCCTCCGACGTGGTTATTGATCGTCTGTGGGAGGAGGCACTCCTCCATGTAATACTGCTGCTACCTGCAACACAATCTTCTTCCTATAAACCCCTGCACATTTCCAACGCAGTACATTTTAGATATCAAATGCATAGTAGCAAGATGGATTCAATGAATGATTTTCTGCACTAATCACGGGCAATGTAGAACCACGGTGTATCGCACATTATGTCACCCCTCAAGGCAACATAGACCCATGGTGTTCTTCATACAATTGTACCACTCCCATAGTAATCCTGCCACGCTGCCAAGCAGCAGCCGTACGAGTTCCTCAGGTAGTTGTAATTATTGCTCTAAGAGGAGGTACAACTCGGCACATGTAATAGTACTAATCGCAAGTAATAATATAATTTCGTGTGGCTATTACTAGCCGGGTGCAGCCCTTGTAAGGCAGACCCTCCGATGAGGGTGGGCGGCATCTGCCATGTGTAGGTAATTCCGTGTTATTGTGGTGGAGGATAGTGTTGTGTGTGAGTTGCAGGGATGTTGGCGACAGCACAAACACTCAGCCCCCGAGCCACTGGAATTAACCAATGAAGATTAAAATTCCCGACCCGGCCGGGAATCGAACCCGGGACCCTCTGAACCCAAAGTCACTACGCTGACCATTCAGCCAACGAGTCGGACAATCGCAAGTAAAGTGTCGACCCATGGTATTCATCGCGTAATGGTACTAACCACAGATGGTCTAATGGTTTCAAAAGTGCCGGCGCGAGTGGCTCGGAGCGTACAGCGCTGGCCTTCTCACCCCAACTTGGCAGGTACGATCTTGGCTCAGTCCGGTGGTATTTGAAGGTGTTCAAATACGTCAGTCTGGTGTCGGTAGATTTACTGGCGCGTAAAAGAACTCCTGCGGGACTAAATTCCGGCAACTCGGCGTCTCCGAAAACCGTAAAATGTAGTTATTGGGACGTAAAGCAAATAACATTATTATTATTATTATTATTATTATTATTATTATTATTCTCTCTATCTTAATCTGTTAACCTCTAGGGTTGGTTATTCCCTCTGACTCAGCGAGGGATCCCACCTCTACCGCCTCAAGGGTAGTGTCCTGGAACGTGAGACATTGGGTCGGTGGTTACAACTGGGGAGAATGACTAGTACCTCGCCCAGGCGGTCTCACTTGCTATGCTGAACAGGGGCCTTTTGGGGGATGGGAAGATTGAACGAGATAGGCAAGGGAAAGGGAAGGAAGCGGCTGTGGTCTTAAGTACCATCCCAACATTTGCCTGGAGGAGAAGTGGGAAACCACGAAAAACCACTTCCAGGATGGCCGAGGTGGGAATCGAACCCACCTCTATTCAGTTGACCTCCCGAGGCTAAGTGCATCCCGTTCCAGCCCTCGTACCACTTTTTAAATTTCGGTGCAGAGCCGGGAATCGAACCCGGGCCTCCGGAGGTGGCAGCTAATCACACTAACCACTACACCACAGAGGCGGACATTATTATTATTATTATTATTATTATTATTATTATTATTATTATTATTATTATTATTATTATTATTATTATTTTTATTGGTTCCAAAAGTGTCATCTCTTGGTCGCCCCTTTTATTCGCCTCTTACGACACGCAGGGGAGTATCCTTCATCTGCGTCCCCCACCCACACAGGAGGGGGGGTAGTTTCCTTATCGATAAGTACTTGTGACGAATTATACGAGCAAATCACATATTAAAACAGAGTTGTGTGTATTTACGGTATCTTGCTCTAGAGTAAAGGAGTAATACTCACTAGCCCGTGAGAAATGTCGCGTTACGTGTTGGTGGCCGTTTGAGCAGGCAGGTGCCCGCTCACTGTGCTATACAAGACATCGATCTACTAATTGAGGTCGCCCCGAGATGAAACATGACGATATGGGGTCCAACCCCGGCCCCACGTGGTAACAGTAAAGATTTTTAGACGAAACCTTCCTCTGGGACTGATGACGCAACGTTTATAAATACCGCATGTGAGGTCGATATCAGAGTTGCATAACCTAATCTCGCAATATGAACCTCGGCTGAAAAAAAAATATTGCATACTCGTAACTCTTAACCTATCCTGGGTTTCCCAAATAATTTTATGGACCGATTTCATAAAATTAATTACATTAATGGCTGTTTTTATGAAGACACTCGTCAATACCATGGTTTAATGATATTTTCTGTATTTTACTTCAGAAGTTTACGGAGCTATCCAGCTATATGATAACCTAAAAAAGTGTCATATTTCCCTTTGGGAAAATTAAATGATCGTAAATATGACTTTCAGTGAATGAAACTGAAACTGAAAACAGTAGTATAATGGGAGAGTTCGGCCGCCACCTCCACCTCAGGCTCCCAGTGGCCACCTCCACCTCCACCTCAGCCAGAGGCCTCCCAGTGGCCACCTCCACCTCCACCTCAGCCAGAGGCCTCCCAGATGCCTCCTCCACCTCCCGCGGGAAATTTGAATTTGTAAACAAAGCCACGTGCTTTTTGACAGCTGTCATCGACAACAACGCATCGCAAACCTCAGTACTGCCATCTTGACGGGCCTAAACCTCAGTAGTGCCAACTTAACCTAACTAGCGCGAGGTAAACAAAGCCACGTGTTTTTTGACAGCCACGTGCTTTTTGACAGATTTGTAAACAAAGCCACGTGCTTTTTGACAGCTGTCATCGACAACAACGCATCGCAAACCTCAGTACTGCCATCTTGACGGGCCTAAACCTCAGTAGTGCCAACTTAACCTAACTAGCTCGAGATAAACAAAGCCACGTGTTTTTTGACAGCCACGTGCTTTTTGACAGATTTGTAAACAAAGCCACGTGCTTTTTGACAGACAACAACGAATCGCTAACCTCAGTACTGCCATCTTGACGGGAATAAACCTCAGTAGTGCCAACTTAACCTAACTAGCTCGAGATAAACAAAGCCACGTGCTTTTTGACAGCCACATGCTTTTTGACAGCTGCCATCCGCCATCTTTAAACTACAGAGCGCTGTGCTGCCCTCTTGCGTCACCTGTCATCGGCAGTGCTGCCATCTTGGCGGGCCTAAACCTTAGTGCTACCAACTTAACCTCACTAGCTCGAGATAAACAAATCCACGTGCTTTTTGACAGCCACGTGCTTTTTTGACAGCTGTCATCCGCCATCTTTAATCCATAGAGCACAGTGCTGCCCTCTTTAGCTACTTACCTTTGAAATGTGGTGGCGGATAATTTGAAAAATGCTTTTTGACAGCAGCCATCTTGCATCGCAAACCTCAGTGCTGCCCTCTTTAGCTAGATACCTGTGGTAGCAGACAATTCCACGTGACAGCAGCCATCTTTAATCAAGAGAGCACCGTGCTGCCCTCTATGTGGTGGCGGCAAATTGAAAAATTCCACGTGCTCTTGTTTGGAAACAAACTCACGTGCTTTTTTGACAGCTACCATCCACCATCTTTAATCAACAGAGCACAGTGCTGTACTCTTTAGCTAGATACCTTTGAAATGTGGTGGCGGCAATTTGAAAAATTCTATGTGCTCTTGTTGGGAAACAAAGCCACGTGCTTTTTTGACAGCTGTCATCCGCCATCTTTAATCAATAGAGCACCGTGCTGCTATCATGCGGGCAATTTCATCACCTATCACCCGCCATCTTTAATCTACAGAACACCGTGCTGCCCTCTTTATGGCTACTACCTTAAGCATGTAGTAGCGGGCAATTTGAAAAGTTCTGTTAGCTATCATCCGCCATCTTTAATCAAGAGAGCACCGTGCTGCCATCTTTATCTAGATACCTTTGAAATGTGGTGGCGGCAAATTGAAAAATTCCACATGCTCTTGTTTGGAAACAAACTCACGTGCTTTTTGACAGCTACCATCCGCCATCTTTAATCAACAGAGCATAGTGCTGCCCTCTTTAGTTTGAAATGTGGTGGCGGCAAATTCCACATGCTCTTGTTTGGTAAACATAGCCACGTGCTTTTTTGACAGCTATCATCCGCCATCTTTAATCCAGAGAGCACCGTGCTGCCCTCTTTATCGCAGTAGATGTAAATTCGTCACCTGTCATACGCAGTGCTGCTATCTTTAGCTAGATACCTTTGAAATGTGGTGGTGGATAATTTAAAAAGAAAAATTCTACAGCAGTCCTCTCTCGACGCTAATTGCATAAGATGGCGGCTATACATGACTCCTTAAGGGTGCTTACGCAAGATGGCTGCTATACACAGGTTCTTATGAGACGCCCTTGGGATGCTTGCGCAAGATGGTGGTTATACAAGGCTCCTTATGAGACACCCTAGTGATGCTTGCGCAAGATGGCGGTTGCTCTTATGAGGCGGCTTAAGGGTCCTTGCACAAGATGGCTAGAGACGCCCTAAGGATGCTTGCGCAAGATGGCGGACACAAGATGGCGGCTATACACGTCTCCTTATGAGACGCCTTAAGGGTGCTTGCGCAAGATGGCTGCTGCTCTTAGCTTAGAGGCTAACGTGTCGTGCTAGTTCGATTCATTAAATTTAGGGCTTAAATGCAAAATGTTAAATATCTCGAAAGCAGTGCACCGTAGAGCAAAACGGACAAAATTTTTCTGCCTAATACCTAGGTTCGCAGTATGAGGAACAAGAAAATCATAGTCTAATGATGGGATCAACGGTTCGGTTCCTACTTAGGCCCTTTGGCATTTGCTCTGTTTTAGCTTGTATTGAAGCGAGTCTTCGTAACATGATCAGGTTTAGCTATGGTAGAGAGTATAACGTGCCGTGCAGGTTCGATTCATTAAATTTGGAGGCTTAAATGCAAAATGTTAAATATCTCGAAAACGATGCATCGTAGAGCAAAACGGACAAAATTTTTCCGCCTAATACGTAGGTTCGTAGTATCAGGAACAAGAAAAAACATAGTCTAATGATGAGATCAACGGTTCGATTCCTACTTAAGCCCTTTGCCATTCGCAGCTATCTATTTCTACAAGATGGTGGCTGCTCTTATGAGAAACAAGATGCCTTGAGACGTCCTAGGGATGCTTACGCAAGATGGCAGACACAAAATGGTGACTATACATAGCTCCTTATGAGACGGCCTAGGGGTGCTCGCACAAGATGGAGGCTACTCTTATGAAGAAAGCTAGCTTAGAGGCTACTGCGCAAGATAACAGCTGCTGTTATGCATGTGGTGGAGGGCAATTTGAAATTCTATGTGCTTAATCAACAGAGCACCCTGCTGCCCTCTTTAGCTGAAATGTGGTGGTGGATAATTTGAAAAATTCTTTTGACAGCTATCATCTTTAAACAAAGGCGACTATACATAGGCTGTTAAGGCCTTATCATTCTCCTCCTCCTCCTCCTCCTCCTCCTCTTTCTCTACCTCCTCCTCCGCCTCTTATGTCAAGGCATAGCTTTATATCGAACAAGTTTAAACCTGCATCGCGAAGGCAAGCGTGTGCAGCGATAACATTATTGTGCATGTTTAGACTTTCGAAACATAAGAAGAGTAGAATCAAACGCTGTACTCGATACGACATGTGATCAGAACATTGATTGATGCGTTCAGAAAACAAAATAAGTGATCAAGACTAGAATCGAACAATGTACTCAATACATCATGTGTTTAGAATATGTCAGGGGATACGCTTGTTCTAAGAAGATCAGATTGAAACATAACAAGACTAGAATAGAACGCTGTAATCGATGTTGTTAACTTCAACATGTGATCAGAACATTGATTGATGTGTTCAGAACACAAAATAAGTGATCATGACTAGAATCGAACACTGTACTCGATACAACATGTGATCAGAACATTGATCGATGTGTTCAGAACACGAAATAAGTGATCAAGACTAGAATCGAACACTGTACTCAATACAACATGTGTTTAGAACATGTTAGGGGGTACCCTCGTTCTAAGAAGATCAGAATGAAACATAACAAGACTAGAATCGAACACTGTAATCGATGTTGTTAACCTCAACATATGATCAGAACATTGTTTGATGTGTTCAGAGCAAAAGTACAATTTTGATGATTTGCGCAGCTAACTCGCTCGGTAAACGATATAGCCAAAGTATAACTTCAAATTATTTACCTTCCATCATTCGTCTTGTGTGTAAAAATCAGTCGAACAAGTTATCGCATAAACATGGCTGAAAAAAAATCGTGATAGGGTATGGAACCCAGGGGTTACATCTTATCAGAAGGGCAAAAAGGATGAAAGGACTCTTCCTCCTCCTTACCGCACATTCCTTGGCTAAAGGGCTAATGGGCTAAAGGGCTAATGGGCTAAAGGGCTAATGGGCTAAAGGGCTAAAGGTGCAACAACCTCATCGATCGCTATCAGCAAGAACGCTTGTACTTTGTTAAGTGTAGAAAATTAATCTTTATTGGTAAATGGTTTTATGTTCAGAACAAGGAATGGAACCTAGGGGTTACGTCTTACCTAATAAAATCCCCGAGGTGCGATGAGTTACGTTTTTCGAACTAGTGTTTGGAACACTGAACTTTTCAAGATGGCAAGAGTGAGGTTAGCAATGTTCTGTTGTTGGATTTTAAATTCCGCGCTACAACATGCATAAGGTGGCAGCCCTTGAGGTTTACTCCCGTAAAGATGGCAAGAGTGAGGTTAGCAATGTTCCGTTGTTGGATTTTTAAAATTCCCCGCTATAACATGCAAAAGGTGGCAGCCTTGAGGTTTACCGCCGTAAAGATGGCAGCAGTGAGGTTAGCGACGCTCCATTGTCCTTCAAAGTGAGGTTAGGGTTCGTCAAGAAGACAGCTGTCAAAAAAGCACGTGGCTATGTTTACCAAACAAGAGCACGTGGTCGTGACGTCACGGTCACGTAGTATGCTGCCTCAGCATGTAAAGTTCAATGTCTACACCTACGTAGTTAACACTCTGCTATGTTCACAAGATTTTTATACATCACTATTCTTTAAGCTTTAAGTTCATGCGTCAATGCATGCGAACTTTGTACATTCTAATGGAATAAGTTTAGTACTGTGTGCGTCATGGATACATGATGTGTGCACGCATTTAATCTTAACTATACGTAATGCTGCTGCTTTGTTTACAAGATTTTTATACATTGCTATTCTTTATGCTTTAAGTTCGTGCACGCACAAGCGATACTCGTACGCTCTAGCAGGAGAAGTTTAGTACGATATTCGATACATACATTATCGATAGGTGATGTGTACACGCTTTAGAACATAGCTCATCTTTATGCTTTAAGTTCATGCACATGGGTTAGGGATACTCAAAAGCGATTGCTACATGCTCTGGCGGAAGAAGTCTAGTACGATAGTAGATGCATGTAAAATCGATAGGTTATGCTAAGATAGCAGCACACTTGCATGATTTTAGCACAATCTAGTGGGAAATGTTTAGTATGATAGTCGTTTCGTGCAAAATCATTAGGTAATGTGTAAACGCTTCGAAACAAGGCTATTCTTTGTACTTTAAGTTCATGCGTACAGGTTATGCTAAGATAGCGGCACAATCTAGCGCAAGAAGTTTAGTACGAGAGTCGATGTATGTAAAATCGATAAGTAATGAGTACACGCTTTAAAACATGGTTATTCTTCGTACTTTCAGTTCATGCATCTTAGTTATGCTAAGATAGCAGCACAATCTAGCGGAAGAAGTTTAGTACGATATTTGTTGCATGCAAATCGATAGGTGATGTGTACACACTTTGAAACATGGCTATTCTTTTTACTTTAAGGTCATGCGTATAGGTTATGCTAGGATAGCAGCACAATCTAGCGGGAGGAGATTAGTACGAGAGTCAATGCATGCAAAATCCATAGGTAATGTGTACATGCTTTGAAACATGGCTATTCTTTGTACTTTTAAGTTCATGTGTATAAGTTATGCTAAGATGTCAGCACAATCTAGCGGAAGAAGTTTAGTACGAGAGTCAATGCATGCAAAATCGATAGGTAATGTGTACACGCTTTGAAACATGGCTATTCTTTGTACCTTAAGGCCATGCGTATAGGTTATGCTAAGATACCAGCACAATCTAGCGGAAGAAGTTTAGTACGAGAGTCGATGCTTGTAAAATCGATAGGTAATGTGTACATGCTTTGAGACATAGCTATTCTTTGTACTTTAAGTTCATGCGTCTTAGTTATGCTAAGATAGCAGCACAATCTACCTGCAGAAGTTTAGTACGAGAGTCGATACATGCAAATTCGATAGTTGATGTGTACACGCTTTGAAACATGACTAATCATTGTACTTTAAGTTCATTGGTATAGGTTATGCTAAGATAGCAGCACAATCTAGCGGAATAAATTTAGTACGAGATTTGATGCATGCAAAATCAATAAGTAATGTGTACACGCTTTGAAACATGGCTATTCTTTGTACTTTAAGTACATGCGTACAGGTTATGCTAAGATAGCAGCACAACCTAGCGGAAGAAGTTTAGTACAATATTTGTTGCATGCAAAGTCGATAGGTAATGTGTACACACTTTGAAACATGGCTATTCTTTTTTACTTTAAGGTCATGCGTATTGGTTATGCTAAGATAGCAGCACGATCTAGCGGAAGGAGTTTAGTACGAGAGTCAATACATGCAAATTCGATAGTTGATGTGTACACGCTTTGAAACATGGCTATTCTTTGTACTTTTAAGTTCATGTGTATAAGTTATGCTAAGATACCAGCACAATCTAGCGGACGAAGTTCAGTACGAGATTCGATGCATGCAAAATCGATAGGTGATGTGTACACACCTTTTTACTTTAAGGTCATGCGTATAGGTTGTGTTAAGATAGCAGCACAATCTAGCGGAAGGAGTTTAGTACGATATTTGATGCATGCAAAATCAATAAGTAATGTGTACACGCTTTGAAACATGGCTATTCTTTCTACTTTTAAGTTCATGTGTATAAGTTATGCTAAGATAGCAGTACAATCTAGAGGAAGAAGTTTAGTACGATATTTGTTGCATGCAAAATCAATAAGTAATGTGTACACGCTTTGAGACATAGCTATTCTCTGTACTTTAAGTTCATGCGTATAAGTTATGCTAAGATAGCAGCACAATCTACCTGCAGAAGTTTAGTACGAGAGTCGATACATGCAAAGTCGATAGGTAATGTGTACACGCTTTAAAACATGGTTATTCTTCGTACTTTCAGTTCATGCATCTTAGTCATGCTAAGATAGCAGCACAATCTAGCGGGAGAAGTTTAGTACGAGAGTCGATGCGTGCAAAATCGATAGGTAATGTGTACACGCTTTGAAACATGGCTATTCATTGTACTTTAAAGTCATGCTAAGATAGCAGCACGATCTAGCGGATGAAGTTTAGTTCGATGGTCGATGTATGTAAAATCGATAGGTGATGTGTACACGCTTTGAAACATAGCAATTCATACTGCTGCTCTGTTCCCAAGACTTTTAAGCATAGCTAATCCTAATGCTGCTCTTAGCGACGTCGAGCTAAGGATTGATTACGTGACCGTGACGTCACGACCACGTGCTCTTGTTTGGTAAACATAGCCACGTGCTTTTTTGACAGCTGTCTTCTTGACGAACCCTAACCTCACTTTGAAGGACAATGGAGCGTCGCTAACCTCACTGCTGCCATCTTTACGGCGGTAAACCTCAAGGCTGCCACCTTTTGCATGTTATAGCGGGGAATTTTAAAAATCCAACAACGGAACATTGCTAACCTCACTCTTGCCATCTTTACGGGAGTAAACCTCAAGGGCTGCCACCTTATGCATGTTGTAGCGCGGAATTTAAAATCCAACAACAGAACATTGCTAACCTCACTCTTGCCATCTTGAAAAGTTCAGTGTTCCAAACACTAGTTCGAAAAACGTAACTCATCGCACCTCGGGGATTTTATTAGGTAAGACGTAACCCCTAGGTTCCATTCCTTGTTCTGAACATAAAACCATTTACCAATAAAGATTAATTTTCTACACTTAACAAAGTACAAGCGTTCTTGCTGATAGCGATCGATGAGGTTGTTGCACCTTTAGCCCTTTAGCCCTTTAGCCCATTAGCCCTTTAGCCCTTTAGCCCATTAGCCCTTTAGCCCATTAGCCCTTTAGCCAAGGAATGTGCGGTAAGGAGGAGGAAGAGTCCTTTCATCCTTTTTGCCCTTCTGATAAGATGTAACCCCTGGGTTCCATACCCTATCACGATTTTTTTTCAGCCATGTTTATGCGATAACTTGTTCGACTGATTTTTACACACAAGACGAATGATGGAAGGTAAATAATTTGAAGTTATACTTTGGCTATATCGTTTACCGAGCGAGTTAGCTGCGCAAATCATCAAAATTGTACTTTTGCTCTGAACACATCAAACAATGTTCTGATCATATGTTGAGGTTAACAACATCGATTACAGTGTTCGATTCTAGTCTTGTTATGTTTCATTCTGATCTTCTTAGAACGAGGGTACCCCCTAACATGTTCTAAACACATGTTGTATTGAGTACAGTGTTCGATTCTAGTCTTGATCACTTATTTCGTGTTCTGAACACATCGATCAATGTTCTGATCACATGTTGTATCGAGTACAGTGTTCGATTCTAGTCATGATCACTTATTTTGTGTTCTGAACACATCAATCAATGTTCTGATCACATGTTGAAGTTAACAACATCGATTACAGCGTTCTATTCTAGTCTTGTTATGTTTCAATCTGATCTTCTTAGAACAAGCGTATCCCCTGACATATTCTAAACACATGATGTATTGAGTACATTGTTCGATTCTAGTCTTGATCACTTATTTTGTTTTCTGAACGCATCAATCAATGTTCTGATCACATGTCGTATCGAGTACAGCGTTTGATTCTACTCTTCTTATGTTTCGAAAGTCTAAACATGCACAATAATGTTATCGCTGCACACGCTTGCCTTCGCGATGCAGGTTTAAACTTGTTCGATATAAAGCTATGCCTTGACATAAGAGGCGGAGGAGGAGGTAGAGAAAGAGGAGGAGGAGGAGGAGGAGGAGGAGAATGATAAGGCCTTAACAGCCTATGTATAGTCGCCTTTGTTTAAAGATGATAGCTGTCAAAAGAATTTTTCAAATTATCCACCACCACATTTCAGCTAAAGAGGGCAGCAGGGTGCTCTGTTGATTAAGCACATAGAATTTCAAATTGCCCTCCACCACATGCATAACAGCAGCTGTTATCTTGCGCAGTAGCCTCTAAGCTAGCTTTCTTCATAAGAGTACCCGCCATCTTGTGCGAGCACCCCTAGGCCGTCTCATAAGGAGCTATGTATAGTCACCATTTTGTGTCTGCCATCTTGCGTAAGCATCCCTAGGACGTCTCAAGGCATCTTGTTTCTCATAAGAGCAGCCACCATCTTGTAGAAATAGATAGCTGCGAATGGCAAAGGGCTTAAGTAGGAATCGAACCGTTGATCTCATCATTAGACTATGTTTTTTCTTGTTCCTGATACTACGAACCTACGTATTAGGCGGAAAAATTTTGTCCGTTTTGCTCTACGATGCATCGTTTTCGAGATATTTAACATTTTGCATTTAAGCCTCCAAATTTAATGAATCGAACCTGCACGGCACGTTATACTCTCTACCATAGCTAAACCTGATCATGTTACGAAGACTCGCTTCAATACAAGCTAAAACAGAGCAAATGCCAAAGGGCCTAAGTAGGAACCGAACCGTTGATCCCATCATTAGACTATGATTTTCTTGTTCCTCATACTGCGAACCTAGGTATTAGGCAGAAAAATTTTGTCCGTTTTGCTCTACGGTGCACTGCTTTCGAGATATTTAACATTTTGCATTTAAGCCCTAAATTTAATGAATCGAACTAGCACGACACGTTAGCCTCTAAGCTAAGAGCAGCAGCCATCTTGCGCAAGCACCCTTAAGGCGTCTCATAAGGAGACGTGTATAGCCGCCATCTTGTGTCCGCCATCTTGCGCAAGCATCCTTAGGGCGTCTCTAGCCATCTTGTGCAAGGACCCTTAAGCCGCCTCATAAGAGCAACCGCCATCTTGCGCAAGCATCACTAGGGTGTCTCATAAGGAGCCTTGTATAACCACCATCTTGCGCAAGCATCCCAAGGGCGTCTCATAAGAACCTGTGTATAGCAGCCATCTTGCGTAAGCACCCTTAAGGAGTCATGTATAGCCGCCATCTTATGCAATTAGCGTCGAGAGAGGACTGCTGTAGAATTTTTCTTTTTAAATTATCCACCACCACATTTCAAAGGTATCTAGCTAAAGATAGCAGCACTGCGTATGACAGGTGACGAATTTACATCTACTGCGATAAAGAGGGCAGCACGGTGCTCTCTGGATTAAAGATGGCGGATGATAGCTGTCAAAAAAGCACGTGGCTATGTTTACCAAACAAGAGCATGTGGAATTTGCCGCCACCACATTTCAAACTAAAGAGGGCAGCACTATGCTCTGTTGATTAAAGATGGCGGATGGTAGCTGTCAAAAAGCACGTGAGTTTGTTTCCAAACAAGAGCATGTGGAATTTTTCAATTTGCCGCCACCACATTTCAAAGGTATCTAGATAAAGATGGCAGCACGGTGCTCTCTTGATTAAAGATGGCGGATGATAGCTAACAGAACTTTTCAAATTGCCCGCTACTACATGCTTAAGGTAGTAGCCATAAAGAGGGCAGCACGGTGTTCTGTAGATTAAAGATGGCGGGTGATAGGTGATGAAATTGCCCGCATGATAGCAGCACGGTGCTCTATTGATTAAAGATGGCGGATGACAGCTGTCAAAAAAGCACGTGGCTTTGTTTCCCAACAAGAGCACATAGAATTTTTCAAATTGCCGCCACCACATTTCAAAGGTATCTAGCTAAAGAGTACAGCACTGTGCTCTGTTGATTAAAGATGGTGGATGGTAGCTGTCAAAAAAGCACGTGAGTTTGTTTCCAAACAAGAGCACGTGGAATTTTTCAATTTGCCGCCACCACATAGAGGGCAGCACGGTGCTCTCTTGATTAAAGATGGCTGCTGTCACGTGGAATTGTCTGCTACCACAGGTATCTAGCTAAAGAGGGCAGCACTGAGGTTTGCGATGCAAGATGGCTGCTGTCAAAAAGCATTTTTCAAATTATCCGCCACCACATTTCAAAGGTAAGTAGCTAAAGAGGGCAGCACTGTGCTCTATGGATTAAAGATGGCGGATGACAGCTGTCAAAAAAGCACGTGGCTGTCAAAAAGCACGTGGATTTGTTTATCTCGAGCTAGTGAGGTTAAGTTGGTAGCACTAAGGTTTAGGCCCGCCAAGATGGCAGCACTGCCGATGACAGGTGACGCAAGAGGGCAGCACAGCGCTCTGTAGTTTAAAGATGGCGGATGGCAGCTGTCAAAAAGCATGTGGCTGTCAAAAAGCACGTGGCTTTGTTTATCTCGAGCTAGTTAGGTTAAGTTGGCACTACTGAGGTTTATTCCCGTCAAGATGGCAGTACTGAGGTTAGCGATTCGTTGTTGTCTGTCAAAAAGCACGTGGCTTTGTTTACAAATCTGTCAAAAAGCACGTGGCTGTCAAAAAACACGTGGCTTTGTTTATCTCGAGCTAGTTAGGTTAAGTTGGCACTACTGAGGTTTAGGCCCGTCAAGATGGCAGTACTGAGGTTTGCGATGCGTTGTTGTCGATGACAGCTGTCAAAAAGCACGTGGCTTTGTTTACAAATCTGTCAAAAAGCACGTGGCTGTCAAAAAACACGTGGCTTTGTTTACCTCGCGCTAGTTAGGTTAAGTTGGCACTACTGAGGTTTAGGCCCGTCAAGATGGCAGTACTGAGGTTTGCGATGCGTTGTTGTCGATGACAGCTGTCAAAAAGCACGTGGCTTTGTTTACAAATTCAAATTTCCCGCGGGAGGTGGAGGAGGCATCTGGGAGGCCTCTGGCTGAGGTGGAGGTGGAGGTGGCCACTGGGAGGCCTCTGGCTGAGGTGGAGGTGGAGGTGGCCACTGGGAGGCCTCTGGCTGAGGTGGAGGTGGAGGTGGCCACTGGGAGCCTGAGGTGGAGGTGGCGGCCGAACTCTCCCATTATACTACTGAAAACGACTAGTTTATTTTCATCTATATGGAATGGGGAGTGGACAAGTGTAGGATTCAGAACATCGCAACGGGAAAACTGACTCAAGATCTATCAAACTACCACGAATGAAATAATCAGTGAGATGAGGCCTCTTTGATAAAAGAGCCCATTTTCACATTACATCGATTATCTGTACTCGGATGCCCCTCTTCACTTATTACGCCTCTCGGTCATGGCCATCAATTAATACTTTATATCAGAGACTGCTCTAACAATCCCTCTTTGATAAAATCAAATGATTATAGACATGTCTTTCATTAAAATGTGTGACGCGATGTTACCTAGTAATCGTGCAGGCTGTGATGTGAAGTATTTATGGATGGCCATGACATACAGATCCATGGCCTGAGCAACTCTCAAGGTACTGTTGCTATCTTCAACAGTGCCATTCAGAAAAATAATGGCCTTGACTTCAGTTTGCCACTGAGTGAGTTTGTAACTGAACTTCATCGCGCAATTGTATGAAGTCCTAAAAGTAGGGGAAATTGTAAGGTGAAGTACTATGATGTTATGCAATATAATGTATTGCTTCATTTATTTTATCATTTTACTTTGTCGTGTGTTGTTCCACAGCATTAACATAAGGTTCTTTAGTCTTTAGAAAATACTTTCATATTTTATATCAATATTATAAGGAGATTAGATAAAGTTGTAGAATATAGTTTAGATATAAGTTTCACCATGTTAATTGTAGCTTATCTGTCGTAGTTGCCACTGTAATTGGGACACTAACTCCTGTAGTGTGCAATAAATAAATAAATAAATAAATAAATAAATAAATCTATCTATATAAAAGCAAGTCGGGCTGGAGCGATGTATATATAAATATTTAAAAATGAAAAAAGACGTGAATTAATGAGGCACTTCCAGAAATCTCAGAAATTTGAAACTTGGTATGAGGGAAACTGATGACCCCAGGATCCCTAGAAAAATCGGAAATTCTCAAAATTCCCTGAAGGGGGCCCGCTGGGGGGGCTCAAATTTTGGGCTCAGCATAAGAACACAGTCGTATAGTATATCCAAAACGATAACCTATAGGTTCCGTGGGCTTAAAAATTTTCGGGAATTTCCTCATTTTTATCCCCCATCCCCCCAAATCAAGATGGCGGCACAACCTGCGAGACGAGGTAGACAATTGAAATTTGGTGAAATTGTAGCTTTTGGTCCCTAACCGATGGGAAAATTCCAATGTGTTCAAATTTTTCAATTTTAACCCCAAAGATATCGAAATATGGAGGCAATTTTAATGACTGCGCAGACATTCCTTTTGAGCTATTTTTTGGCTAAACGGTAAGTCGTATCACAAAACGGATGGCACAATATCACTTCAATTCGGAGTGATCTACAACTTTGGTCCTGTGACATTTTGTCGTATCTCTCTCCCTTATACGTTAAATTTGGCCGTATTTCTGGATTGTTCGTAAATTTGGTGATTTTTACAAGTATATTTTATTGTTTGACACACTTATAAGAATGATAGGATCATCACGTTGTGTGCGCACATTGGCACGATTAAGGGACATATGTGTACCAAATTTCATGATTCTAGCTTATACATAAGTAGGCAAAATGTAATGTAAAATGTTAAAAATGCACCCAAACTTCACCCTATTCAAAAGTTGAACTCAATTTACCCCCTTAATATGAGAGATATGGGGAAATGGTTTAGAAACAAACATGTAGAGCGATAAATGGGGCGTCTGATGGCGCAAACCGTTTCTTAATATCATAAACCGTTTAGGAGATATGAATCTCGAAGTGGAAGTCTGCACTTTTCAACGTGCTCAAACTTATCCGTCATCTATATATATAAAAGCAAGTCGGGCTGGAGCGATGTATATATAAATATTTAAAAATGAAAAAAGACGTGAATTAATGAGGCACTTCCAGAAATCTCAGAAATTTGAAACTTGGTACGAGGGAAACTGATGACCCCAGGATCCCTAGAAAAATCGGAAATTCTCAAAATTCCCTGAAGGGGGCCCGCTGGGGGGGCTCAAATTTTGGGCTCAGCATAAGAACACAGTCGTATAGTATATCCAAAACGATAACCTATAGGTTCCGTGGGCTTAAAAATTTTCGGGAATTTCCTCATTTTTATCCCCCATCCCTCCAAATCAAGATGGCGGCACAACCTGCGAGACGAGGTAGACAATTGAAATTTGGTGAAATTATAGCTTTTGGTCCCTAACCGACGGGAAAATTCCAATGTGTTCAAATTTTTCACTTTTTAACCCCAAAGATATCGAAATATGGAGGCAATTTTAATGACTGCGCAGACATTCCTTTTGAGCTATATTTTGGCTAAACGGTAAGTCGTATCACAAAACGGATGGCACACTGTCCCTTCAATTCGGAGTTATCTACAACTTTGGTCCTGTGACATTTTGTCGTATCTCTCTCCCTTATACGTTAAATTTGGCCGTATTTCTGGATTGTTCGTAAATTTGGTGATTTTTACAAGTATATTTTATTGTTTGACACACTTATAAGAATATAGGATCATCACGTTGTGTGCGCACATTGGCACGATTAAGGGACATATGTGTACCAAATTTCATGATTCTAGCTTATACATAAGTAGGCAAAATGTAATGTAAAATATTAAAAATGCACCCAAATTTCACCCTATTCAAAATTTGAACTCAATTTACCCCCTTGATATGGGAGATACTAGGAAATGGTTTAGAAACAAACATGTAGAGCGATAAATGAGGCGTCTGATGGCGCAAACCGTTTCTTAGTATCATAATCCGTTCAGGAGATATGAATCTCGAAGTGGAAGTCTGCAATTTTCAACGTGCTCATGCTTATCCGTCATCTATATATATAAAAGCAAGTCGGGCTGGAGCGATGTATATATACATATTTAAAAATGAAAAAAGACGTGAATTAATGAGGCACTTCCAGAAATCTCTGAAATTTGAAACTTGGTACGAGGGAAACTGATGACCCCAGGATCCATAGAAAAATCGGAAATTCTCAAAATTCCTTGAAGGGGGCACGCTGGGGGGGCTCAAATTTTGGGCTCAGCATAAGAACACAGTCGTATAGTATATCCAAAACGATAACCTATAGGTTCCGTGGGCTTAAAAATTTTCGGGAATTTCCTCATTTTTATCCCCCATCCCCCCAAATCAAATGGCGGCACAACCTGCGAGACGAGGTAGACAATTGAAATTTGGTGAAATTATAGCTTTTGGTCCCTAACCGACGGGAAAATTCCAATGTGGTCAAATTTTTCACTTTTTAACCCCAAAGATATCGAAATATGGAGGCAATTTTAATGACTGCGCAGACATTCCTTTTGAGCTATTTTTTGGCTAAACGGTAAGTCGTATCACAAAACGGATGGCACAATGTCACTTCAATTCGGAGTGATCGACAACTTTGGTCCTGTGACATTTTGTCGTATCTCTCTCCCTTATACATTAAATTTGGCCGTATTTCTGGATTGTTCGTAAATTTGGTGATTTGTACAAGTATATTTTATTGTTTGACACACTTATAAGAATGATAGGATCATCACGTTGTGTGCGCACATTGGCACGATTAAGGGACATATGTGTACCAAATTTCATGATTCTAGCTTATACATAAGTAGGCAAAATGTAAAGTAAAATGTTAAAAATGTACCCAAATTTCACCCTATTCAACATTTGAACTCAATTTACCCCCTTAATATGGGAGATACGAGGAAATGGTTTAGAATGAAACACGTAGAGCGAATAATGAGGCGTCTGATGGCGCAAACCGTTTCTTAATGTCATAAACCGTTTAGGAGATATGAATCTCGAAGTGGAAGTCTGCACTTTTCAACGTGCTCATGTTTATCCGTCATCTATCTATCTATATAAATAAAATTGTTCGTGTCTGTTTGTTTGTCTGTCTGTTTGTCTGTTCCACCATCACGTCGAAACGGCTTAATAGATCTCAACCAAACTTCATATTTAGAGTATACTCAACCCGGGGAAGGTTTCGATATGCATATCATTTTAAAATCTTTGAATACACGGGGGATTTATAGGAAAACCAGAATGGTTTTTCCACCATCACGTCGAAACGGCTGGATAGATCTCAACCAAACTTCATATTTAGAGTATACTCCCCCCGTGGAAGGTTTCGATATGCATATCATTTTAAAATCTTTGAATACACGGGGGTTTATAGGAAAACCAGAATGGTTTTTCCACCATCACGTCAAAACGGCTCGATAGATCTCAACTAAACTTCATATTTAGAGTATACTCATCCCGGGGAAGGTTTCAATATGCATATGATTTTAAAATCTTTGAATAGACGGGGGGTTTATAGGAAACCCACAATGGTTTTCCTCCATTTTCTCTTATACTATTGATTTTCTGTAAACTTCTTTTACCGTACGTAACGTTTCTTCATTATAAACAACTTTCGTTATGTTCATAATTTACCTTACTCTTTACATGACGGAGAAATTTATAATTTACTGCTGGTACCATGCTCTGCATTGAGTGACCGACAGACCGACAACGAACCTACAGGTTACCATGGCAACGTCTCTGACTGCATGCCAGCAGGGAAGTAACGTATTGCCATTTTCCTCATCATGCTTTTAAATTCGTGGTTGTTCCTTGGGTAGAAGGCAAGAGAGGCGTCAATCGGCCTATCTTCGGGATATTGGCGGAATATCGTTGGATGTTATAACCGCCTTCGAATAGATTAAGTAATAACACCATTAGTCATCTTCTTATTTTTTGTTTACCTAGGAATCAATGGACCTAAATTTCTCCTCTGTTGCCGCTTTATTATATCCATAACTCACACTAGCATAATTTATAGGGGCATTTGATTTTCCAATACATTAACTTGGTATTTACATATTTGTCGTTATCCGGCTGTCCTCAGTTATAATCCATTTTCTATTACTTTCAACTTTCTTAACTGTATTACTTTCTTCCTTAATTACGCCGTATGTACGCGAGTGCTTCAAACTACTGGATGTATTTCCACCAATACTCATATTTAGAATACACCTGTCCTTGATAGGTTTTAGGGCAAATATTGTTTCTAAATCCCTGAACTGACTGGGGGTTTATACGAAACCGAAACAGTGATTTTGCACTTCCACAAAATATACACAACCAACGTTAATTTAAATCTACCTGCCTTGGTAGAAATTAATTTCTAAACCTTTTTTCTCATGTGCATCATTTCGATACGAGGATTAATAAGGGAGATATCATTAACGGACCGGTTTTTTTGTACACGTCCCATCGGACTTAACTCACGAGCGGGTGCGTGTAAAGCGTATTCCTTACAACTTGAAAACTACTGAAGACATTCGAACCAAAATTCATATTTAGCATCCACCTGTCCAAAGGTAGGTTTTAAACGTAAATAACATTTCATGTTCCAGAATGGACTGGCGGTTTATAGGGAAAACAAATGGTGATTTTACTCTTCCACAATATATACAGAACAAGACCAACCTGACTGGAAATCGACCAAACGTGATGGAATTCCACCTCTAAACCTTTTTTTCATGTGCATTGTTTCGTCAGGAGGATTAATAAGGGAGATAGCATGAATGGTCAGTTTTGCAGGTTAAGTCCAGCGGACATAGCCAAAAAGGTGTTTTACATGGAGCAGATTACTTATCTATATAAATCAAATCGTAACGACTGTGTGCCTCTACACTGACTATTTTGGCGAAATTTTCGTACAGCTTTCCGTTTAAGGGGTAATAATGACCATCTGCATAATTTTTGGTTTAGTTTCCTGAAAGTCCTAATTTTTACCCGCCTCGCCCAAAATCCAGATTGCGGCATAATCTGCCAGAAGAAAAAGAAGATAATTGAAATTTGACAAAATTATACGTTTTAGCCTGTAACGAACGGAAAATATCCAAGATCATTAAATTTTTCACTTTTTATCCCCGAAGAATATCGAAATATGCAGGCAATTTTAATGATGGTGCAGACCTTCGGAAATTCCTATCACATAACAGATTGCACAATCTCCGTTCAATTTGGAATGATCTACAACCTTGGTCTTATGACTTTTTGCCGTATCTGTATCCCTTTTACGTTTGATTTTTCTCTATTAATGGATGTTAAGTCAATTTGGAATTTTCACATGCATAATTCATACCTTCGATTACTTATATGAAATACAGAATCATCAAACTCTTCACGAAAATTGGCCCACCCAGTAGCCATATATGAGCCAAATGCTATGTATGTATCCGAAAAGTAATGTAATGTGAGATAATCTTACAAGAACGTTACCCTGTTCCACGTTTCTAACTCAATCTGACCCAAGAATAGATGACATATCATAGGACCAGCCATTTAGGCCATTAAATCCGGCGTGTCTTATGGTATAATCCTTTGTCGATATGACGTACGTTTAGTAGCAGTTAATCTGTAAATGAAGGTCTTCAATATTCAATATTGTAAACACGCATATACTTTCGTATGTCGATCTATATATATCCACTGATGTCGATTTGTAGCGATCGAGAAAGGGTGGGTCTGCTATTGTAATCAGTACTCCCCACACCGACTTTGACTGGCAGTATGAAAGGGTTCCTTCTCCAACTGCTGTGTAACTGTCATTAGTAAGGAAGGTCTACAATTGTAATGAATAGTTCACTTCTCGATTTGACTTGCAGAAGGCAAGTGAGCATGCAGTTTTGTTAAAAACTCCCCTACCCGATTGTGTTTGGCAGTAGGCAAGGGTGTCCGCCATTATAAAGAAATGTCCTCATCTACAGTATAATGTGACTGGCATTAGGCATAGTGGCCTGCTATTTTGATGGAAACTCACCAACTTGGTGTGACTGGCAGTAAGCTGGCTGGAAGTAGGAAAATGGGCCTGGCATTATAATGATAACTGCACAACTCAATTTCGAGTGATAGTAGGATAATTGCCTGCCATTATAATAAAAACTGTAATCTGTGTGGAAGTAGGAAAGGGGGCTGCCATTTTTACGAAAACTCCCCAAATCGATTCTCTCCGCATAGTAGGCAATGGGGCCTGCAATTGTAATGTAAACTTCCCAACTCGATTGTGAATGGCAGTAGGCAAGTGAGCCTGCCGTTATATCACAAATCCATAACAAACACTTTACATTGGAAACAACGTACGGGGACCTCCCCATGCTCTTTCTCGGATAACGCTAAGAGACATGCAATTTTAAAACAATCTTATTTACTGCATGCACACTATTTACTTCGATATTCGAATACAATGTAGAATACCGTAGCGAAGCACGGGTACATTCGCTAGTAAATAAATAAATAAATAGAAAAAAAGGAACACTAGGCTGAAGATGAACCAGAAATGAATGATACTTAACACGGTCCATAGCAGATCCTAGCGGAAAAAAGAAGAAAGAAATGCTGGGAGTTTATACTCTTGTGGGGTTTCTTTGATCCTTGAAAGCACAAACTGAACTGTCGGACTAGAGCTTATATCGCTTGGCGTCAAGGGTCTTACTTCAGCTTGTCGAACTATAGGGCTCCCATACACAAATGCGCAGGTCGCCCGTTGGGTGTCAATTCGAAATACCTCCACCAGGTCTCTTCTGTGGATCCGTGGTAGAGTGTCGGCCTCCGGATCCCAAGATAGCGGGTTCAAACCCGGCAGAGGTAGTCGGATTTTTGAAGGGCGGAAAAAGTCCATTCGATACTCCATGTCGTACGATGTCGGCATGTAAAAGATCTCTGGTGACACATTTGGTGTTTACCCGACAAAATTCATTAAATCTCAGCCATAGACGCCCAAGAGAGATCCGGTTTACTCTTTCTGCCATCTAGTGGGCCTAGAGTAAAACGGAACGTCGAAATTGACGAGCAGACAGCCAGACGGCGTCAAATCGAAATGTCTGCACACGGTAGCTGAGGCCATAGATTATTATTATTATTATTATTATTATTATTATTATTATTATTTTCTCCGTTAGGGTCTTCTAAGGACCACGTCACAATTTCAATGCTTCACCCCTTGTTGTTCATTCTTCTTTTTCTTCTTCCAATACTCCTTCATATGCTCACTATGTCTTCTTTCCCTCTCGACGTTGGAATCCTTCGATTTTTAACACTTTCCTGCTAAAAATCTCTCTCTCTCTCTCTGTGTGTTGCCCCTTTTCCCTTATATTATTATTATTATTATTATTATTATTATTATTATTATTTTATTATTTCTTTCTCCATTAGGGTCTCCTAAAAACCACGTGCTAGGTTCAATTCTTCATCCTTGGTTGTTCCTTCTTCTTCCTTCGATACTCCTTTATCTTCTCACTACGTCTCCTTTTCCTCTCTTCGATTCATTTTGACCCTGTTTTCTTTCCCTTTAGACCTTGGAATCCTTCCCTTTTCAACACTTTCTTTCTAAAAACATCTTTCTTCTTCGTCTCCTATATTGCTCACAGTCGATGAGCTGACTTCTGACCAGTCCTAGATTTGCCCTTCTGTTGCTGCTGTACTCCGATAAGAAGTCGTTACGAAACAAGGCACAGCCAAGCGAACGAAGAAATGAATTAATCACTTTACTTCTCATGGCGGCGGTCACAAAACGAGAAAGTCGTTCTCTGATAAACTAATTAAATTGTTCGTCCAAAACACCGTGCCGCCGCCTTTGGTGCAGCGGCGCTCAGCTTCTGATTCCACGTGAGATAAACCGTAATTACTAGTAATTGAATTATAAACCAATCTTAATATATATTTCCTGTGGGTGTTGAGGAACGGCTCCGCTATTAAACCTTTTAACATTCTTCTCGTAACTTTATTAAGCTTCTGAGGTGGCAGAAGTTATGGTCCCAAGCTCTTTAGATTGCTAGCTCTATAAAGAGATGTAAGCGCCATTGTGTTCATCTCTTTTGTGCCTGACGAATGGATACAGAGTACATCTCCACTTAACCATGGAACCTTACACCTATGTTTCAGGGACACTAAACTCCAGGGTCACCGAGTATTCCACAAAAGAAACGTATTTTACAACATTCAGACTTAGGATTGTGATAGTGCATATATCACACCCCCGAATTATATGTAGAAGTTAGAGATATTATTGTCAGTATTCTATTTATTATTATTATTATTATTATTATTATTATTATTATTATTATTATTATTATTATTATCATCAGTATTTCATTTTTTTGCCATTTATATTGGTAAGCTGGAAGATATCCACATATGTAGGTATGAGTAATTTGTTTCGCCCGAGTGGGAAAATATTGCTTTAATAACTCTGGTAATTTGGATGAGTCATGTGGCTACCCCAGTGTTTTATTTATTATCAGTAATCATCTAAAAGAGTTACAGGATTTATTTTAAAATCTTATGGAATCAGTGAAATAGATTCTTTTCAATACCTGAATATACACTGAGTGATCAAAAGTCACGAGAAGAGGTATCCCATTAGAAGATGTACCGTGTATGACCCCTGAGCAGTCAGACACAGACACCAGTGTCGTGAAGATGACAACATGTCACGAGTTAACCAACTTTGAACGTGGGATGACCATCGGTGCACGGCGAATGGGTCATAGCATTACGGAGATTACACGCGAATTCGGGTTTCCGAGGTAAACATTGTCGAGGGTGGATCTTCAATATCGCAGGGAGAAAGTTACCACCCGTATAAACCGCCGCACGGGAAGACCACAAGTGTTTAACGAACGGACATCACGTCGCCTCCGGAGAACCATACTGGGTGCTCGACGGGCTACTGTGAGTCAGATCAGCGCCCAGTTGAATGTTGGGAGTCAGCAAACCCATTTATACCAGGACTGTAAGGAGGCAACTGCGACATATAGGCTTCACCAGCCGACGACCAACTCGTGTCCCTTTGCTGACACCTCGACACAGAGCTCAACGACGTGCATGGGCCCGCAAACATGGGCAATGGACCATGGAACGGTGGTGGCGTGTGGTATGGTCCGATGAATTCCGGTTCCACTTGTACCGAGCTGATGGCCGCATGAGAATTTGGCGTATGCCCCATGAAGCTATGAATCCTGCGTCTGAACAAGGCGGGAGGTGGTTCAGTTCTGTTCTGGGCGGCATTCTCAATGTCGCAATTACGCCCCATTTTCCGGCTGCAGGGAGCGCTGACAAGTGGATGTTATGTGGACATTCTTTCAGACCATCTGCATCCCTTTCTGGCCCTAGAGAACCCTGATGGTGATGCCATGTTTCCACAGGACAATGCGCGATGTCACCGCTCTGTGGTGGCACGCAGGTGTTTGGAGAACCAAGTCAGTGAAGTTAAGACCATTAATTGGCCCTCCAGTTCCCCCGATCTTAATCCGATCGAGCATTTATGGGATGCTGTCGATGCTAGTGTACGCTCCACGAACCCCACACTAAATACACAAGACCAATTGTGGGTAACAGTGCAAGATGCGTGGGTCCAAATTCCTTCAGAACGATTCCAACACCTTGCAGAGTCGATGCCTCACCGCACTGCGCCGTTTTGAGGGTTCGTTATTAACAGCACATTCATTGTCTTCCCATGACTTTTGGACACTTAGTGTAATTCTGGTAAAATCTGTTCATCGCTTTCAGGGCAGGTGATTTCGAATTCTCTTAACACAAAGTACAGAGGTACATGTTAAAATGAGTATGACAAATCAAACTGGCTACAATGAAATAAAGTTTCATTAACCGTACACAAGGAAACTGTATGCCCCAAACATTTTTTTTAATATAGCAGTAGTCGCACTCGTTAGAATTAATGCACGAGATGAGAGAGTAGGACGGTCATAGAAAAGTGACAGGTAGGAGACTACAGTGTTGCGAACAAATTACTGCGAATTAAGAACTCCCTGGTGTACTCAGTGTACGGTTCCAGGGTTAAACTATGGTGTTACGCATGCCACTAATACAGGGTTGGTCAGCTAAGAAGGTCATCTCAAACAACTCATAAACCGATAAAGATGAAACTAGGTCATGCTTGTCCGGTGTTGCGCTGGAGGTAGAGTTTCGCAGTCATGTATCGAACAGATGTATCGCAAAAAATGAATGTTCTTTCCACAGTTTCAGGCGGAGTATTCTATACTATAAAGGCGATATGTGTTAAACCCAAAACCTGTATCCCAGTAAGTTATCCAGTAACAATATTCCATTGCCCACCACTGTTTCAATAAAATATCAAAGGTGCCTTCATAATATAACCTATTCGGAGACTGGCAGCTATTTTCCTCGCTGCCATTTCGTTGCTGAAATAGCTCGTTGCAACATTTCAATACTGGTCTCAGTAATGTTCTTCATATTGGAATACAATGGAATATGGTTTGAATTTCCGAGAAATGTTTCTACCACTCTAGTTCTATTTACTTATTACAAAATATCAGTCAAGTTATTTTCTAGACTGACTGCAGTGCGCCAGATAGGAGATTACCTCAGGGATCAAGGGTTGGTCTTCCTGAAAGCAATCTCGTTACAAGTAGACGAGTAAGTAAACAGAATAATCAATGTCGGAATTGAAGCGAGCAGGGAGTTATGTTGTACGACAGAAACCGAGTGAGATGGCTAACAGGTATGGGTTGGTAACTGAAAACTGGCGTGAAGGAAGGGAGATAGTGGATTCGAACCCCACCGTCGGCAGGCCTGAATATATTTCATTTTCACATTAGGCTTATACCAATTACCTCAGTAGCTTAGCTGCTGGCTTCCCTCCCGAAAGTCCGTGGTTCGAATCTCACTCGATCTTGGTTTGATATTTCTATTTTAAAAATAATGTGGCGTCAAGAAAGGGATTCTGCCATTTTAAAAACCGGCCAAACCAAACTGAGGCTCGGTGTCAGAAATAACTGGGATAAGCTGAAGAAATCAAAGTTTCAAGGTCGGAGAGGGTTGTGGATTTGGTCCATTTTAACGATTGAATGACCTTCCTGACGCCAACCGTATGTGGAGGAATGTCATCACTATTGCGTGTTTCTGTGGTGGTTGGCATAGTTTGGTGTATTGTCTGAACATGAAGATGAGAGTGTTGGGATCCACACATAAATATCCAGTCCCCGATCGAGAAGAATTAATCAGAAGGGAATAAAACCCCAGACCCGGTCAGGAATCGAACCCTGGACCATCTGAACCGAAGGAATCAACGCTGACCATTCAGCCTAGGAGTCGCACAAATGTTTTAAAGCCGGGCTGAGTGGCTCAGACGGTTAAGGCGCTAGTCTTCTGACCCCAACTTCGCAGGTTCGACCCTGTCTCAGTCCGGTGGTATTTGAAGGTGCTCAAATACGTCAGCCTCATGTCAGTAGATTTACTGGCACGTAAAATAACTCCTTCGGGACATAAATCCGGCGCCTCGGCGTCTCCAAAAACCGTCAGAAGAGTAGGCCTAGTTGGTGGGACGTAAAAGAAATAACATGAATTATATTGAATTAAAATGGCGTATGGCTTTTAGTGCCGGGATTTGTCCGAGGACTTCGGCTCGCCAGGTGCAGGTCTTTTCATAATACGCCCATAGGCGACCTGCGCGTCGTGATGAAGATGAAATGATTATGAAGACACATACACCTAACATTAACCAATTATAGTTGAAATTCCCTACCCTGCCGGGAATCGAACCCGGGACCCCTGTGACCAAAGGCCAGCGCGCTAACCATTTAGCCATGGAGCCGGACATTAAGCGTATTCAAAGGATCACAAAGAAAAAATCCCTTATTAACCTCGCTCACTTCAAATCCTCGGCCCGGTCGGGAAATGAATCCACGACACTCTGAACCGAAGGCCTCAATGCTGACATACAAAGAGCAGGAGCTACATGCACAGTACCTTTTTTACCACCTATGACCGAGCTCGATAGCTGCAGTCGCTTAAGTGCGGCCGGTATCCAGTATTCGGGAGATAGTAGGTTCGAACCCCACTGTCGGCAGCCCTGAAAATGGTTTTCCGTTGTTTCCCATTTTCACACCAGGCAAATGCTGGGGCTGTACCTTAATTAAGGCCACGGCCGCTTCCCACTCCTAGTCATTCCCTGTCCCATCGTCGCCATAAGACCTATGTGTGTCGGTGCGACGTAAAGCAACTAGCAACAATAAAAAAAAATACCACCCATGTGCTTTGTTGCTACTCTGAAATCTCTAGCAGTACCGGGAATCGAACCGTGCCTCCGAAGACGGCACCCATTAGTGTAACCGTTACACTATGGAGATGGACACCACCATCATGTAACAAGCCTGTGACATAGGCTAGTTTTGAAAACGAGCTTTAAAGACCCGGAATAGAAATTAGACCGCAATTCTTAAACGCAAAGTCGTCGAAGTTCACAAAGGTCTGAATTTACACTCTAGAATTTAGGTTTTCATAGGTACGACATCTCCAGTACTTTTTTTTTAAAAATGCCTTTCCGTTGCACCGACACCGATAGGTCTTATGGCGACGATGCGACAGGAAAGGGCTAGGGGTTGGAAGGAAGTGGCTGTGGCCTTAATTAAGTTAAGGTATAGCCCGAGCATTTGCTGGTGTAAAAATGGGAAACCACGGAAAACCATCTTCAGGGCTGCCGACAGTGGGGTTCGAACCCACTATCTCCCGAATGCAAGCTCACGGCTGCGCGCCCCTAACCGCTCGGCATTTCTAGTACACGATTCTCTAAGACTGATTAATAACATTACCTTTGAGATGTGTGTCACAAAGACAGTGTTAATGAACAAGGCTATGAAACAATTCTGTCTCTACCGAAGTTGTGTTTACGTCAGAATTAATATCGATCGTAAGAGTAGCCTACGGCTCAGACTCCTAAATCAGGAGGAAGACGTGGCTATAATGTTCTTTTAAAACATATCACAGGTTACCCACTGCCTCCTTGATACTGGATAACCTGTGCATGACGCGCAACTATTTCTACGGCCTTGAACTAAGCTGTTTTTGTTTTGTTTCATAGCACGTGAATCACGGCCTGCTAAGTGAGGATTTATTCTACAATACGGATCAATGTCTGCGAAAATGAAGAAGGAAGGAAAGTTGTCTAGAACGTCACGTGCCGGGATGAGGGGCTCAGACTGTGGAGACGCCGGCCTTCTTACCCCTACGTGGCCGGTTCGATCCTGGCTCAGTCCCGTGGTATTTGAATGTGCTGAAATACTTCAGTCTTGTGTCGGTAGATTTACTGGAACGTAAAAGAACTCCTGCGGGATGAAATTCCGGCACCTCGGCGTCTCCGAAAATTGAAAAAAGTACTTTAGTTAGTGAGACGTAAGGTAAATAACATTATTAGAACTTCACTTAATGTGTTTGCCAATCTTTCAGGTAAGAATGCTTACTGTGGTCTTGTCTTTGGTATCAAAATAGATGGAGTGAGAGTGATTCTACTGCTACATACAGCTTTCTAAATAAGATTTTTGAGGTAAATTATGAAGATGACACGAAAAGAAACCATTTTGCCCTGTGGTAAAATATGGCGTATGGCTTTTAGCACCGGGAGTGTCCGAAGACAAGTTCGGCTCGCCAGATGCAGCTATTTTAATCTGAAACCCGCAGGCGACTTGCGCGTCGTGATGAGGATGAAATGATGACATACACCTAGCCCCTGTGCCAGCGAAATTAACCAATGATGGTTAAAATTCCCGACCCTGCCGGGAATCGAACCCGGGACCCAGTGACCAAAGGCCAGCACACTAACCATTTAGCCATGGAGCCGCACATTAAATGATGGTAAATATGCCACTCGGTCATGGACATCCATCAATGATTGCTAATTATTTATTATTATTCCAAACCAAACCCTGTGGCGCAAGAGCCTGGAAGGGGCTTGGCCTACCAAGCGACCACTGCTCACCAGGAAGGCCTGCAGATTATGAGGAATTGTGTGGTCAGCCCGACGAATCCCCACGGCCGTTATTCTTGGCTCTCTAGACCGGGGCCGCTATCTCACCGTCAGATAGCTCCTCAGTTGTAATCAAGTAGGCTGAGTGGACCTCGGACCAGCCCTCAGATCCAGGTAAAAATTGCTGACCTGGCCGGGAATCCAACCCGGTGCCTCCAGGTAAGAGGCAGGCACGCTACCCCTACACAGCGGGACGAACTATTTATTATTATTATTGTTATTATTATTATTGTTATTATTATTATTATTATTATTATTATTATTATTATTATTATTAATATTTTCATTTTCCTTTACGTCGCACTGCCACAGATAGTTCTTATGGTGACAATGGGATCGGAAAGAACTAGGAGTGGGAAGGAAGCGGCCGTGGCCTTGTGTGGAAATTGGAAACTGCGGAAAAATACCTTCACGGCTGCCGACAGTGGGGTTCGAACCCACTATCTCCCGAATACTGGATACTGGCCGCACTTAAGCGACTGCAGCTATCGAGCTCGGTGGTATTAATTTCAGATTACCACTAGCTTGAACGGTTGCTAGGTAACATTGATTGAACATCCATGCATACGTTACATCACAGCCTGCACGGTTGCTAGGGTTACACTTCCGACATTCATTTTGCGATGCTGACTTCCATGGCGCACATTTTCAGCTGACCCCCAGCCATAATACATATTTATATCAAAAAATTAATTTAAAAATGTTACAGATCACCCACTGCCTCTTGTATACTCTGTAGCCTGTGCATAACGCCCAATGATTTCCATGGCCTCGAAATAAGCTGTTTTATAGCGCGACAATCACGGTCTGCTGAGACATTCTATAATAAAGATCAATGTATTGTCCAATCCTTGTCCCGTTTCTGTAGTCAGTCACGGTCTGCTGAGACATTCTATAATAAAGATCAATGTTTTGTCCAATCCTATCCCGTTTCTGTAGTCAGTAACGGTCTGCTGAGACATTCTCTAATAAAGATCAATGTTTTGTCCAATCCTTGCCCCGTTTCCGTAGTCAGTCACAGTCTGCTGAGACATTCTATAATAAAGATCAATGTTTTGTCCAATCCTATCCCGTTTCTGTAGTCAGTAACGGTCTGCTGAGACATTCTATAATAAAGATCAATGTTTTGTCCAATCCTTGCCCCGTTTCCGTAGTCAGTCACAGTCTGCTGAGACATTCTATAATAAAGATCAATGTTTTGTCCAATCCTATCCCGTTTCTGTAGTCAGTCACGGTCTGCTGAGACATTCTATAATAAAGATCAATCTTTTGCCCAATCCTTGTCCCGTTTCTGTAGTCAGTCACGGTCTGCTGAGACATTCTATAATAAAGATCAATCTTTTGCCCAATCCTATCCCGTTCCTGCAGTCAGTCACGGTCTGCTGAGACATTCTATAATAAAGATCAATCTTTTGCCCAATCCTATCCCGTTCCTGCAGTCAGTCACGGCCTGCTGAGACATTCTATAAAAGATCAATCTTTTGCCCAATCATTGCCCCGTTTCTCTACGGGGTCGGGTATGAGCTGAGATGAATCTGTCGTGGCGGGTTTTTATGACCGGGTGCCCTTCCTGACGTCAACCTCATCAGAGGTATTAATGAGATGAAATCAATGTTGTGATATATGATAGTAGGAAGGGAGGGGGTGAAACCCGATGCCTGCTCATAGAATACTCCTGTCGAATAGCACCAAGGAGTGTGCTGAAGGCTTAACGTCGCCATCAGACGGACGAATCACCATCAACAACGCCGTATCCCCTCACTCCATATGAGCAGTGCAGAGAGGTTTGGAATTTAATCCAGGCTTTTGGCACGCAATCTAGTGATTAGAAATTGTATACCACCACCTCCCCTATCCTGCCGGCCAACATTCTTTCTTTCTTTCTTTCTTAATCTGCTTATCTTCCAGGGTTCGTTTTTCCTTCGGACACAGCGAGGGATCCCACTTCTACCACCTGAAGGGCAGTGTTCTGGAGCGTGAGACTTTGGGTCGTGGGATACAACTGGGGGAATGACCAGTATCTCGCCCAGGCGGCCTCACCTGCTATGCTGAATAGAGGCCTTGTCGAGGGGTGAGAGGATTGGAAGTGGCCGTGGCCGTAAGTTAGGTACCATCCCGGTCCTTGCCTCGAGGAGAAATGGACAACCACGGAAATCCACTTCGAGGATGGCTGAGGAGGGAATCGAACCCCCCTCTACTCAGTTGACCTCCCAAGGCTGAGTGGACTCCGTTCCAGCCCTCGTAACACGTTTCAAATTTCGTGGCAGAGCCGGGAATTGAACCCGGGCCTCCTTTGGTGGCAGCTAATCACACTAACCACTACACCACAGAGGCGAACCGGCCAACATTCTGATGGTTAAGATGTGTTTTTTTTTTTTTTTTTCGACCAGTGGGAATCCAATCGGCTAACAAAGGTGTCAGACCGCTTTGACTCAATGCCTTTTAACGATTACGAAAATAAGAAATGAATATTATTATTATTATTGACAATCTGCTTTACGTTGCACCGACACAGATAGTCTTACGGCGACGGTCGAATAGGAAAGACCCAAGAGTGGGAAGGAAGAGACGGTGGCTTTAATTAAGTTACAGCCCCAGCATTAGCCTGTTGTGAAAATGGAAAACCACGGGAAACCATCTTCAGGTTTGCTGACGGTGGGGTTCGAACCCGCTACCTTCTGGATGCAAGCTCACAGCTGCGCGCCCCTGACCGCACGGCCAACTGGCCCGGTAAAGAATAAATTATGTCAAGACGTTTGCTCAATGTGTTTGACTCAATTCTAGATATGATTACGTTTCTGTGGTTTTTATAATTAAAACAGATGAAGCAGCAGAGGTTTCACTGTTCCAACTGTATCACATTCATTTCTGTAGTGACAGTTGATTAAATGCAGAGCTCCCTAGCGGGAAATTTCAGAGCAAATGTGCTCTCTGTGCTGAGAGAAGTGGCAGTGTTCAGGCTATGTTACGATGCTAGAGGTAGCAGTTACATCAGCCACAAATGTTGTTACACACACACACAAACATACATTCACATCGTTACTTACCATTCTATTCACAGAACACAATACCCTGCACAACAACACACTTGTATATCAAACTTTCACCTTCCTTTTGTGAACTAGCAGAAATTAGCCGAAAGCAAATGGAATGAAACTGACGTCACAATTGTTGAAACAAAAGAGAAGCAACACGCGAACTAACAAACAAACTTGTGTTTTCTCTGTGCGACACTTGATTCCTGCTGAGGTATCGCAGTAGCTATTGTTATATGGAGTGAAGAGTTCGGCTCCAGAAACACCACTGAAACTGGTTAGTTGGCATGTGAAGTAAGAGGGACTTTTCAGAGATGGCGGTAGGGGTCTTTGGTTGGGTTAGCGTGATCGCCAGGTCAGACACGACAGCAAAAGCTGTTTCAAACATCACGCACCAGCCAAGACACGATCTCCGTGCGTGATGCGGACTACTACCATTGCTACTGCTGCTGCTCCTACTACTGCCAAAACTAGCTCACTATTGTCATTCCGAGAGTGCAGTTTAACATGCAATCACCACACCTCAAAACAAAAACACAGCCAGGGAATCAGACACGGAAGAGGAGCGGTGAAGGTCAACACTTAATTTGACGTAAATATGGTTGAGGGGCATCCGAAAATTTCAGTAACGAAATGCGACAAAATGCGTGACGGAAGTATAAACATAGCAACCGTGCAGGCAGTAATGTACAGATGGATGCCCAGGCAATGTTACCTAGCAACCGTGCAAGCTATGGAGAGGCCCGGTGCAAGTCTTTTGATTTCACTCCCGTAGGCGACCTGCGCGCCGTGATGAGGATGAAATAATGATGAAGACGGCACATACACCCAGTCTCCGTGGCAGGGCAGTTAACCAATTATAACTAAAATTCCCGACCCTGCCGGGAATCGAACCTGGGACCCTTGTGACCAAAGACCAGCACGCTAACCATTTAGCCATGGAGCCAGATAAAAGCAAACTCGTGTCCTCATCCGGAGGTGCTGCAGCTCTTTTCCAGACACACCCCCAATGGAGGTAATTGCATGCACCATTTCAACCACATCTTCTTCTTCTTCTCCTTCTTCATCTGTTTACCCTCCAGGGTCAGTTTTCCCTCGGACTCAGTGAGGGATCCCACCTCTACCGCCTCAAGGGCAGTGTCCTGGAGCTTCAGACTCTGGGTTGGGTATACAACTGGGGAGGATGACCAGTACCTCGCCCAGGCGACCTCATCTGCTATGCTGAACAGGGGCCTAGTGGTGGTAAGGAATAGACAAGAGGGAAGGAAGCGGGCGTGGCCTTAAGTTAGGTACCATCCCGGCATTTGCCTGGAGGAAAAGTGGGAAACCGCGGAAAACCACTTCCAGGATGGCTGAGGTGGGAATCGAACCCACCTCTACTCATTTGACCTACCGAGGCTGTATTGACCCCGTTCCAGACCTCGTACCACTTTTCAAATTTCGTGGCAGAGCCGGCAATAGAACCCGGGCCTCTGGGGTTGGCAGCTAATCACCCAAGGTCACAAGGACATTACCCAAACCTTGTGACTAACTACTCTAGCTGCTCAAGGACATTTGATTGTTATGAGAACTTGTGAGGTTGTACAATAGAGTTTTGTGGAGAACTGTACTTCTGCTAGCACATTAGATTAGAAAAAAAGTTGTAAATGTCTCATATCTGCCAGGTGCTCCTATGTCGTTTCTCTCTCACACTTAAATTCCGGAAATGATGCCTGTCATCTGTCAAGTGATAATGTCTTATGAAGAAATTAAAAACCAGTTATCTGCTGTAAATTATTCTTCCCTTCTTGTTTAATATTTTGTATTATTAATAGACACTAGGGCAGTTTATCGCGAATACAGCCTGAGGCAATCGGAACAAAAACCCTTCCTCTCTCATCAAAGGAACGTCACTCCTTTGATCCTGATCAATGATATATAATGTTTATTGAAGAATTTAAGTAATCATCCTTTTATGTCCGCTAGGATTAATTCAGAGGTGCCATTTAGCGACGAATAACAGAATGAATATCCACAGTTTGTTTCCAGTCTTTGTTTAATTGATTACCTTACTTTTTAAAGCATACCTAGTGTTCATAGTTAATCATATCCAGTATATCCTTAAAAAACTAGTGGACATTTAATCGGCTGAATTGCCTATTCTTCTTCTTATTATTATTATTCTACTACCGCTTCTCCCCTCACATATAAACGGATTTGGACCTGCTTTACGGACGGATGCCCTTCCTGACAACTCTACGTGGAGGGATGAAATCACTATTGCATATTTGTGTGGTAGTTGGTAGTGTGTTGTCTGAATTGAGAGGGGAGAGTGTTGGGAAAAATACAAACATCCAGTCCCCAAGCTAGAAGAATTAATCAGGTGTGATTAAAATCCCCGACCTGGAAGGAAATCGAACCCAGACCCCTCTGAACCAAAGGTCCCAACGCTTACCATTCAGCCAAGAATTTGAACTCATGGAAAGACTGAATACTACTTTATACATATATATCAAAAGGCGTCGGGAGTGGCGTCTATTCCAGTGAAGACGCGAGAAACACGACTTAGATGTTATGGTCATGTCATACGAAGCCCTGCAGACTCAATGATTCATACAGCCCTCCAATTTTATCCTGGAGGTTCTCGATTCCGCGGTCGTCCCAAGAAGCGATGGTTCGACTGCATCAAGGAAGATATGCATCTTGTAGTCATCACTGAAGCTACACCGAAGACCCCAGGTTCGTAGATAACCTTCTTCTCATTGTCAACCTCCTGTTGCTGGTCTGAATTCAGTTCAAACCTAACAGTTGGATCTAGTATAGGTACAGCCAGTTTTTGAGTCAGCTTTACTCGACATCAGTGCAATCCTCAAGGCTCAAGAACCAGCCATTGACCCTCCTCCTTTACCGGACTTGAGACCAGCAGTAGGATATCCGAGTCATTCCTAGTGGAGTTTATTATATTTTATTTTCCTAAAGAATCGGCTAGCATGTGATGAACGTACCTAGGAAAGGTTTTCATTCCCTTCCCCGAATGGGAGTGGCGGGTCAACTAGAAGGTTGGCCACGAGATTCAGCGGGTTTGGAGATCTGAAGGAGTTAGGTGGTGGGTGGGGAAGTTTGAATCGGTGAAGGGGGTTTCGGCCTCTTGGCTAAGTGCTTTATTGAATTTTTCAAATTGTACAATTTGTGTTGCATGGTTTTACAATTTCAGTTAGCAGTGCTGATGCGATTCGTATTTACAATTTTCCAGTTTACTCTGTTTCCGTTAAGATTTGTGTGGTGACGGGCATTGCGAAGAGTTTCACCGTGCCCGCGAAAGCCAAGGACGTGTGGAAGGGTTTCTATCGCAATGTGGCAACTCCGCCAGTGGTTACCGTCCAGACTTCTCCCCGGCACAGCTCGGACTGAAGCAACATTACATCCTTCCATTAGGAGAGTTCATTGTGGTGCCAGATCCAATCATTAGCAGGTGTGTAGCCTTTGTAAAGAATAACACCTTTATCCTTTATGTGATAAACACCACCGGGCGAGTTGGCCGTACGCGTAGAGGCGCGCGGCTGTGAGCTTGCATCCGGGAGATAGTTGGTTAGAATCCCACTATCGGCAGATAAGATGCTTTTCCGTGGTTTCCCATTTTCACACCAGGCAAATGCTGGGGCTGTACCTTAATTAAGGCCACGGCCGCTTCCTTCCAACTCCTAGGCCTTTCCTATCCCATCGTCGCCAAAAGACCTATCTGTGTCGGTGCGACGTAAAGCCCCTAGCAAAAAAAAAGGTAGTTAACACCACGCTTGATACTTCATGTCCTGAGCTCAGTCATAACCAGGGCCGTGGACAGCTTTGACGGCCCCGGACAAATGAAGTGACCTCCTCCTCCCTTCTTTCACCCAAACATGCCCCGGGGCAAAAACATTCGTTGACCTCCCTTACAAAATATTAAGTGATTTTTTGTACATTTCTTATACATTACTTAAAGTTCAACCTTCATAAAATTTACATCTAAAAAATTCTAAAGGCTGAAGTTAAGTTTCTAACTTTTTATTACGCACCGTATCTTGTTTTGGAATGAATAAATATTGAAAATGCGTTTTTCAATTATTCCTAGTTTTACTCCAATGTTCAGCACATTAACAAAGTATTTGTATATGTACACTGCACTAGATAAAAATAATGTACATTAAATTAAATGAAAGTAATATTCAGTAGGCATTTACGATAAAATATATTAGCAACCTGACGTAGTCGTAGCAATACAGTTCAGCACAATTCAATCTTGAAGATTTGGCACAATACTTAAACTGCCCTAAAGTTACAGTAGAATAATATTTTTATCTAAATTACACATGTGGCCTGTTATTAATGTGTTTTTTTTGTTCCAAAGTGCTAAATAAAAAGGCTGTCTCAGAAACTTAATTATTAATGGTTTACTGGAAGGCCTAGTACTACAAAGTATATTTAAAAAAGAAATAAGATCACATTATTACTCAACTGAAGATAAATACGGTTTAATTTCCGGCTTATAGTAGTCGCTCATGTTATAATATGTATCACTAATCAAAAAGAAAACGAAAACCAAAGAGTTAAAAAGAATTAACAAGTAAATTGACTGCGGCGTAATTACTACACGAACGCGATCACTCAACTAGAAATGTAAAATCGAAAACCATACAGATAAACGAACTTCACTGTAGATGACAACATTAGCAACTAACATTGTTACACCAATAAAGGACCCAATAAAAGTGACCGTCAGTCTCAACAACCGCACGCTCTTCCCGTGCAGACAACAATAGTGCGGATTTTTAAAAGCAATGTAAAACCTACACTTATTCTATTATATATAGAATATAAAGATAACCGCTAATAAATTGCAGGCCTTCTGCAAGTACGGCCAAACATTTTTGGTGGCTTAGTTCATTTACTTTCCGCCTTTTTATTCATTTAGAGATTATTTTTTGCCAACAACGGCCCTGGAGACGCCCCCCCCTCCGCACACAAAAAACCCGTGCCCCGGAATAATGACCCACGAAAACCGGTCTGTCTACGGCCCTGTTCCTAACTTCACGACGATGTATACAATTGCCCACGGCATTTAAATTTTTTCCAGATTTTATTAATTTTGCAGACAGACGTCACTTTCCTCATCTCAATTCCGGGAGTTCGCGATGTATTGGTTTTCAGATTTATTTTTTAGAGCCCTCAATCCATTCTAAGCCCCCTTGTGATATACAGGCTAAGGTTGGTTACGACGCAGCAGCTGACTACAAATCCTTGACATAGAAACCCAAACAATAGAGGAACGACGAGCACACTTTACCGAAATAATCTACAGGAAGTGAAACTGCAACTATGTTCGGTTTTATTCCGCAAAATTGCGTGAGACAGTTCACAAAGTTTGCGTAATACTCCTTAAATATGTAAAATTACTTCCTTCAACTACTTCTTGAAACGTAGATATTCTAGTTGAAAAACGGTCATTGGAGATGAATATGGCGAATACAACATTCCACCAAAAAGAAACCAATTTTCCCTTTGCAAAAATCAAATAATCATAAATATGTCTCCCGATCATGGCCATCTATCAACGACTGCTAATTTTAAATGGCTAACCAGCCATAAGACATGGTTGCTAGGTAACATTCCCTGACCATCCATCCACATCTTACATCACTGATTTCACTGTTGCTATGGTTACAATTCCGTCATACATTCCGTCGCGTCACGTTACACGAACTTTCGGATGACCTCCAGCCAAAAGCTAACGGCCGTAGCCGTGTTGAAACACAGGATCCCGTGAAATCTCCGAAGTTAAGCAACATTGGGCGTAGTCAAGATTTGGATGGATTGCCACGCGCTGTTAGTGGGGGCTAAGGGAATGAAGGAGCGGAAAGGAACTGGCCACCCTACCGCACGTGAACTCCGGCTCAGGCACACCTCTGCGGAGGTTCGGACCTGCCTTCGGGCAGAATACACCCTTACCTTACCTTCCAGCCATTAGACTTATCATCATCATCATCTGTTTACCCTCCAGGTTCGGCTTTTCCCTCGGACTCAGCGAGGGATCCCACCTCTACCGCCTCAAGGGCAGTGTCCTGGAGCTTCAGACTCTTGGTCGGGGGATACAACTGGAGAGTATGACCAGTACCTTGCCCAGGCGGCCTCACCTGCTATGGTGAACAGGGGCCTTGGAGGGGGATGGGAAGATTGGAAGGGATAGGCAAGGATGAGGGAAGGAAGCGGCCGTGGCCTTAAGTTAGGTACCATCCCGGCATTCGCCTGGAGGTGAAGTGGGAAACCACGGTAAACCACTTCGAGGATGGCTGAGGTGGGAATCGAACCCACCTCTACTCAGTTGACCTCCCGCGGCTGAGTGGACCACGTTCCAGCCCTCGTACCACTTTTCAAATTTCGTAACAGAGCCGGGAATCGAACCCGGACCTCCGGGGGTGGCAGCTAATCACGTTAACCACTACACCACAGAGGCGGCCCATAAGACTTATTCTAAAATAAAATTGATTTGGAACACAAGTTACAGTAAGCTGGTTCGCTTCGATTGCAAGTACGTTTTGCAAACCCGCCACGCAGCTAAGGCAGAGAGTTTGCCGAAATATCTCCTTATTTCACATCTGCCAAGTCAGTGGTTCTCAACGCCAGGTAGGCGAACGAACATTCAGGATAGGGAAGGAATGTTTTCCTTCAGAATCACACAGTCCTGGGACCTCCCTGGAATGAATCGAACAGCAGAGACCTTGGCAGATATTTTAATGATCTCTCACCATTCACTGCATGAAAACCCATCGTGATTTCGTAGCCAACTATTCGCTGGTGTGTACTCCTTGAATAACGTTACTCTTTTCCCTTTGTTCCCTCTGTGGTTGGCGGTGGTAGAATATATCCACGGTATCCCCTGCCTGTCGTAAGAGAGGACTAAAAGGTGCTTCCGAGGTCTTAATTTAGGAGCGTGGGTTGGCGATCACGGGGTCCTTAGCTGAGTCCTGACATTATTTCCACTTACTTGTGCCAGGCTCCTCACTTTCATATATCGTACCTGATCTCACTTAATCAACACTCGTTCTTTTCTTAATCCGACGGTATAAGGTTTCCGAGGCTAGGGAGTTCTTTATTTTCTCGCCCTTCGTCGCACTTTTTTTTTGGCCGCTAACTACATTTTTCGAAGCGTCGGACCCCTTCCGCTTTTCTCTCTGATTAATGTTAATAAAGGATGGTTGTTCCTACTTTCACTTTTTTACAATTTACTTTTTTACAATAGGTCTTATGGCGACGATGGGATAGGAAATGGCTAGGAGTGGGAGGGAAGCGGCCATTTATTTAAGGTACAGCTCCGGCCAGCATTTGCCTAGTGTGAAGTTGGGAAACCACGGAAAACCATCTTAAGGGCTGCCGACAGTGGAGTTCGAACCCACTATCTCCCGGATACAAGCTCACAGCTGCGCGCTCCTAACCGCACCGTCAACTCGCCTTGTTTATCGAATTATGGCACGAGGCTGTTGTATTTGAGTATTTTTCGAATACCACGACCGGAGATTCTTGGGCACAGTCCAGCACTCTACCGTTTGAGCTATTCACCTCGTAGAAAAGAAGATCAGCGCGGACGTATCACAAAAGTTAATACAGATAGACTATTATTTATGCAGGTGTTATGCATTATGTTGTCTTTTAGTGATCAAAATATCGCTAGAAGTGTAATAATTAATCTACACATGAGGAAAGAAAGAAACGGTTAACTTTATTGTCGCAGCAGAATTGATCTGTCACTGATGATAACCAGTGACAGTTCGTTATTACCAGGTCGCAGTGACAGTTCTTAATGTATATGCCGCAGAAGCTCATGTAGGTCACGCTGAGATTTCAATCTATTTCTTTCTTGTTCACCCAGTAGCAGTATCGATTACCGTACCGTGTCTTTAGAGTTGAACCGTGTTTGTTGAACCACGTAAGCTTCCAGTCGTGATGACGGTACGGCTTTTCTTTTTTTGTTTCACATGTACTTAGCGCTGTCTCATTTTGTACAGAAATATAATTAAGATGAGTGTGTCTCATTAATGTGCAGCTTAGTTTAGTGGAGTAAGCTTGTAATGATCCGAAATTCAATCAATCAATCAATCAATCAATCAATCAATCAATCAATCAATCAATCAATCAATCAATCAATCAATCAATCAATCAATCAATCAATCAATCAATCTATGATCTGCACTTAGGGCAATCCCGCAGGTGGCAGATTCCCTATCTGTAGTTTTACCTTGTCTTTCCTTAAATAATTGCAAAGAATTTAAATAATTATTGAACATGTCCCTCGGTAAATTATTCCAATCCCTAACTCCTCTTCCTATAAACGAATATTTGCCCCAAATTTTCCTCTTGAATTCAAACATTATTTTCATCCTACTTTTAAAAATACCACTCAAACTTATTCGTCTACTAATGTCAATCCATACCATCTCTCCACTGACAGCTCGGAACACACCACTTAGTCAAATAATTTGTCTTATTTCTCCCACGTTTTCCCAGCCGAAACTTTGCAATATGTTCATAACGCTACTCTTTTGTCGGAAGTCATCCAGAACAAATCGAACTGCTTTTCTATGGAATTTTTTCCAGTTCTATGATCAGGTAATCCTGATTAGAGTCCCATACACAGGACCCATACTCTAGTTGTGGTCTTACCAGATACTTATACACCCTCTCATGTAGGTGCAGAGCTCTATACCCTTTATTTAATATCCCGTTTATGTGTTTACCCCAATGAAGATCGTTCTTTTTATTAGCACCTACAGGTACTTACAGTGATCCCCGTAAGGAACGTTAATTTTTTATATTTTATATTACAAGTTGCTTTACGTCGCACCGACACAGATAGATCTTATGGCGACGATGGAACAGTAAGGGCCCAGGAGTGGGAAGGAAGCGGCCGTGGCGTTAATTAAGGCACAAACCCAGCAAGGAAATACTTGCTGACGATACGGCACTAACTGCCAAGTCATCTCTGATGCACAGAAACATATTGCAATCCTGGAAGAGCAAGCAGCAAAAATAGAACTTAACATCTCATATGAAAAAACTAAATTTATGACAAAATTCAAAATTGCTCCACATGAACTTACCATCGATATGAATAAAATTGTAAGAGTAAACGAATTTAAGTACTTAGGTGAATGGATCGCTGAAATGGAAATGAAAATTAATCAGTACCTTCAAGAATTCAGAAAAAGGAAATTGCTCTTGAACACACAAAGGACGTTTATAACAAAAATGCTTGTCCTGGAACATAACTTGACAGTGATGTCCGGCTCCATAGCTAAATGGTTAGCGTGCTAGCCTTTGGTCACAGGGGTCCTGGGTTCGATTCCCAGCAGGGTCGGGAATTTTAACCATCATTGGTTAATTTCGCTGGCACGGGGGCTGGGTGTACGTGTCGTATTCATCATCAGTTCATCCTCATCACGATGCGCAGGTCGCCTACGGGAGTCAAGTCGAAAGACCTACATCTGGCGAGCCGAACAGTCCTCGGACACTCCCGGCACTAAAAGCCAATACGCTATTTCATTACTTGACAGTGATCAAACCTGAATCTCTTTATGCTTCAGAAAAGCTCAGTTTACGCCATAAAATTGTAAAGGAATAATTAGAGATTAGAGAAAGAAATATCATGGGGAAAATATTAGAGCCAAGAATTAAAAATGAAATACATTAGCCCAAACTCAACTCGGAAATATATTTAAAAATATCTAAACTTACTGATAGAACGAGACTGCGATGAATTCAGTTTATAAGTGATTTGGAAATTATTAAGAACAACAGACTTACTTACCAAATACACATTCTTTTGTAAATTAAACGTACGCGATCAAAATGGTATAAGCAAGTAGAGAAAGACCTCACAGAATTAGGGTCAGCAAATCTGCAGGATAGAAATGGGGAGACGAGAAGAAACCAACACTACGTATTTGGTCGGAGCCACAAAAATTACAAAAAGGAATTAAAATGAAGAACTGTTGAGCAAGGAGGAGAGCTCAACAATCCGCGTGGTCCTAAGTGACCCATTCACGAAGAAGAAAATAATAATAAGAAGAAGAAGTCGAAGAAGAAGAAGAAGAAGAAGAAGAAGCAAATACGCCATGTGGCCAAAAGTCTTCAGACACCGCTTTCTGTCATTCCAAAGACGTCAGCCATCTAACTATTAGCGTTTACGACCTTCATTTGTTACAACAGTGTGCGTCCAAGATGTTCGGTGAATGATACCATAACACAAAGAAAGCAGAAGTTACTAATAAATTACCTTTAGTCGCCTTCATAGTACTCTTCATTGTCCAAAATAAAATTTTGCTAACGTGTATACAGCTGCTGTAAACTGGCGTCTTTTGCAATCAAAGCACTGATGTCGCATGTCTTTGGATGTTTGGTATGTCAGTACAAAGTGTGCCTTTCAGGATTCCCTTGAGGATTATGAAACTAGTACAATGAAATAATCGGTTGTCTAGAGAATGATGAGATGAGACCTCTTTCTTCTTCTTCTTCTTTCCGAGTGTTTAGTCCATCTTCGGTGCAGGGTCCGCTTTTGAACACGCCATCCTCCACTTTTTGCAGTCATGGCCATCAGCTTCAGTGATGCCTAACAAGACGCAGGACTTCCTTGATGCGGTCGTACCATCGCTTCATGGGACGATCGGGAGATCGAGAACCTTCAGGATGAAATTAGAGGGCTGTGTGTATTAATGAGTCTGCAGGGCTTTGGACGACATGACCATACCATCTAAGTCGTGCTTCTCGCGCCTTCTCTGAGATAGGTGCCACTCCCAATCGCCTTCCGACATCTTCATTTCTGACATGGTTTAATCTTGTAAGACCCAGTGACCAACGTAACATTTTCATCTCCATACCATGTAGAAGCTGCTCATGCTTTTCTGTTGTAGGCCATCATTCCGACCCTGGTCGGACTATGGATTTGTAGATTTTTCTTTTCAGGCGGCTGGGAATTTTCTTTTCACACCAGTGACCTGACATCCCTTGGCCATGTAGCATTTACCCAAGCTCGGGTGTCTGGTAATATCTCTCCGTCTGAAGTGATGAGTGATGCAAAGAATACAATTTGGTTAGCTTTAACCAGGTCTTGTCCGTCGGTGCGAATGGTACCAGCAATCCGAAAGCCACATTGCAGATATTCGGTTTGAGTGATGTTACGGCGCAAGCCATATTCACCTAAACACTCTTTCTAAATTTGCAGGAGACGTTCCAGATTCCTTCGGAATTGATCCACAAGGAACACATCATCAGCATTCTGAGATCGTCCACGGGTATGTCGTCTGGGTGTCAGTTGTGACTGCATCCATGCACAGGATAAATAAGAGAGGTGACAGTGCTGAGCCCTGATGAACCCCCAACATTGATGGGAAATGTGGGTGAGATCCCTCTTGGACTGAGATGAGGCCTCTTTGATAGGCCTAAAGGCCATCCGTCAATACCTCATATCAAAGCCTGCAAGATCACATCAACCATCTGCAGTCAACGCCCCCTTCGATAATACAAGGTATCTCAGTCATGGCCATTCACTACAGCCTGCACGGTTGCTAGGCAACATCGCGTTACACATTTTGTATCGCCAAATTCGTGAAGCAAATTTTCAAATGACCGCCAGTCATAAAACATATTTCAAAATCCAACATTTTAGAACAGAAGAATAGGCTGAAAATGGCTTTTGACTTCAGACATGTTTGGTACCACATAAACAAACAAGTTGCAGAAGACCATGGAAGAAGCCTGATATTACTAGTTACTAAGGTTCTCACCAAGTTCTAAGTGACAGGAAATATTAGAGGAATAAGGTTTATCATTTGCAAAATGTGCTTGGATTAGATTGAAATATCTTTGTTTCACTACTCTTGTTTTTTCTCCATCAAATATGTAATAATGCACATGACTGCAGTTCTGTGGAACTGATGCGTGGTCTAGGAAATACAGTAAATCAGGTGATCACGAATGCCATTTATTTCCAGTTCCGTGCCCAGGGACTGATGAATCTTTTCGATAGGAATGCATTAGCGACGTTTACTCTATGTAACGTGCGCAACTAAAATACCCGACATAGGCGTAGCTTTATCCTCGCACATTAAGCTAATAAAACAAGGTAGAAGAAGGTAGCACCTTATCAATGAAGGTGCATCTACGATGAACGAGGTCAGACTATTGACACCGCTCATGACAATAAAGAAGTTATCATGAAATTAAATTGCTACATACTATCAAATGTGTACACTGTAATGTCGATAAAGAAGCGAGTAAGGGAGGATCTTTTTTAACGTATTGAGTTTCAGAATATTAAGGGACTCCAGAAGGTACGAATTAAAAATATAATATTTTACTGTTTTCATGTTTTTAATTTATGAAATCTCACCTTTCAAATGGTGTATAATTTATATAATTTTCTTACTCCTAAACACGTTTAATATATTTTAAAACTATACCTTGTGCAGGCATATCTCGGAATCGAGCTATCAAACTGTTGTTGAATATCCTGTTTTTCAAACGAACCGCTCAAGAGGAATTATTTTTTGATATTGGGGAAACACCATAGACTGACTTTACCGATTATGGGGCTCATAAAACCAACTTTCAATGACTTAATAGCCCTGGAATTGTTGAAGAAATGGTTGCATGGACGAACACAAAACCCCAACTAAAGTATGAATAAGGTTATACGGTCCCCAAGTCCAAAGACTGTGTTTTTGGGACTAGAACCCATTCCTTTTGGTGTTTGTGATGCCGTATCACCTCATTGATGTGAAGTGTTGAACAGTATGGACATCAAAGTTGGTATAAACATGGTGCAATTCCTGATTGCGTTAGAGAAGCAGTGTCTTGGAGCTGTTGATAAGGCAGTAAGAAACCTAGAAAATCAGGCCAGACAACATTGAAGGATTGTAAAAAAATAAACTGAAGGAGGAATTTTCAGAATATGAAGATAATCCATGCAATGCAGCGAGAATGTATTAGAAATATAAGCGAAACTTCAAAGCCCATTTTCCGAAAATATTCTCTTATAAAATACAACTTTTTTCAGGATCTACTCGATAGATCTGCTTGAAAATTTCAGGATATGTTATATGGACTCTTTTCCACACTCTAATATAGGCTCTTTGAACAAATTATTAGTGGGAAATTTACATATAAAAAGTTGTATTAAAATATAGCAAATATTGAGAGCATTAGCAAAAATCATTACTAAAGCATGAATAAATGAACTAAAAAATTCATGTGTGAATTTGGGGTTGAATATCTCACAAATATGCTGTAAAAATGTCAGCCTTACTTTCCCAATATATTATGTGAAAAGTACTATTTTAACATTGGCAAGGGAGTTTCCAGAATCCCTTAATTAAATCTACAGGTCTAAATATGAACTACTATTGACTAGGTACAGACAGGAAATTTGCAAATAAAACTACCTTATCATAGGAGTGCCACAAGGGCAAGTGCTTTCTCCACTGCTACCTAGTATGTATTCAAAGTTGTGCAGAGTACGATAACATGCTATCATGTATGTTGAGCGAGGTCAAGCTATCGATACTGTGCATTACAATAACGAAGTTATCGTCAGACGAAAGCGTTGTTTAGCACATTGTAATGTCGGAAAAGAAGCAGGTAAGGTATTAAGGAAGACTCTGTATTGTGTTTCTTTTAAGACGTAAAAAATAGAACATTAATTATTTAGTCCAAGTGTGAAGTTCCCTTTTCTACTCTGTACTGAGTATGTATTGAACAAATACGAAGAAATTACTCTTCATTGCAGTACTCCTGTGATAGATTTTCCATTCCCGTAGTTCGAAGTATTAAAGGCTACTAATAGGAAAACAATCTGTACTCTGCCCGACTGAGTGACGCAGACTGGTGTTTTTTTGCTAGTGGCTCTACGTCGAACCGACACACATAGGTCTTATGGCGACGATGGGTTAGGAAAGGCCTAGGAATGTGCAGGAAGCGGCCTTGGCCTTGATTAAGGTACAGCCCCAGCATTTGCCTGGTGTGACAATGGGAAACCACGGAAAACCATCTTCAGGGCTACCAACAGTGGGGTTCGAACCCGCTATGTCCCAGATGCAAAGTCACAGCTCTGAAGCTCCTAACAGCACGGCCAACTCGCCCGGCGTAAATAATTGTAGGTTTATCTATATTATTATTATTATTATTATTATTATTATTACTGTTTCTATTATTATTATTATTCGTTGTACGTAAATTTCTTCTTAGGTTCTATATTATTGTACTTAGAAAGCAAAATGTTAATTTATATTGTGTATTATTACAGATATTTTATATACAGTAGGCCAACGGCCGTAGCCGTGTTGAGACATCGGAACCCGCGAGATCTCCGAAGTTAAGCAACATTGGGCGTGGTCAGGAGTTGGATGGGTTGCCACGCGCTGTTGGTGGGGGATAAGGGAATGGAGGAGCGGAAAGGAACTGGCCACCCTACCGCACGTAAACTCCGGCTCAGGAACACCTCTGCGGAGGTTCGGACCTGCCTTCGGGCAGAATAACAATTACCTTACCTATATACAGTAGGATAGCATAGTAGCATACTAGTTTGTTTCGGTCTTTTTTTCATTTATTCAGTATTTTAATATATTTATTTTAATTTTTTATGTATTTCATAGGTTAATTGTAAGACAGGGTCACGTATCCCTAACTTTGCCAGTTAAAATAAACCATATCTATCTATGTACTCTATGTCTAACCCGTAGTCCCGTCGGGGATAAAATGTACGATTGCGATGTCTTATTATTTTGACATAGGTTAAATATATCTCATGGCTGGGACACATCCGAAAATTTGTATTACGTGACGCGACCAAATGTGTCTCGGAAGTGTAACCATAGCAACCGTGCAGGCAGTGATGTGATGGATTGATGGCTGTGGGTGGGGCGGTAGAATAACACCCACGGTATCCCCTGCCTGTCGTAAGAGGAGACTAAAAGGGGCCCCAGGGGCTCTGAACTTTGGAACGTGGGGTGGCGACCACGGTGCCCTCAGCTGAGTCCTGGCATTGCTTCCACTTACTTGTGCCAGTCTGTCATTTTCATCTATCCTATCCGACCTACCTTGGTCAACTCTTGTTCTTTTCCGACCCCGACGCTATTAGGTTTGCGAGGGCTAGGGAGTCCTTCATTTTCACGCCCTTCGTGGCCCTTGCCTTCCTTTGACCGATATCTTCATTTTTCGAAGAGTCGGATCCCTTCCAATTTTCCCTCTGATTAGTGTTATATAAAGGATGGTTGCCTAGTTGTACTTCCTCTTAAAACAATAATCACCACCACCTCCCCTGCCTGTCGTAAGAGGCGACTAAAAGGGGCCCCAGGGGCTCTGAATTTTTGGAGCGTGGGTTGGCGTCCACGGTGCCCGTAGCTGAGTCCTGGCATTGCTTCCACTTACTTGTGCCAGGCTCCTCACTTTCATCTATCCTATCCGACCTACCTTGGTCAACTCTTGTTCTTTTCCGACCCCGACGCTATTAGGTTTGCGAGGGCTAGGGAGTCTTTCATTTTCACGCCCTTCGTGGCCCTTGCCTTTCTTTGGCCGATACCTTCATTTTTCGAAGTGTTGGATCCCTTCCTTTTTTCCCTCTGATTAATGTTATATAGAGGATGGTTGTCTTAAAACAATAATCACCACCACTCAGACCGTGTTACCTAGCAACGGTGCAGGCAGTGATGTAATGGATGGATGGCTGGTCAGACAGTGTTACCTAGCAACCGTGCAGGCAGTGATGTGATGTATGGATGGCTGGTCAGACAGTGTTACCTAGCAACGGTGCAGGCAGTGATGTAATGGATGGCTGGCTAGTCAGACAGTGTTACCTAGCAACGGTGCACGCAGTGATGTAATGGATGGATGGCTGGTCAGACAGTGTAACCATACCAACCGTGCAGGCAGTGATGTAATGGATGGATGGCTGGTCAGACAGAGTTACCTAGCAACGGTGCAGGCAGTGATGTAATGTATGGATGGCTGGTCAGAGAGTGTTACCTAGCAACGGTGCAGGCACTGATGTAATGGATGGATGGATGGCTGGTCAGACAGAGTTACCTAGCAACGGTGCAGGCAGTGATGTAATGAATGGATGGATGGCTGGTCAGACAGTGTAACCATAGCAACCGTGCAGGCAGTGATGTAATGTATGGATGGCTGGTCAGACAGTGTAACCATAGCAACCGTGCAGGCAGAGATGTAATGTATGGATGGCTGGTCAGTCAGTGTAACCATAGCAACCGTGCAGGCAGTGATGTAATGGATGGATGGCTGGTCAGACAGTGTTACCTAGCAACGGTGCAGGCAGTGATGTAATGTATGGATGGCTGGTCAGACAGTATAACCATAGCAACGGTGCAGGCAGTGCTGTAATGGATGGATGGCTGGTCAGACAGTACAACCATAGCAACCGTGCAGGCAGTGATGTAATGTATGGATGGCTGGTCAGACAGTGTTACCTAGCAACGGTGCAGGCAGTGATGTAATGGATGGATGGCTGGTCAGACAGTGTTACCTAGCAACGGTGCAGGCAGTGATGTAATGTATGGATGGCTGGTCAGACAGTGTTACCTAGCAACGGTGCAGGCAGTGATGTAATGGATGGATGGCTGGTCAGACAGTGTAACCATAGCAACGGTGCAGGCAGTGATGTAATGTATGGATGGCTTGTCAGACAGTGTTACCTAGCAACGGTGCAGGCTATGTCTTATTGCTGGTTGCCATCTGAAATTAGCAGCCGTTGATGGATGAGGAAGAGACATATTTATGATCATTTGATTTTCAGAAAAGGGAGAGTAGTTTCTTCTTAGTAGACTTACGTACCTCAACAACGTGTATATGGAAAGAAACATTTTAAGACACTTTTAGTGTTCGGGTAGAACGCCGAGAACATTTATGATTATATTTAATGTCTCATTTGACATATAAAAGGGTTGCAAAAAATAATTGAACATCTGAAACGTAGTTTTCTTGAAATAGCGCTTCAAAGTAATGCAAAATTTGTGCTAAATACGTGACGTCACATGCATACTCTGTTATAAAATGGCGCCCAGTTAGAGGTTATCTGTCGTTGTGAATACATCGTAGTTAGTTGTATAGAATAAAACATTTGATAATGAAACAAAGTATTTGATTAGGATTCGGCAAAAAACGTGCAAAAGAAAGAACTGAAACGAGAAAGTTCAATGATGAAGGAATGAAATGAAATGCCGTATGGCTTTTAGTGCCGGGAGTGTTCGAGGACATGTTCGGGTCGCCATGTGCAGACCTTTTGAAATGATCTGCGCGTTGTGATGAGGATGAAATGATGAAGATGACATATACACCCAGTCCCCGTGCGAGCGGTATTAACCAATGATGGTTAAATTCCACGATCCTGCAGGGAATGACCAAAGGCCAGTCGTCATGGAGTCGGATGATGAAGGAATAATAGAAATAGAACGAAAAGTGCGTAATTGGCGTTAGTATGACAAAGTTGAAACAGGGAAAAGCAATTCACAATAAGTAACTACTTTGAAGCTATTTGTAATAGTACTCCCGAACTCTTGAATGAATCGATTCATAAAGAAACGTCATCAGTCACATTTTTTTCGAAATTGAGTTAACATTGAATTTATCATCTTGAATGTTCATCACATCGTTTTGTAAAGAAATGAGATCACTCCAGCCTCTCATTCACTGTGATATTGCGATGGGAAAGATAGCGTTTTGTAAAGGAAGGGCATCGGTCCGGACTGAAGCCCTACTTTATGAAATACTCATAGAGGAGCTAGGTGTTTGTCGATTAGCAGCGCGCTACTCTCTTGCTTTTATGCATAGTTTTGAGGTCATTTGACTGTGCAACTGCATCATTATTGTATTGAAGTATTTTATTCGTTATACCTACAGAACCTATAAAACTACATTTTTTACATTCATTGATGGATTGAGCATAAACACTTTCAGACTAGGTAGCTGCAGGAAAGATACCTATTAAAAAGAAAAAAAAATTATCTAAAGAAACTGGTCAAGTATATACCTGATGACTATCAGGAGTACTTCATGGAGCTTACTTCTTGGCCTACTGTGAGGGGAGGAGATGACAATGAAGATGATTATTAGAGGACATGGAAGATTTCGTCATATTTCAGTAACTGTTCTTCATGCTGAGACTAAGAACTTTGTTATATTATAATATTCTAACATTTTTCTGTGAACAAAAAAAAGGGCTGTATGAAGACTTTGAGTGGTTAGATAAAGCTACTCAGTTGTAAACCTTTTTTTTTATAAAGAAATGTCATCAGTCCACCAGATTTTAAAAGTCTGTATAATTCAACCACTGATGATAAATTCGTGAAATATGTTCATAGGAATCTCAATATGTATTCTCTATTTATTGGTAACAATTTTTACATTTCTATTATGATAGTAAAAGTTGTAAACCTCTTTTATAAAGAAAAGGCATCAGTCCACAAGTTTTAAACATCTCTATAATTCAACTACTGATGATAAATTCATGAAATATGTTCAGAGGAATCCTAATATGCATTCTTTGCTTGATGGTAACGATTTTTACATTTCTATTGTGACAGTAATACTTGTAAAACTATTTTATAAAGAAAAGTCATCAGTCCACAAGGTTTAAACATCTGTATAATTTAACTACTGATAATAAATTCATGAAATATCTTCAGAGGAATCCTAATATGCATTCTCTATTTGATGGTAACAATTTTTATATTTCTATTATGATAGTAAAAGTTGTAAACCTCTTTTATAAAGAAAGGTCACCAGTCCACAAGACTTTAAAAAATCTGTATAATTCAACTACTGATGATAAATTTCTGAAATATGTAAAGGGGAATCCTAATATGCATTCTCTACTTAATGTTAACACCGGATCCCGCGAGATCTCCGAAGTTAGGCAACATTGGGGCGTAGTCGAGAAGTGGATGAGTTGTCACGCGCTGTTGGTGGGGGGTAAGGGAATGGAGGAGCGGAAAGGAACTGGCCACCCTACCGCATGTAAACTCCGGCTCAGGCACACCTCTGCAGAGGTTCGGACCTGCCTTCGGGCAGAACACACCCTTCCCTTACTTTACCTTATGATAGTAAAATGTCCATATAGCTTTCTTTTTTGATTTCCCAACAATTAGCTAAAATGGACTGAAGCCCTTTCTTTAAGAACCAATTCAAATAATCCCTTATTTCTCATATCACAGACCCATACCAGGAATACACTGATTTATTACCCATATTCCAAGTGTACCATGTTCTACTGAATAAAACTGATTATCCACATAATATCTGTCTTTTATTTCTAACAAGTAAGTCTACGGCATCCTCAAAAATAAAAACCATGTGGCCGTTACTATTATCAATTTTTTGAAGCAGGCGCCTCACCCTAAGTGATGAAACTAACAGGAGTCATTTCAAAAATTCTAAGGAGCCATACAGCGAGATCTGTCTTGTACAATTCATCGTACATTACACTCGTTTCAATGTTAGTAGTGGGACAAGGGAACGAGGGAGGGGGGGGGGGGGGATAACAGGAGAATAAAAGTATAGCCTCAACACGTATAATTACGCAATCAAATCTTTTAACTGCTGCATGAGTCACTGTGTGCCCTATGCTTGTAGACAGAGAGAGAGAGAGAGAGAGAGAGCCACCGCAGGTTAATCAATAAATTAAGGAAGGAGAGAGATATACTGTCCGGTGGGAATTTCACCTGGCATGACGTCACGGTGGGCGCGAGATGATACCACATTGCACAGTTGAAGAGAGTTGGATGAGGGTGTTGCGGGGGGGAGTAGAGACAGTTTCAGACGATTTGTCATTGTAAGGAACTGTAGGGTGGGGAAGAAAATACGGTGAAACTTTAATGGTAGCAGTGAACAGCTTCAGGGATGTACAATAAGATTTTAATAGATGTACAGTAGATTTACTTCATCTAACAAATACATATCTTCCTGAAACATAAGAAATATTTCACTACTATTAACAACAAGGTCCCCATTTTTTAATCAATAATCTCTGGATCCGAAGAGAGCGGGTTCAAATCTGGCAGAGGTAGGAAGATTTTTGAAGGATGGGAAAAATTCCACTCGGCACTCTCTGTCGTATGATGTAATAATAATGTTATATGCTTTACTTGCCACTAACTACTTTTACTGTTTTAGGAGGCGCCGAGGTGCCGGAAATAGTCCCGCCAGTAAATCTACCGACACGAGGCTGACGTATTTGAACACCTTCAAATATCACTGGACTGAGCCGAGATGGAACCTGCCAAGTTGGGGTCAGAAAGCCAGCGCCTCAGGCATCTGAGACACTCAGCCCGGCTGTGGTATGATGTCTAAATGTAAAAACATATATAGGGTGGTCAGAAACAACTGCTAAACATCAGACGATCAGATTCGAGACATCCAAAACACAACCCAATGAGGTACATCAGAATAAGAAAACTATATATAAACCAACCATCCTATTTTATCAACAAGAATAATAGCTGGATGATGTCGAAGTAATGGGAGTAATGGTTGGCACTAGAGGAATCATTCCTGTCTTTTTCCGTCCAGTTCTGTGAATCATTTAACCTCAATCAAACATTAATAAAAGAAATTGCAGTGACTGCCTTCAGTATTCCATCCAAATCCTGAAGAACCATATCTTCCTAAATTTTTAATATAACCGCGTACATTATGTCAAGAGGGGGCTATCTTCAGTTGGGGAAAGTCGAAATAAATACATAAATAAATAAATAAATAAATAAATAAATAAATAAATAAATAAATAAATAAATAAATAAATAAATAAGGTATTACCTATTGTAATAATAATAATAATGTTATATGCTTTACGTCTCACTAACTACTGTTACGGTTTTCGGAGACGCCGCGGTGCCGGAATTTAGTCCCGCAGGAGTTCTTTTACGTGCCAATAAGTCTACCGACACGAGGCTGTTCAAATACCACCGGACTGAGCCAGGACCGAACCTGCCAAGCTGGGGTCAGAAGGCCAGCGCCTCAACCGTGTGAGCCACTCAGCCCTCCACCTATCCAATACAGTAAAAATTAGTAGCCTACTTCAAATTATTTTAATCATGGTACTAGTTTCGGCCTATTGATATTATGCCATCATCAGACATAAGGTCTTAAAACACTTAAAAACACTAACTGACCATACATATACCAATAATAGATAACATAAAATTTGAAAACAGTTCTGATCTAATATTCAATATTCACTAAAATAAGTCAGTCTTGAAGATACCCCCCTGTGGGTGGGAGCGGTAGAATAACACCCACGGTGTCCCCTAACCGTCGTAAGAGGCGACTAAAAGGGGCCCCACGGGCTCTGAACTTTGGAGCGTGGGTTGGTGACCACGGCGCCCTAGGCTGAGTCCTGGGATTGTTTCAACTTGCGCCAGGCTCCTCACTTTCATCTATCCTATCCGACCTTCCTTGGTCAACTCTTGTTTTTTTCCCCGACCCTGACGCATCAAACACAAACAGAGCGTTGGTGTCACCGTAGCGTACTTGTTATAGCGCGATCCTGTCAACTCGAGGAATGTATCCAAACCCTTTCCCTGGCACAGTTTCATTCTTCGACTGGTGATCTCATGTCTCCAGTTGCTGAATTCCGTTGCTGTAGGCCGAGAACATTCATTAATCCAACCATCCATTCATTTTCATTCAATAAGGAAGGCTATTTCCCTAGTGAGTGGTTATCCGTGACTGGGAGAGGGAGGTCGGATAGGATAGATGAAAGTGAGGATCCTGGTGCAAGTAAGTGGTAGCAATGTCAGGACTCAGCTATGGGCCCCGTGGTCGCCAAACCACGCTCCCAAGTTAAGATTCCGTGGTGCCCCTTTTAGTCGCCTCTTAAAACAGGCAAGGGATACCGTGAGTATTATTATAATGCTCCAATCCACAGGGAGGTGGGATTTTTTATTCACTCATGACGGGCTAAGCGGCTCAGACGGTTAAGGCGTTGATCTCAAACTGGCAGAGTCGATCCTGACTCAGTCCGATGGTATTTCAAGGTGCTCAAATACCTCAGCCTCGTGTCGGTAGATTTACTGGTACATAAAACAACTCGTGCGGGACTAAATTCCGGCACCTCGGCGTCTCCGAACATCTAGTTAGTGGGACGTAAAGCAAATAACATTATTATTATTATTATTATTATTATTATTATTATACAATGTTTACTTATTTTTGTAAGATAAAATGCTGTTTTGTCCAAATACATAAAATAATTAAAAATGTTCAAACATCAATTTTCATAAATTCATGAGGAACAGAATAGGTTTCTTTAACCGAATGTACCGAATATCCGACGTCTGTCATGATTACCGTATCTCCAGACTTTGAAAAGATATCGGATTCTTATGCCGGGCCCGTTATGTAAGGGTAGCGTGCCAGGTTCTTACTCGCAGGCCCCGGGTTCGATTCCCGACCAGGACATGGATTTTTACGGGGATCTGATAACTGGTTCGAGGTCCACTCAGGCTTCGTGATGACAATTGAGGAGCTATCTGACGGTGAGAGGATTCGTCGTGCTGACCAAAAGGCACCTCATAATCTACAGGTCTTCGGGCTGAGAAGCGGTAGCTTGGTAGGCCATGGCCTACGGGCCTGTTGCCCCATGGGGTTTCATCGGACTCCTATAAACTAATTTGATCTTTTCTCAGTGCCTCCTGCATCCTTCCACTGAAGACGTTATTTCCATACGTTTAAGAAGTCACTGCCTCCTATGTATCTGCTCTTTTATCAATGCCCCCCGTATCTCCCCTCATGACACATTCTGAATATCACATTCCCAACTTCAGTATGGAGTTGTCTCCTCTTCCAGTGCCTCCTGGATCTCTGCTTACGACTCATTCAGAAGTACAGGCGGCCCTAGAGGTGGGCCTTTCATTAATGCTTTAATATAAAGTAATTTTTACTCTCTTCAAGCGCTCTTAAAATAATCTCTTTTTTTTAAAGTTAGTCTGGTAACATCTTCGCTGGCTCTTTGTTGAGCGCCGTGTTCGTGTATTTATCTTTTTAATTCAGCGTGTCCCTCCCTGCTTCAGGACATCCATCATCAGCGCTGGGGCCCTGCCGACAAGTCAGGGGAGAGTAATGTGTATTAACAACAACAACAAGGACAACAGTTGGGGCTAATTGGGAAGAACGCAGCCCTTTCTAATATTCTCAATATTGTGTGTGTGTGTACCATATGACCACTCTCTCATCTGGACACCTGGAGGGGAACCAGGACGGAGACTGTCACCGCCGAGAACTGGTGTCCTGGTGATAAAATAATAAAAACAGGTCACTGTTATTTGCCCTAGTTTAAAAGGAAAATATTAGAAAAGCAACTAGATAGCCGAGTGAATTGGCGAGTCTGATCACTTTCGATCCAACTACGAGCGTTCCTTATATCAGTCATCAATGATCTGCATCAATGGTGACGATTAGTGTGTGCAGTTGTCCCACCCCCACCACTCTGTGGAGAAAAACTAGGAATTATATATTAAAAATTAAATTTATACAAGCCCTGTTATCTTTTCAGCTAATTCTCTCCATGAATTTCTTTGATTATTAAGAAAAATACTTAACCTTTTTTTTGCTACTTGCTTTACGTCGCACCGACACAGATATGTCTTATGGCGACGATGGGATAGGAAAGGCCTATCCTAAGGCCGTGGCCTTAATTAAGGTACAGCCCCGGCATTTGCCTGGTGTGAAAATGGGAAACCACAGAAAACCATCTTCAGGGCTGCCGACAGTGGGACTCGACCCCACTATCTCCCGATTACTGGATACTGGCCGATCTTAAGCGACTGTAGCTATCGAGCTCGGTAAACAAATATACTTAACTGAAATGCGCACAAAACGTCGTTCGTCTCCGAAAACCGTCAGAAAGTAGTTAGTGCGACTTAAAGCTATTATTATTATTATTATTATTATTATTATTATTATTATTATTATTATTATTATTATTATTATTATTATTATTATTATTATTCTTGTTTCGTATAGGCCAGCTAAGGACCACGACATTCAACTATTGCATTTTGGAATGGGCTTTGATGTTTGCCCAGTAGTTGCGCATCCTCAGGCTGTGTTGCTCCTTCCTCTCCTTTGTCCAAAGGGCGCCAGTCTTCTTTGTTGATAATCTGTCCTGGAACTTCTTATGTTTAAGCATCTTCCTGAGTGCTGTACGATCCTTTAAGATTCCTTCTGTTATTCCCAGTTCCTGTAGATCTTTATTCACTTCCATCAACCATGGTGACTTGGTCTTCCTATTTTGCCAGTAGCTGAGAATCCGGTTGGTCAGCCTGGTAGGATGCATCCTGTAGACGTGCCCATAGAATGCTAGGCGTCTCTTCCTTGCTACATTCGTTATTCTTTCACAGTACTTGTAGAGCTCTTGGTTAGGCCGTCTTTTATAACTGTCCCCTTCCTTGACTGGCCCCAGTATCTTCCTCATTATCTTTCCTGGATTTCAAGTTTTTCCATGAGTCCCTTCCTGTTGAATGTTAGACATTCTGAAGCATATAAGGCTTCAGGGCGGATGACTGTCTGGTAGTGCTTCATCTTAGTATTACGAGAGAGACACTTTTTATTATACGTATTCTTGGTCAGTTGGTAGGCCATTTCAAGCCTGTTAACTCGAGTTGACAAAGCTGTTCCTTCAGAGAGATTGGATTCCAACCATTCTCCCAAGTACTTAAACCTATTGGTTTTCCTGATCTCTCCCTGTTCCAGATGCAACGTACAAGGAGATTCACCGATGTTCGTGATGAATTGTGTTTTTTCGAGAGACACATGTAGCCCAAGCTTTGCTGCTTGTTGTCTGAGAACATTTAGTTGTTTCACTGAAGTTTCTATTGAATTAGATATCAGGGCCAGATCATCGGCATACGCCAGACAGTCAACATTGAGCTCATTGCGCTTATGTCCCAAATAAATGCCACTTGGATTATTATTATTATTATTATTATTATTATTATTATTATTATTATTATTATTATTATTATTATTATTATTATTATTATTATTATTGTCTGTTAACTTCTTTAAAACTAATCTGCGTCAAATCTCAAATCATTTAACATACATATATGAGCCTATGCACTGCGTTCACAAAGATATCCATTCCACAGAAGAAGCAATCGAGTAATTTTAAGACAAATTGACTATATTCCGAATGTAAAATTCCATTTTTGAAGACAGGCAGTGGGAGAGCTAATCAAAACACTTAGAATGTGTTGTTTTTCTCCTGTCTGAGACACGAATGTAACAAAAAGGAAAGAAATAGTAATGTATATGTATGGAATATACATTGAAAATTTGTAGATTTGAGCTTGTCTGAAATATGAACGAAGAAATGGAGACACTCCGGAGATAAAAATAGATATTTTGGCCACTTTTTTTTAACTTTTTAAACTAAAATTGAAAGGATTGATTTTTTCTTGTCACGAAGTTATTCCGCTGAATTCAAACAATTTATCACTGTAATAATACTTTGTTTGCTAGTTGTAATTTTACATTAAAATCCCATTTTTCTCCCATAATATTCTGCCAAATGCAACAAAATTTGTATGGTATATGTATCAAAGCTATATTAAAAAAACTGCGTGTGAAATTTTTTATTGCAAAAATTTTTCATGTTGTAGGAATTTTCCAGTCCAAAATTTTAGAACGTAAAAATTATACAGACTTTAGTACGATATACCTCCTTATATAAAATATGTACAGAAAAATCGATACGTAGTTCTTTTAAAAGAAGTATTATCTTCCTAATTACGAATTCAGATTAACATATTAATTCAATTTCATGAAAAAATTGAATTAAAAATTTCAGAAAAATATTATTTTGGAAAAAGTATTAATTGTGTATGAAAGAAATGTTCGTGATATCTTCACTTCTATGTAGGTGACATTCCCACAAAGTTTCGTGAAAATCCATGCATTAGGTAAAAGTATCTTTTTATCTCCAGAGCGCCGCCTTAAATTCATACAGGCTGTTCTTTTTTTTTTTTTTTTTAAGAGGCGGTAGATTTTCTCTTCCAAGATGTATGTTTTTGCAAGTTGCTTCACGTCGCAAAACACAGATAGGTCTTATGGTGACGATGGTATAAGAAAGGGCTAAGAGTGGGAAGGAGGCTGCCGTGCCCTTAACAGCATTTTCCTCATGTAAAATGGGAAACCACGGAAAACCATCTTCATGGATGTCATCAGTAGGGTACGAACACACTATCCCCCGAATGCAAGCTCACAGCTGCGCGGCCCTAACCGCACGGCCAACTTGATCAGTGCCAAGATGAGTCAATCTGTTGTTGGATATACGGATGATGGAGAGCCATTTTAATTCTCAAGGACCGTACATTTTCATAGGAATTAGCTCTTGCTCCGTAAAATATATCTTGCTGAAAATATGAACGAATAAGGAAGCTGAACACGGACTGTACTTTATAAGAAACTCTAGTGCGACTAGACGTGTCTTGTTAAAGATGTGAATGAATGGGGAACAAGTTTAATTGACTCAGACTGTACATTTTAAGATATACTAGCTGTCGTCTACTGTGGTGTGTCTTGTTGAAGTTGTGAATCAATAGGAAGCCAGTTTAATCGACTCAGACAGTACGTTTTAAGAGATACTAGCTGTTGTCTACTGTGGTGTGTCTCGTTGAAGATGTGAACGAATGGGGAGCCAGTTTAATTGACTCAGACTGTACACTTTTAGATGTGCTAGCTCTTGCATACTGCGGCATGTCTTATTGGAGATGTGAACGAATGGGGAGCCAGTTCAATTGACTCAGACTATACATTTTAAGACATAATAGCTCGTGTCTGCTGTGGTGTGTCTTATTGGGTTTGTGAACGAATGGAGAGCCACTTTAATTGACTCAGACTGTACCCTTTAAGTGGTAATAGCACTTGCCTACTGTGGCGTGTCTTGTTGAAGATGTGTACGAATGGGGAGCTAGTTTAATTGACACAAACTGTACACTTTAAAAGGTAGTAGCTCTTGTCTACTGTGACATGTATTGTTGGAGAAGGGAACGAATGGGGAGCTAGTTTAATTGACTCAGACTGTACACTTTTAGAGGTAGTAGCTCTTGTTTACTGTGACATGTATTGTTGGAGATGTGAACGCATGGGGAGCTAGTTTAATTGATTCAGACTGTACACTTTGAGATGTAGTAGCTCTCGCGCACCGAGACGTGTCGATCTGCTCTTGTCTGCATACGTTTACATATTTCTTTCACGAACAAGGTGGGTACACAGTGCGGTGTAGCGGAAATCGCTTGTGCCAATTACACTAGAGGAGTGTGACATTCAGAACACAGGACGTAGGCGATGTCAGCTTGTAAGATAACTCTATTTTCCGTCTGTCACGAGCACACCACTACAAAGCTGCACATGTTAATTATTAAGCAAGCAAGGAGTCCAATTCAAAAAGGAAAAAAAAAAGATATAGGTAAATTTCTCCGCTGCTCGGAGATGTATGGAAACATGGATATGTTTTTGAGCTTAGAAGACGATAGAGCGAGTACAGATTATTTGGCTGTTCCCCTCTTAGTAGCCTCTTACGACATCCCGGGGTACGGATCCTTTCACTCCACCCACAGGGAGATAAAGAGTTCCGATAAATAGAAAGAAGTATATTATATATCCAACAATGTGGCAGCTGATCCAGCACACAACATTCCCATGCCATGTCACAACATAGCCCCACCTACCAAGATCTATTTCCAACAAAATGGCCGCTGATTTAGCACATACTTTTATAGCCATAAATATTCGCAAGATACTTATTATGAGAAAAAAATCTGCTGTCTTCGGCGGCGTTACCGTGTTTAAGGGGCTTAGCTATGACCTACACGAAACGCCAGTCAAAGACAGTGGAAACTCGTTTGAAACACGGCGCGTTCGAATCCCACTATCGGCAGCCCTGAAAATGGTTTCCCGTGGTTTACCATTTTCACACCAGGCAAATGCTGGGGCTGTACCTTAATTAAGGCCACGGCCGCTTCCTTCCAACTCTTAGGCCTTTTCTATCCCATCGTCGCCATAAGATCTATCTGTGTCGGTGCGACGTAAAGCCCCTAGCAAAAAAAAAAAAAATACACGGCGCCATGTGTACCTACTGCATATAGAAGGCGGTGTTCTGGAACAAGGTAATAACGTGAGGAAGAAAATGACGAACTAGAGGTGCGACAAACGGTTATTTTTGTGTAACTGCTACATCTGTCACTGCTACGATAAAGTAACTGTGAAGTATAACAGTTAAAAATTACGTCGAATGTTACTCACCTTTTACTAGTCACAGCCTAGTCACGGCTTCAAGCTTGTCTCCTTACAGCTGTGTTGCTAAGTCCCACTCATTCACTCGCACATGCGCGCACGCATCACTACACTGTTGAAAGTCGGTGCAGCAAAACACGCATTCCTATTTCCTATAAAGTTAACGAGAGGCGGGCAACGGATGAAATGAGAAGACAACATAGCGTCTTGTCTTAAATCTAGAGGAATGAGTTTGACAATGCCCCGATCAAAGATAGAAGACAAGAAATTATGATGATCTGTCTGCCAAACCTCGACACAAACCGGTACAGGAGGATCGATTAAGTAAAATGAAGTAATGTTATGTTATCTATAATATCAATATGGGAAGTTAGCATACTAATTTATTTATGGTGCAAGAAAAATTATATAGGTGAAACTTATAATAATATTATAATGTAGGTAGCCCTGCGTGATTTCTGAGTCAACGATTACCCCTGAGCAGTTGAATATGTCATAACAGTTTACACTTTAGTTACCGGATGACAGCAGCAACTTACGTATAATAATATACTCTATAGTGTATTTGACTTACAGCAATCTCCTACAAAAGCGTTCTCACTTGGAAGACATGCGTACTATCTGAACTCTGAAGGTCACATTCTGTGTCTGTAAGCTGCTACTAGTGACAGTTACCACTTCCCAGTTACTGTTTTCACTAGTACGTTATTCTGTTGTCGTTACTCGATAACCGGTTATTTTTTGTCCTCGCTACATTTGTAACAGTGACAAGCATGAAACTGTGACAAAGTAACTGCTACGTTAGTTTTCAGCCATCTCTATGACGAACACTGATTGCCTGGTTAGGACGGTGTTGGTTTTCTGTCCTCGCTAATTCCAGATAGACCCCTAGCTCAAAAACATATCCATGCTAAAAAAAAAAAAAATTGTCCACTTACCAACCATGTGATGTTCGGTCGCCGTCTTGATGAAGGAGGGGTTCGAAGAACGACCTCTGCGGGTGAGAGCTGAGAAATACATCCCTGTGTACACCCTGCCTGACTGAAGGGCGACTGAAAGGGGAAATCCACGGCCTATTGGCCAGAAGGCATGGTTTGACAACCATGGGTTGGTTACACTTACTTGTGCCAGTCTGCTAACTTTCATCTTTCCTACCCGGAATTTCTTGGCCAATTCTTGTTCTCCTCCGGCCCCGACGGTATTAGGTCTGCGAGGCCTAGTGAGATTTTAATTTTACAAGCCCTTCGGTGTAACTGGAGGTGTAGGAGGCACCGAGAAAAAAGGAAAGATATAGATAGAAGGCAATGACTTCGCCACTGTATGTCGTATGAGTCAACACGTGATTTATTCGAGGTTCACCCCACCAAATTAAATTTCATCTCAGCAGTAAGTCACCTGAGCCTCCGTGGCTCAGACGGCCGTGCGTCGGCCTCTCATCGCTGCGTTTCGTGGTTCAAATTCCGGTCACTCCATGTGAGATTTGTGCTGGAAAAAACGGAGGCGGGACAGGTTTTTCTCGGGGTACTCCGGTTTTTCCTGTCACCTTTCATTCCAGAAAAACTCTCTATTATCATTTCACTTCATTTGTCAGTCATTAATCATTACCCCAGAGGAATGCGACAGGCTTCAGCAGCCGACACAGTTCCTATCCTCGCCGCTAGATGGGGGTTCCTTTTATTCCATTCCTGACCCGGTCGAACGAATCAAAACAGGCTGTGCATTTTCATTTTCAGTAAGTCACCCAAAAGAGTTCCAATTTCTCTGTTATCTGTAAAATTAAAACAGAACGTAGAAATTGACACATAGGTTGTCTAAATGGGCCGGTCTCGTGGTGTAGGGGTAGCATGCCTGCCTCTTACCCGGAGGCCCCGGGTTCGATTCCCGGCCAGGTCAGGGATTTCTACCTGGACCTGAGGGCTGGTTCGAGGTCAACTCAGCCTATGTGATTAAAATTGAGGAGCTATCTGACGGTGAGATAGCGGCCCCTGCCTAGAAAGCCAAGAATAACGGCAGAGAGGATTCGTCGTGCTGACCACACGACACCTCGAAATCTGCAGGGCTTTAAGCTGAGCAGCGGTCATTTGGTAGGCCAAGGGCTGTAGTGCCATGGGATTTGGGTTTTTGGTAGTCTAAATGGTGTCGAATTTAAAAAGTCTGCAGACGTTAGCTTCAGTGAAAATCTCACACGAAGTCGTTGAGAAAAGTATCTAGGTGAAGGAATTGCATATGTGGGGATTGAATCTATTACAAGCAAGAAAACATCTTCGTGCAAGCCACGAAAGTCCTGGGAGGAATTGAAGGCTTGCACTGTTCTTATCCTTAGCACTAAATAAGACAAAGTGGTTTGCGCTGTCCTCGACCGGCTTTGCCTGCAGTATTTACCTAGGTGCTCATTTTTTGTGCAGGATGATTGAACCTCAGGACAACGTTGTTCTCCACAAGTGAATATCTCGTGACTTCCTGACATGAAATCGAACCCACGACTTTCCAAGTGAAGCGAGCACATCTTTACCACCTAACCTACACGTTCATCATGTCGGGAGAGCTGACTGTCCGTAATGTGAGAGGAAATTGGTTGAAACTATTTATCTGAGCGCTCTAAATAACTTGCGTTCTGGGCTGGGCAAGACACAGCAGCATCCTTTCTCACCGTGCATTGAAGTCTCCATCACACCAGGGCTCGGCTTCCAGCCCACTGTGATGTAGGTATATGTACCCTGGCATGCACATAGAGCCCATAAATCAAAGGTGTTTATTTAAAGCCGAGTGAACGGCTAACACACTTAGTTATAAATGGTCGCCGGCGGGTATCCCATACTACGTCCGCACTACATCATTACTGAAGACATACTGGGGAAATGTTAATTTCTCAATCAGTGGGTCCTCTTCTCACTCAGCATGAACGACAGTGCTTGAAGAAGGTATTTGTTTTTCCATATCGTAATGCTTTATAGCTTAATTGTCACATTTTGAACAAGGCGTTCACTTGTAGGCCTGTTGTGGTTGTTGCTTTATTAAGAGTAAAGCCACAACGAGATCTTCATCAGATTCTGCTTCGTAAATTAGAAAATGTAAGAATGATATAGAGCAGTGCTCTCCGACGTTAGCGCCAGAAGGAAAAATATTACTCCTTCTTCCAGCTACAGAACATCTTAACCCTTCTTCACCTCCCGCTGCTATGCCACCGTACACATGAGCAGAATGGTAGTGATTACTTGTATGCAGATATTCAGGATATTAACTGGTGTTTACTGAATCTTACAAGAAGGCTAGAAACTGCAAGTACCGAGTGAGATGGCCATGAGATTATGGGTTCGAACCCGACAGAATTAGTCGGTGTTCTGAATGGCGGGAAAAAGGAACATTCAACACTCCATGTCATACGATGAAAGAGATTTTTGGCGACACATCTAGTGCTCACCCGACAAAATTAATTAAAACAGCCATAAATCGGCAAAAGGTTTCCGTTTCTCTATCATTCATTAGAATGAAACAGAACGTTAAAATTGACACGTAGGAGGCCTAAATGACGTCAAATAGAAATGCCGTACGATTATTATTATTATTATTATTATTATTATTATTATTATTATTATTATTATTATTATTATTAGGTATAGTATTAATATGGCCAACGGCCGTAGCCGTGTTGAAACAGCGGATAACGTGAGATCTCCGAAGTTAAGCAATGTTGGGCGTGGTCAAGATTTCGATGGGTTGCCACGCGCTGTTGGTTGGGGGGGGGGGAGGGTAAGAGAATGGAGGAGCGGAATGGAACTGGCCACCGTTCGGACCTGCCTTCGGGCGGAATACACCCTTACCTCACCTTAATGTTATTTCTTTAAAAACGAGCAGGCCCTATCATTTAAGGCCTTTCTCTTACTCGGAGACCTCGGGTTCGGTCACCAACCAGGTCAGCGATTTATATCTGGATCTCGGAGCTGGTCCGATCGAGTAAGTGGCCTTGCGGTTTGAGCCATGTAGCTGCCAGCTTGCATTCGGGAGATAGTGGGTTCGAACCACACCGTCGGCAGCCCTGAAGATGGTTTTCTGTGATTTCCCATTTTCACACCAGGCAAATGCTGGGGATGTACCTTAATTAAAGGCACGGCCGCTTCTTTTCCATTCCCAGGCCTAGTCCTTTCCTATCCTATCGTCGTAACAAGATCTGTCTGTGTCGTTGCGACGTAAATCACATGGTAGACAAATGATATAGAGGAATAAGATGTTTTTTCACTGTAGAAAATGTCTAAGTTCTATGACTACGTTAGTGTCTGACTGTTCAGTACCTCAGAAGGGAGAGCACAGTGCCTTCTCCATCCCCTGTCTCTAGCACATTGGAGATAATGATATCAACTAATTGTGAGTACTGTGCATACATTGGATGACCGTAGGAAATGTAGACCTACTATAACTTTATTTGAATTAAAACTGATAAATCAAATAGTTTAATTTTATATGCATTTCCATTTATTAAGCAACAGCCTCATGTATATACAGGCTGCCATTAAACAAAGGTAAAACATATAAAATTTTATCTATGAAGTTCAAATGTCTTCTTAAACATTACTTTCTGCTCATTTGTGGTTTATCCGCGGTTTTTGATTATCCGTGGGTTTTCAGCCACCCATTACCGCGGATAATCGAATCTACAGTATATCCAACTCCCCTAACGCGTGCATACCCGACCACTCTCTATATAGAATTATTCGTATTATTTTAAATTGCCTTCTTTTACATTTGACGTACACTACCTACCTTTATGCCAGCCTATTTAGATGATATTGAGTACCTAAATATCTCGAATCTAATAAAAATAAATAGAATAAAGAGGTCGGATGATGGAAAAATGATTGGAAGGGGAACGCGGCACTAGGAATTGGATGCAATCTCTTAGTAAATTTACTGATAACAATTCTAATATTAAACTTTCATTTCATTGCATTAATAAATTATAATACGTTTATGTGTGTATGTAAGTTGGGACGGATAGACTATATTACACTCATTGGAGGAGAAGTCGACCGTAAAAAATAATCGCAGATTATTTTACGTTCCATAAATGATAATAAGTGGAGTCGTATATAATATTAGAGGATAATTTTAATTGGACGGAGCGTTATAAATAATCCACTTTTATTGGTATTATTCCCTCCCAAGATCGATACATAACTGATTCCGCTAATGAGCGCGCGGTAGACTTGAGAATTCATAAGAGCGCAAAAAAGAAAATGAATGGTGCTGAAGCGAGAAGCATTTCTCAAGTTAGCATAATATCTCATATAATTAATTAGCCTTTACTTAGAAAAAAAAAGGATGTAACGAGTGAAAAATAGTAGAAAAAGAAACTTCAAACACTAACATATGGACATGTTCACCTTTATTTTATTTATTTTCATTTCTCTTGTCCCGAACAATGCGATTAAAGGGAGTAGAAATCCCTATGAATGGCTGCACGGTAAAGATGTGCTCCGTTCCCTCGGAAGGATATGGGTTCAAATTTCTGTCAGGAAGACAAAACATTTACAAACGAGGTTCTCCACTTCTGGAGAGGGAGATGGCCTTGAGATTAACTCACCTTACACCAAAAATTAGTGCCAAGTCATTTCCTGGGAGGAAAGGCTGCCGAATTCAGAGCTAATCACCCTATCTCACCTTCAGTAGTAGGGGTCTTCATTGCCTGTACACAGATGGATTTATTATTATACATCATGCCGGTATTCGCCTGGAAGAAAAGTGGGAAATCGCGGAAAACCACTTTGAGGAGGACTGATGAGGGAATCGAACTCCCTTCTACTCAGATGACCTCGCGAGGCTGAGTGGACCCCGTTCCAGCCCTCGTACCATACTTCAAATTTCGTTGCAGAGCCGGGAATCGAACCCGAGCCTACAGGGGTGGGAGCTAATCACACTAACCTTTACGCCACAGAAGAGGACGATTGATTCACCTATGTATTTAAATTGCCTTTATAGAGCATGCTTTCAAGATTTTGTAGCGTCAGTTTGCCGGTCTATATTGCAATTTTTTAGTGCCTAACATCCAGTCTTATGCCCAGATTATGGATTGCTTGAACATTAAAGTGTGAAGGAAGGATGAAATCAATCAATATCTCGCTGGTTAACTCCTGTAACACTTTAGTCAGACCACTTCGACAAGGTGATTGCACTTCCCTTTAGAGAAATAGAACACGCCCCACCCTCCATTGTCCAGTGATGAACTGTAGCTTGATTCTCCTTTACTCAGGGCGTTCTTTGTGGAAGGGTAAGCAGAGAGGATAGCTAAGGGGAGAAAACTCACACCACAGCTACTGCAATTAATAACAAATTCAGAGGCGTGGCGAATATGATATGGACCCTTCTTCGGGAAACTAAGGTACACTTTGGTGCATCAAAAATTGCATTTTTCGATTTCAAAAGGGAGTTTGAATCTTTTGACCTTGTACATAATATGTCTTACAATATTATTAAGAACCTTCCGTAGCTCAGGCGGCAGCGCGCCGGCCTCTCACCGCTGGGTTCCGTGAGATTTGTGCTGGACAAAGCGGAGGCGGGACAGGTTTTTCTCCGGGTACTCCGGTTTTTCCTGTCATCCTTCATTCCAGCGACAGTCTTCTTTATCATTTCATTTCATCTGTCAGTCATTAATCATTTCCCCAGTGGAGTGTGGCAGGCTTCGGCAGCCGGCAAAGTTCCTATCCTCGCTGCTACATTCATTCCATTCCTGACCCGGTCGAATGACTGGGAACAGGCTAAGGATTTTCATGTCTTACAATATTCTTACCTTAGTGTTTCCTGAGTAAAATGATATGTAACCTTTAGAAGTATATAATTTTTAATTTTATAACATTACTTGCATATCTGTCAAGCTAAGTTAATTTGGGACATACAGTCGATATCTCGAATCACCGCGGGAGCTAAATTTCATTTCAAGTTACATAAATTTCTTAGATATAGAGAATTCCCATTTTTGATGACTGCACGTGGAACTACGGCTTGACACTGTCATACGTGTTATTTAATCAGTGTTATTTAAGACGCAGAAGGTCATTGTGCTTGTTAGATACCAAAAAGCGCGCGGCTGTGAGCTTGCATCCGGGAGATAGTAGGTTCGAATCCCACTATCGGCAGCCCTGAAAATGGTTTTCCGTGGTTTCCCATTTTCACACCAGGCAAATGCTGGGGCTGTACCTTAATTAATGCCACGACCGCTTCCTTCCAACTCCTAGGTCTTTCCTATCCCATCGTCGCCATAAGACCTATCTGTGTCGGCGCGACGTAAAGCCCGTGGCAAAAAAAAATACCAAAAATGGCAAAAAAATATAACATAAATATTAATCTTATAGCAGTTGTAGGCCTATAGTACTGTATTATTTGAAGTAATTCCACATACTCTATATGAATTGATTATGTTTGTAAGTACAGAAGATATTATGAGTAGAATTTTTAAATAATTTAAATTTATTAAGAATGAACTGTGTGTTAAATAGAAAAACATTGTTAGTTTAAATTGTATAATACTGCATTTTAGGATCATGTCTTCCTGTTTTGTTAATTTAAAATTTAGTGCTTGATGATAATGTATTTTTGTGTACCATTTGCCACCGAGGTAGACACCTCATTTGCAAATAAAGTGATTTTGATCAGAAAACAAACTAGTAGTATTATGAAATTTTAATTACAACACTTAAAAGCAAGTCGTTGAAGACGGAGTAGGAATAGAGGAACATAAAACTTACTTCCATTAACAGTTTAGGAAAAATCCCTTGGTTTCTTCTGTTTTTTACCCTCAAAATTATTTTCTTCCACAAAGATTTCAGCAACAATTATTGCTGTAAAAACATTAATATTTGACTGGCTGTGTATGTGGAATCGAAGAACAGTCGGTGCACTTAACGCCTGGTCTAGTGATGATCCAGGAGAAGGTTTAAACAACTCTAACTGCGTATGGTCAACGCACCAGGGGTGGAAAGATAACCCGCCGAAGTCTGGTGGGAAGATAAATGTAGTACGTTAAGGAACAATAACACACACACCTTGCACAGTTAATGTACAAAATTCGAGTAAGTAAAGTAAACTCGTGTCCTCATCCTGAGGTTGTGCAGCTCTTTTCAGGCACACCCCCATTGAAAAGTTTGCTTGGAGAAATGGAAAGATTCGTGTATACGAATTTCGAGTAATAGACAATAAATATGCGTGAGAAATAGAACGGACGGCAGGGAAATTGAAATAGATTCGAGGTATTGTTAATTCGAGCAATGGAAGTTCGATATATCGAGGTTCGACTGTACTTTCTTTGTATATGGATATCCTTGAAACTGCTCCGCTTAGAAGGCTGTGGTTTTCGCCTATCAATAGAGTAGAGTATTTTGAACATAACAGTTCTATTTCTGAAGCTGTTGTGGAGTCCATGAAGCCAATCTACATTGACTTACTTCATCCAGACCTCAGAATGTGTCTACATGGGCTCAATACACAGAATCGTAATGAGTCCAACAATATTATCTGGACTCAAGTGCCTTTGTGGGATTAAAAACTTTGAAATAGGGAGTCAATAATGCTGTGTAAATATCTAATGAAGGGAAAATGATAATGCATTGCACCATCAACTCTGGCTGTCATACCGTTAAGAGACTGCAACATTCAGACAAATTAGGATTTGCCAAAGCATATCTTGGAGCCAATTTAACCACCAAAGAAGCAAGGATAACGTTTTTGGAGAAAGAAGGGTACAAATGTGAGGATCCTGTCTGTGCTACTGACTGATTTTGAGTCTTCATATAAAATATGAGTGAATTATTGTCATTTTAAATTTTAAACTTGATTTTCTCCAAATAACTTTTTTTACACTTAATCTTCCTATAAATGAAAAACTTGTGATAGCTGCATGAAATTTTCTGAGCTGCTTTATTATAACTTACTACCCTCACTGAAGCATAATTATAGCATATATTTGCATAGACATTAAGTTAGGGGTTTAAATTTACAAATAATTTGTGTAAAAAAAATTGCATCCTTGAAACTGTTCCGCTTAGAAGGCTGTGGTTTTCGCCTATCAATAGAGTAGAGTATTTTGAACATAAGAATTATATTGAAAACTTTCTTTTTTTCTGGTTTCTTTTTTATTTTTTTGGTACAGGGGCATTGTATTATCTATGCAGGGAAGTGTCGCTTGACCGATCGCCCACACTGCGAGCTTGCGTCCCGCCAAGCACTTTGCCGTAATGAGCTCCTTTGCAGTCTGCAGAGAGCTTTATCAGCGTAAGGTTCAGTTTAGACAAGTATTCACGTGTTCAGTGCGCAGTGTTCTGTTCCAATGCAATTTTTAATTACGCGAGCGTATGTATATACATAATACCTCTATAAAGTACAGGAAAACATGTGCGAAAACACTCTATGACTCTATGACACAATACGGCAAAATGCTTGGCCGGAGACAGGCTCGCAGCGCAGGCTACAGGGCGAGCGACAATCCGCTGCATATGCAAAAGTCAGTTGTAAAAATTTCAGAGCCTTACATCCATTGATCCCAAAGATGAAGACACACAAACTCGGCTTATTTAACATTGCCCGGATAGGCCTTTCAAACTTCCCATTCTCTCTTTCTGTTTAATGTGTTAAAAAAACCTCAAGTACGTTTTCAAATGTGCATGAAGCCCACATCACTTTCTACCTCGTGTACATTCGTAGTTCATTTCTAGTACACGGGTTTCGTCATCATTTATAAACTACTTGCTGATGTACCCGTGATTCGCTACGGAATTCACAGAAAGACTGTCTTTGCGGTTTTCACAGGTGAAGTCAGGATAGGTTATTACAATAACGTCAGTAGGAAGGTTGCGATTAAAATCAATGCCATCATATGAAATACTCCATCAATGGAAAAAACGCGCTTTATTCACTTAAACGAACAGTACTACGCTACTGATCTAACAGTCCAAGGTTATAGAGCTGGAATGACCAGGCCGCAGACAGCCGCGAAGACTCCCGTGCCATTATTCCGTCAAGCGTGCACACAGCTCATTCCAATCAGTGCCTCAGTGTAGGGACCGAATAGCTGGAATGCTATGATGAACCAGTGCGTTACGTACCAGTAGTATAAGAAAATGTATGAACCAGAGGAATGGCATGCTAAAGAAGAGAGAGATCTAATTCCCCAGCTACTTCCCGCCAGTATTCAGGCAGACTGTTATACTCGATACGCAGCAATAATCCCATCGATTGGAGATGAGTGGCAGATAGGCGCCTTTCCCTAAACTACTATGTCAACCAGGGTGAATACAATTATTTATAGCGTAGACTGTACTTCCTTATTCCTCGATTTTACATACCGATTTTCATTAAGTTCTGTTTACCCATTTTCTTATGGCTCGGCGTTAATGTAGACCTAAAGAAAAATCGAAATGCATGAATATCTCTGTTACCAAAGCTGGTACGGTAAAAATGTATAAGACATAAATGACCGGAAGTTTAATAATATGTAACTTTAGTTATGTAGTATTTATCTGTAAGACAGTAATAACATAAATATTTGAGAATTACATTTTAAACCTTCCCTTAAACTAACATTTCACTCAGCGTGAATAAAATTATTTATGGCCTATATTGTAGTGAATTATTCCCCGACTTTACATACCGATTTTCATTAAATTTTCTTCAGCCGTTTTCTCGTGATGCAAGTCCATACACACATTCTTTACAACTTGTTTTTTACGTCGCACCGACACAGATAGGTCTTAGGGCGATAATAATAATTTCATGTGGCTATTTCTAGCCGAGTGCAGCCCTTGCAAGTCGGATCCTCCGATGAGGGTGGGCTGAATCTGCCATGTGTAGGTAACCTGCGTGTTATTGTGGTGGAGGATAGTATTATGTGTGGTGTGTGAGTTGCAGGGATGTTGGGGACAGCACAAACACCCAGCCCCCGGGCCATTGGAATTAACCAATGAAGGTTTAAATCCCCGACCCGGCCGGGAATCGAACCCGGGACTCTATGAACCGAAGGCCAGTACGCCGACAATTCAGCCAACGAGTCGGACCTTACGGCGATGATGGGATAGGAAAGGCCTAGGAGTGGGAAGGAGCGGCCGTGGCCTTAATTAAAGTACAGCCCCAGCATTTGCCTGGTGTGAAAATGGTAAACCACGGAAAACCATCTTCAGGGCTTCCGACAGTAGGATTTAAACCCACTATCTCTTGGATGCAAGCTCACAGCTGCGCGTCCATATCAGCACAGGCAGCTCGCCCGGTACATACATACATACATACATACATACATACATACATACATACATACATACATACATACATACATACATACATAGAATTCATGCAGACAGACAGACAGACAGACAGACAGACAGACAGACAGACAGACAGACAGACAGACAGACAGACAGACAGACAGACAGACAGACAGACAGACAGACAGACAGACAGACAGACAGACAGACAGACAGACAGACATTACGGAAAAGTAAAATTCAAAAAGTGCATTTCCTTGTTAGTGCGGACACGACCGATGCAGAAATTCCATTCTTTTTTTAAATTCTGAGAATGTAGGCGACAGACAAAACTCATATTTCATATAAAGTATATACAGAGATGTGAAAATTATTAGACTCAACAATAATATTTCCATTGTCGCATTACCTATTACTTGCCTGACCACAAAAATCTTTTCGTGCTGCAGTGGAGCACTTTAACATATTAGTTGTTGTCTGTTTAAAGCACGGCCTCTCAGGGTGCATGCGCTTGATACATGCACTGTGCACGGTGCAAAAGACAGGACAACTTCGCTTGGTTGACCAGAGTGCAGACCCCCCACTCCTCGATTTGGAGCAATAGCGCTGTTTCTCTCTTTCCCCATGCCTGTCTCGCTCGCTCCCCCTGTCTCCCTCTTCCACACTTGCTGCGTAGCGCTCCAAATCCGAGCCGAATTGAGCCGAGTTGAGCCGAGTTGAGCCGAGCTTAGCCGAGTAGCCCAGAGACGAAGCGTTGGTCCGAGCCGTGCCGAGCGGGAGCGATGCACAGTGCACGGAGTTCTTGCGCCTCGATTTGCACGCGTGAGATTTTGGGCGTTTGAGAGGCCCTGGTTTAAAGTATATTATAGAACACAAGTTAGGGCTACATCTTATTTCAGTTACATCAATGATGACATAATAGTCAGTCGACTCCTCCATCAATATTAAATTCCAGTGTTGAGGATTTTAAATTTCTCTTTCGAGTGTAATTAGATAAAAATGGAATTACATGACGTCGCTTTACTTGAGTGCTGGTATAATTGGCTGTGCTTTGTATTATTTACTGTCCAAGATCTTAGAAACTGATGTTGGAGGATTAGGAAATGACCAAACAGAAATACTTAATCTCAACGTAATACACTGACTGACAGAGCAAATGCAACACCAAGAAGGAGTGGTCAGAACTTTATGCCAATTACTGTCCAAGATCTTAGAAACTGATGTTGGAGGATTAGGAAATGACCAAACAGAAATACTTAATCTCAACGTAACACACTGACTGACAGAGCAAATGCAACACCAAGAAGGAGTGGTCAGAACTTTATGCCAATTGCAGGGTAGACTGACGTCACTGAGGTATGCTCATGATGTGAAATGCGCCGCTGTGCTGCGCACGTAGCGAACGATAAATGGGACACGGCGTTGGCGAATGGCCCACTTCGTACCGTGATTTCTCAGCCGACAGTCATTGTAGAACGTGTTGTCGTGTGCCACAGGACACGTGTATAGCTAAGAATGCCAGGCCGCCGTCAACGGAGGCATTTCCAGCAGACAGACGACTTTACGAGGGGTATGGTGATCGGGCTGAGAAGGGCAGGTTGGTCGCTTCGTCAAATCGCAGCCGATACCCATAGGGATGTGTCCACGGTGCAGCGCCTGTGGCGAAGATGGTTGGCGCAGGGACATGTGGCACGTGCGAGGGGTCCAAGCGCAGCCCGAGTGACGTCAGCACGCGAGGATCGGCGCATCCGCCGCCAAGCGGTGGCAGCCCCGCACGCCACGTCAACCGTCATTCTTCAGCATGTGCAAGACACCCTGGCTGTTCCAATATCGATCAGAACAATTTCCCGTCGATTGGTTGAAGGAGGCCTGCACTCCCGGCGCCCGCTCAGAAGACTACCATTGACTCCACAGCATAGACGTGCACGCCTGGCATGGTGCCGGGCTAGAGCGACTTGGATGAGGGAATGGCGGAACGTCGTGTTCTCCGATGAGTCACGCTTCTGTTCTGTCAGTGATAGTCACCGCAGACGAGTGTGGCGTCGGCGTGGAGAAAGGTCAAATCCGGCAGTAACTGTGGAGCGCCCTACCGCTAGACAACGCGGCATCATGGTTTGGGGCGCTATTGCGTATGATTCCACGTCACCTCTAGTGCGTATTCAAGGCACGTTAAATGCCCACCGCTACGTGCAGCATGTGCTGCGGCCGGTGGCACTCCCGTACCTTCAGGGGCTGCCCAATGCTCTGTTTCAGCAGGATAATGCCCGCCCATACACTGCTCGCATCTCCCAACAGGCTCTACGAGGTGTACAGATGCTTCCGTGGCCAGCGTACTCTCCGGATCTCTCACCAATCGAACACGTGTGGGATCTCATTGGACGCCGTTTGCAAACTCTGCCCCAGCCTCGTACGGACGACCAACTGTGGCAAATGGTTGACAGAGAATGGAGAACCATCCCTCAGGACACCATCCGCACTCTTATTGACTCTGTACCTCGACGTGTTTCTGCGTGCATCGCCGCTCGCGGTGGTCCTACATCCTACTGAGTCGATGCCGTGCGCATTGTGTAACCTGCATATCGGTTTGAAATAAACATCAATTATTCGTCCGTGCCGTCTCTGTTTTTTCCCCAACCTTCATCCCTTTCGAACCACTCCTTCTTGGTGTTGCATTTGCTCTGTCAGTCAGTGTATTTAAAAAATTAGGAATAGTACAGTATTTCACAAAGTTTAGTAACTAGGATGAATATTTGACTGAAAGATAGGGAGTTCCATGGAACAAATTATAAAGACAAGTGAGGGAAATACAAGAGGTAAGGCAATTTAATTTGTGTCTTCTCCTTTGAGTCTAGTAATTATCACACCTCTGTAGATTTCATCCAACGAACTATTCTCCTCCTTCTGAAAAAAATCGTTCTCTGCAATTTGATTGGGTATTTTCCCATCACAAACCTTAAATGCTCACCTTCTCATCTCGCAGATAACATAGTTTCGACAACGGTTTGAAAAAAAAAAAGAAGGAAGTTGATGATGGTTGTAAACACCTGTTGTTGAGATCCGTTATTCGTCAAATGGCAATAACTCGCTATAAACACCTGTCCAGCTTCAGTTGGTCATTAATTAGAACCAGCCCTGGGTTAATGGGGTCACCCAGCGCCCAGTTCTCACAACCCAACAGCCAATTACCAAGACCAAATGGAATTCCATTCCAACCCACTTACCACTTGCAAATCGTCTTCTTAAAACTCTCACTATCACTTAAGATACCTCCTCGCTTTTCGCCAAGTTCGACCTTGTTTTTTTTTCCTTTCAACTTCCTTCTCATTTCAATCACTAGCTTCATTTTGATTTCTTCGTACTTCAGCAAAGTGCAGTTCCGATCATTTCACGTTCACAGAAATCGATAGGTTACGTGTATAGTTTATGAGTCGTGCTCCGGGTGGTGAGTGTCACAAAAAGAAGATGCTTTTAAAATCGAAGAAATTCTATACAATTTGTGTTACGTACATGCTTTGAGAAAATTATCATTTGTCTTCTTCAACGGCAATAGAAAAAAACAGTCAAAATCTCCAACAAAATGCTTAAAATTACAATACATAAGACCTCGCCATACAATGTCCAAAATTAAGAAAACACATTCAAATTTGCAACAGTTCTGCTCCATGTCACTGTCTAAAACCTATCTGATATTCTCTCTTGAGGAAAAATATTAAAATCTACATAATCATGTAATTAATGAAATGCATAGTAATCCGCATATACTGTGTAAACCTATTTGGCGGACACTTACTAGCCCTGTTTTTTTCACAGGTTTTTAAATTATTGATAGGAAACTATCATCCTCATGATCCGTTTGGATGGGATATACAATTGAGAGAAATAAATCAATGATTACACCTAGTCGATGCTATTTTTTATTGTGTCAAACTAAAAACTGTAGTACATGTTTCGTCTAGTGACTAGACATCATCAGTTACGTCTTGTTTAGGTGTAATATTTACAAGAAGTAAGAACATGTTCATCTTTTATTAATCCTAAAAAGACATTTGAAAGCCTTAAAAATAATTAACATAGCTCGAACTAAAGGGATGAGTTAAGGAAGGGGAAGGGGAAGGGATGAATGAAACTATCAAATTATGGCTCAAAACATTTTTAATAGTTAACATGACTTATAGCTAAAAATACTTTTGATGCCGTATACAATGTAATTTAAAAGTTAAATAGACCTTGTGACCGCCTCTGTGGTGTAGTGGTTAGTGTGATTAGCTCCTTGGCTTTGACAAAATGAAAGTGACTGAGGTATGATTGATGCTAATAATGCCATTCCTTCTGCAGCCAGTCCCTGCTATGAATGGCGTGAAAATATTGCTCATAGGGTCGGTTGGTGCATGCATTTCAGTGGGCTTGGCAGACTGATATGTAATAGCATGTAATAGCAACGGGAAACTACCTCACTCCTCATTTCCTTAGTACGCCTCTTCAGTGATGCCTAGGCTATCTATGACAGCTGATGGCGGAGCTGTTGTGGATCCAACCAGCCTTCTGGCTGAGGACTAAACATACACAATGTGTATGTGACAGTTTTTGGCTTAAGATAATAAAAGTTTTAGAAAATTCATATCGGTCGATCATATTATCGATTCAATTCAGATTTCATTTTCATTCAGTTGGCAATATAACCGGAACTTGGAGAGCTCCCTCCCTACTCCTCAGCCCCGGAAAACTTGGTATCAAGAAAAGGTTCGCGTACTATAGATACGTTCCCATCTGTGATTCTCTGCTCTTTGATGGCAGTGTTACAAGCTTCTGGCAGTAGCCGCTGTGTGACGTCACGGCGCTGTATTGGCGAGGCCGTGTAGTTGTTCACACGAGTAGCGTGAAGGCTATGGAACATCAGTGCTGAGATCTTCAACTGTCGCTACTGACTTATTTGTGTCCGTTTGCCGCAAGATTTATTCAACCCTTAGTAATTGGCTCTACTGGTCTCATATCCAAACAAGCGATTATCAGGGAAATTCATAGTGCACACTAACATAAGGTTAGGCGAGTCAAGGTTATCCCTGATGCAGTAAACGCAAATGTGGACAAGGAGAGAGTTTTAACATGCATATATTTCTGGCCTGGGGAGCCCGCCAGGGGACCATGGTCGTAAAGGCGCCACATCCACTGTGGCTAGCCGGTTCGAGTCCCGTTGGGCGGCAGGGTACGAAAGGTGGCGCCATAGAATTTATAATCAATATATTGCGTGCCTAAAGGTCCGAATCGTTGGCTGAATGGTCAGCGTACTGGCCATCGGTTCAGAGGTTCCCGGGTTCGATTCCCGGCCAGGTCGGGGATTTTAATCGCTTCTGATTCATTCTTCTGGCTCGGGGACTGGGTGTTTGGATCCGTCCCATCACTTTCCTCTTCATATTCACACAACACACTACACTACCAACCACCACAGAAACACGCAATAGTAATTACATCTCACCATATAGGGTTGGCGTCAGGAAGGGCATCCGGCCGTAAAAGGGGCCAAATCCACATGTGCGACATAGTTCGCACAGGCGACCCTACAGGTGTGGGAAAAGCAGTAGGAAAAGAAGAAGAAGGTATTGCGTGCCAAAAGCCAGGATTCAATTGCAAACCTCTCTGGTGTGTTCACAGGAGTGAGGGCATGTAGCGCTGTTGATGGTGATCCGTCCGTCGGATGGCGACGTTAAGCTCTGAGACACCTTGGTACTATTCAAAAGGAGTAGGAGTAGGAGAATGCTGGCATCGGGTTTTACCCCCTCCGTTCCTCTTATCATAGATCAAGTCATTCATCTCATAAACTCCTCCTATGAGTTTGACGTCAGGAAGGGCAAACGGTCGTAAAAATTGGCTACGAAGATTCGTCTCACTTCTTAACCGACCACGTAGTGCGGCTCCGTGGCTCAATGATTAGCGTGCTGGCCTTTGGTCACAGGGGTCCCGGGTTCGATTCGCGGCAGGGTCGAGAATTGTAACCATAATTGGTTAATTTCGCTGGCACGGGGCCTGGGTGTATGTGTTGTCTTCATCATCATTCCACCCCCTATCACGACGCGCAGGTCGCTTACGGGAGTCAATTGAAAAGACCTGCACCTGGCGAGGCGAACTTGTCCTCGGACACTCCCGGCGCTATAAAAACCATACGTCATTTCCATTTCATCGAAGGTTTTCGCAGCAAAGGTGGGAAAGCCATTTCATTTTTTACTGACCCCGTAGAAAAACGGATGGATGAGGGCTCTAGAATAACTTCCACGATATCCCCTGCATGTCGTAAGAGGCGACTAAAAGAGGCCCCAGGGAGTCTGTATTTTGCAGCACGTGTTGCGATCCTGGGGCCATTAGCTAAATCCTGGCATTCCTTCCACTTACTTGTGCCAGGCTCTTCATTTTCATCTATCTATCCTATCCAACCTCCCTTGGTCAACTCTTGTTCTTTTCCGACCCCGACGGTATTAGAGCACTCCAGGCCTAGGGAGCCTTTCATTTTCATGCCCTTCGCCCTTGCCTTCCCTTGGCCGATACCTTCATTTTTCGAACGAAGTGTCAGATCCCTCCCATTTTTCTGTCTGATTAGTATTATATAGAGAGCGGTTTAGGCAACCGTCCTTTATATAACACTAAAACAATAATCACCATAGCCACCACCATCTATCTGGAATTAGCGTAAGCAATTTAGTGTCGACAAAATACCAACACCGTAACCAGGCAACCAATGTACGTCATATGGGTGGAAGAACGACGCCATTTTGTTTTTGGAAGATGTCGGTGTTAGACGTATTAGATCTTAAAAAAGAGGCTGTAAACAAACCAATGGCGAATAATTTAATCGGAAAGCAATAATTAACATTCTGAATATTTCGGAGGAAAGAGAAAATTATTTCTTTCTTCCTTTCGATTTATCGGAACATTTTATCTCCCCTGTGGGTGGAGTAAAAGGATTCATTTATTAACTGTACTCTCTGAATAGCGTAAGAGGCTTCTAAGAGGGGAATAACCAAAGAATCTGTACACACTCTTTCGTTTTCTAAGCCGCAAAATATATCCATGAGTCTTTTTCCGTGTAGAAGAGAAATTCACACTTCTTATTCTCATTCTGATTATATTATTATTATACTTTCCGATGAGGCCTGCTAAGGACTACGTGCAAATTTCAATTCATTTCTTCATACTTTGTTGTTTTCTCTTCCGTTCCTTCCAATATTCTTTCATCCTTTCACTATGCTGTTTCTATCTGTCCTCTGACCACGTCGCACCAGGTTTCTTGTTCAATCTTCCTTGGAATCCTTCCATACTTACTACCCTCTTTCTAAAAATCTCTCTCTGTCTATAGTTTCTTCTACTCTTCTTTAATTTCTTTCTAAATTTTTCTTTACTTCTTGAATCCAGATGGTTGTTGCCTGTTTGTCCCATAGGTACCTGAAAATCCTTTTTGTTAATCTGGAATCATCCATTCTGTAAATATGTCCGAAATATTGCAATCTCCTTTTTCTTATGGTTTCTGTTAGGTTTTCTTTCTTTCTTTCTTTCTTTCTTTCTTTCTTTTTTTGCTATTTGTTTTACGTCGCACCGACACAGATAGGTCTTGTGGCGACGATGGGATAGGAAAGGCCTAGAAATTGGAAGGAAGCGGCCGTCGCCTTAATTAAGGTACAGCCCCAGCATTTGCCTGGTGTGAAAATGGGAACCCACGGAAAACCATCTTCAGGGCTGCCGACAGTGGGGTTCGAACCCACTATCTCCCGGATGCAAGCTCATAGCTGCGCGCCCCTAACCACACGGCCAGCTCGCCCGGTGTTATGTTTTGTATGTTCCTGTATATTTCATCCATAGGTCTTAATATCCACAATTCTGTTTTTCCACAGGGCCTACGATATTTCTCATGATTCTCCTTTCTAGTACCTCAAATTTATCTAATCTATAGTTTAGTACCAGGCATTCACCTGCATATAGGCATTCCGGTTTCACCACTGTAGTGTAGTGCCTTATTTGAAGATTTTTGTATAGATACATTTTGTTATAAAAATTCTTTGTGATACCATATGCTCTTTCCATCTTGTGTACTATTTCTTCTACTGCGCATTTGTCTAAACCATTTTCTTGAATTATTTCTTCCAGATATTTGAATTTCGTTACTCTTTACACTGGACCATTCTTGATGTTTGTAATAAATTTTGTTTCTTTCTGCGGAGATTCTCAAACATGTCTTGTTGGCTGTTTCTTCCAAGAGATTGATTTGTGTTGTTGCACTTGTTAGGTTTTCTGACAATATAGCAAACTATTATTATTATTATTATTATTATTATTATTATTATTATTATTATTATTATTATTATTATTATATATATTCATTCGTTTAGCCCCTTAAGGAGCACGTGGAACCATTAAATAGCACTGGTATTCTTCATCTTCTTGTTCTTCTTATCTTCCCAAAACTTCCTCATCCTTGCACTATCTTTCTTGTGTCCACGAGTTTTTGAGTTTCAAGCTTTTCTCAGATGGATTCTTGGGTGCAAATTTATGGCTGTTGATCTTTTGTCTGTATGTATTCCTTGTGGTTGCCATTGGATCAACGTCGACTTCTGCGAGGTCCTTTTGTGCATCCACTAGCCAGCGAGCTTTAGATTGTCGGTTTCCATTGATAATTATTATTATTATTATTATTATTATTATTATTATTATTCTTTCGAATGGACCACCAGAGGACCACGTGCCAATTTCAATTCCTTCTTCTTTGTTCTTTCCTCTTCTTCCAGTACGCTTTCATCTGTTCACTATGTTTCTTCTTTCTGTCTTCAGACCACTTTGAACCAGTCTTTTTTACTTTCCTACCTTGGAATCCTTCTATTTTCAATACTTTTTCCCGAAAGCCTTCTCTATTATTTATTTCTTCTGTTGTTATATTGTTTTTTTTTCTAAATCCTTTCTTACTTCATTGACCCAGCTTGTCGTTGATTTCTTATCCCACAAATATCTGAAAATCTTACTGGTTAATCTACTATCTTGCATTCGATATAAATGTCCAAAAAACATAAGTCTCCTTTTCCTCATTACATCTGATATATTTTCTATTTTTTGATATATTTCAGCATTACTTCGTAAATTCCAACCTTCTGCTGTGTTTTGTGGGCCTAATATTTTCCTCATGATTCGCCTTTCTAGTATTTCTAGTTTATCTAAATTATAGTTTAATGCCAGACATTCGCTTGCATATAGGTATTCTGGCTTCACTACTGTGTTGTAATGCCTTATTTTTGCATTTTTGGATAGGCATCTTTCATTGTAGATATCTTTGGTGACACCATAAGCTCTCTCCATTTTATGTACCCTCACCTCTACTGCAGATTTTTCTAAACCATTTTCTTGGATTATTTCCCCTAGATATTTGAATTTTTTTACCCCCTCTATTTGGCCAATATCTGTTTTCAGAAATTTTGGTGCATCCCAAATATTTGTTAAAAATTTTGTTTTTTCTGCAGAAATTCTTAAGCCAGTTCTGCTGGCGATTCTTTCCAAGATATTTACTTGGGTTATAGCAGATGTCACATTTTCAGAAAGTATTGCGAAGTCATCTGCAAATGCAAGATAATTTATTTCGATCCTTTTGTTTCCTCTTCCTAACCTTATCGGTGAAATGTTGAGTTCAATAAATTTTTCGTTCCAAATTCTCACTATTTTCTATTATTATTATTATTATTATTATTATTATTATTATTATTATTATTATTATTATTATTATTATTATCGTAAAAATCCCTGGTGTCTTCTACTACTAGGCCGCTTCATAATATTCTTAATTCACCCTTAGTAATAATTTCATGAAGGCATTATTCGTAATAATATTCATTTCTTAAACATCTTTATAAGATAATGTGTTTAATACCTGATTGTAGCCAGATGGCTTTCATCAGATGAGAGGATAAAAGACGCTACAGCTACTACTCCTTTAACGGAACGAAGGGACGTATTGGGTTTTTATCACACTTTGAGTAATAGAAGAGAGGAGAATTCATTACGGAAGACTTTTAATGACTTTCCCAGTCAGTGCTACCCATTACCAGCTTGTAACGAGATGAGATAGCACATAACAGCAGGCGACTCCTGTGAACATCTTATAGCGATAATTCCTTGTGGAAAAGTTAGGAGAATCTTACAAACAAGGAGTTTGTGATTTACTGTGAAATTTATAGAGAAGATATTCTGCGTTTCAACCGGCATGTGAACATTTATGTCTGCGATAGAACTCTGTAACAAAGAATAACGTCCGTGGTCAATAGTCCACAGCAGCTTATTTTTAAGATCAACACATAATTTACTTGTTAAATATTGAGATCAGTTTTTAATAAGGTTACAGATGTAATCGCGCAGCTGTGGGCTTGCATTCGGGAGACAGTGGGTTCAAAACACGCTGTCGGCAGCGCTGAAAATGTTTTTCCATTGTTTTCCATTTTCGTACCAGGAAAATGCTGGGGTGTGCTCTAATTAAGGTCACGGACGCTTCCTTCTCACTCCTAGCCCTTTCCTATCCCATCGTCACTATAAAACCTATCTGTGTCTGTGCGACGTAAGGCAAAAATGAACACACACACACAAAAATACATGCAAGATGCCGGGCAAATCTGATTGTAAAAACAGTTCATGTTGGAAGGAAGGAGGGAAAGAAGGAAATGGAGGCAGAGCATACAGGTGGAGGGAAGAAGGAAATTGGAGTGAAAGAGAGAAGAAGGAATTATTAAATAACCTAAGGAGGAAGGAAGGAAAGAGAGAAAGAAAGAAGGAAAGAAGGAGGATGGCGAATGGAGGGAAAGAAGAAAGGAAGAGAGGATGGAGGAAAACAGATACAGGAATGAAAGAAGGAAAATAATGAAGTTGGTAAAAATAGGAAGAAATCTAAAAGTAAATAAATAAATTAATCAATTAATTAATAAACAAAGAGAGAATACGAAAATAGAAAGAAAGAAAAGAAAAATGAAGAAAAGAAAAAGAAGAAGAGTAAAGAAAACGAAGGAAAGGAAAATGAAGAGGGGAAAGGAAAGGAGAGAGAAATAAGGAAGAGAGGGCAAGGAGGAAGGGCACTAGAGAGGAACGTCTAGACTAATAAAGGAAGAAGCTAAGATAGTAAAATAAGATAAATTTGATAGAAATATTATAAAATGAAAGTGTAGAAAGAAATGTAGGCTTTTCTTGTAATAGTTGTTTAATTTCGAAACGCTTTTTTTCAGCCCCAGCACACAAAGCCAATAAAATAGGACAACGACAGGTAATCGCCAAGTTCTTATACTCTTGCTTTGTAAAAGCAAAGTTGACTTGTGTAGCTCAGGCAGTAGATTGCTGGATTTTGAGCCTAGGTCGGCGGGTTCGATCTCGGCTGAAATATGTCAACATGGTGTCAGTAAATTTACTGACACGTAAAAGGATTCCTGTTTAAAAAAAATCAGCATCTCGACTACTTTGAATATCTAAAAAGCAGTTTAATTGGTCGTAAAACCATTCTTCTTCATCTTCTTAATTATTTTTAAATCGTTCATTGAATTAAACAGCTACGAATTCAGTAAAATGTGCGATGAATTGCTTCCAGTTTATGAATGGATCAGTAGTAGAGTGTCGCCCTCCGGAACCCAACGTAGCAAGTAAAAATTCGGCTGAGGTAATCGGATTTTTGAAGGGCGGAAGAATACTTCCATGTCGTACGATGTCTGCATGTAAAAAACCTGTGGTGACACATATAGTGTTTACCCGACAAAACTGATTAAAACTCAGCCATAGACGCCCAAGAAAGATGCAGTTTACTGTGCCATCTAGTAGGCCTAGAGTAAAACGGAACGTCGAAATTGACGAGCAAACAGCCAGACGGAGTCAAATAAAAATGTCCGCACTCGGTAGCTGATTATTATTATTATTATTATTATTATTATTATTATTATTATTATTATTATTATTATTGTTATTACGCGGTGTATAATGCAACCCATACTATGTACTCACTGTATAATTCGGAGATGGTCTATTGCGATCTTTTGTAAAAGTGAGTGATGTCAGTAATTCTAGTTTGTTCTCAACTCCATGCACAATTTGTGCGCTGCATCTTGGAATAATAGGAACGAAATAAATAACATATATATACATCATTATTATAGACAGTTATGCCTTTCAGCGTTCAGTCTGCAAGCCTCTGTGAATTTACTAAAAGTCGCCACAATCCTCTATTTGCAACTAGTGTTGTGGCCTCATTTAGTTCTATACCTCTTAACTTTAAATCGTTATAAACTGAGTCTAACCATCGTCGTCTTGGTCTCCTTCTACATCTCTTACCCTTCATAACAGAGTCCATTATTGTCCCAGTTAACAATCCTCTTCCATTCCACTTCCATTCCTCTTCCATTCCACCACCGAAGCCGGTTTATGCGCACAGCTTCATCCATCGAGTTCATTTCTAACTTAACCTTTATCTCCTCATTCCGATTACGCTCCTGCCTGTTTGTCCAGCAATCATCCTCGCTGCTTTCATGTCTGTTACTTCTAACTTATGAATAAGATATCCTGAGTCCACCCAGCTTTCACTTTCGTAAATCAAATTTGCAGATTTATGAAGTTATAAAAAGCTTATTCTTTTTTCTATCGCAAACAACACCAAACATTCTTCTCTGTGTGTGGCTACGAACACTTCCTCGTGATCGGAAATTGGTTTCTCTTTACGGGAGGGAGAATGAGAAGGCCAAGAAGAAGGCATGTCCATAAATCATTAGTGCTGATGCCTCTTCGTCTACAGACCAATTATCATAAACAATTAGCAGGTTATGGTAATGGAGAATAAATTGACGCGTACCTCTTCTTTACGACCTGGAGCTCTGACTGCTGCCATTGTTACAAGACACCCGCCGCACGAATGCTCCTCACAATTCCAAAAAGACAGACAATTTTCAGAAATGTACTTCTATACAGGACTACAAGGAATTGTACACCAAATTGGAAATATCTCAACGGTTCCTTTTTTGCCATTCAGAGCTTAATAAATGGCATTAGAACCTGTTGGATGAATTATTTCGCTATTTTAAACGTATAATTGTGTGTTGTCCGGCTCCGTGGCTAAATGGTTAGCGTGCTGGCCTTTGGTCACAGGGGTCTCAGGTTCGATTCCCGGCAGGGTCAGGAATTTTAACGATAATCGGTTAATTCCCCTGGCACGGGGGCTGGGTGTATGTGTCGTCTTCATCCTCATCACGACGCGCGGGTCGCCTACGGGCGTCAAATCAAAAGACGTGCATCTGGCGAGCCGAACTTGTCCCCGAACACTCCCGGCACTGAAATCCATACGTCATTTCATTTTATTTCATTGTGTGTTTAATATTGAAAACATTTGCTAGCAGAAAAGGTAGCGGTCCCCATACTAAAAACATATAAAATTAACCAATTTCCTCAATTGTGCCAAAAGCTGAAGGGATAAAGGGCCCGGGAAGGTTTCAAATTGTGAGTCTTGGATATTTCTATCAAACTAAAAAGAATATTCGAAAATAACTCCCGGTCTAAATGCAGTTACGGAAAAAAAGCCTAAAATCTCTTACTTCTTTACTCGTCTCCTTTTCTATTCAAATAATGGCCAAATTAATGAATTTACATAATTATTCCTATGTGTTGCTTGATTCAATACACTCAGGCGTATTTTGATTTTTTGAAAAATGTCCACACCGAATGTAGTTATAAGGAATTAAGTTGAACTCTACATCGACTCACAATAGCGCTCGTTGTGGTACTTGAGTGAAACAATGCATTGACTCACACTAGCGCTCGTTGTGGTGCTTAAGTGGAACAATGCATTGACTCACATTAGCGCTCGTAGTGGTGTTTAAGTGAAACAATGCATTGACTCACACTAGCGTTCGTAGTAGTGCTTGAGTGAAACAATGCATTGACTCACATTAGCGCTCGTAGTAGTGCTTGAGTGAAACAATGCATTGACTCACATTAGCGCTCGTAGTAGTGCTTGAGTGAAACAATGCATTGACTCACATTAGCGCTCGTAGTGGTACTTGAGTGAAACAATGCATTGACTCACACTAGCGTTCGTAGTGGTGCTTAAGTAAAACAATGCATTGACTCACATTAGCGTTCGTAGTGGTGCTTAAGTGAAACAATACATTGACTCACATTCGCGCTCGTAGTGCTGCTTAACTGGAACAGTGCATTAACTCATATTAGCGCTCGTAGTGGTGCTTAAGTGGAACAGTGCATTGACTCATATTAGCGCTCGTAGTGGCAGAAAGCCGGGCTGAGTGGCTCAGACGATTGAGAGTCTTCTAATCCCAAATTGGCAGGTTCGATGCTGGTATGCCGGTTGTATTTGAAGGTGCTCAAATACGTCAGCCTCGTTTCGGTACATTATCTGGCGCGTAAAACAACTCCTGTGGGACTAAATTCCGACACTTCGACGTCTCCGGAAACTCTAAAATTAGTTAGTGGGTCGTGAAAGCCAATGTCCACACCGAATGTAGTTATGAGGGCTTAGGCTTAGGTGAAACTCTGCATTGACTCACAATAGCGTTCGAAATGGTGCTTAAGTGAAACAATACACTGACTCACATTAGCGCTCGAAGTGGTAGAAAGAGGCAAACTGCTAATCTAAACGACCAGATAACGATGATTAAGAAAAGGATTGTAATTTTAGGAATAAATAAAGAATATATTATCGTACTTTATTATATTTCATTTAACTAAAATTCGTAGCTCATATCCCTAGGATGTTTTCAACATTGACTTGCTTGCCCGAAGGGCTAGAACTGTGTAATTTTTTTCTGATGCTGTAATTTTGTTGTTCATCAAATGTTCTGTTTAGACGACGGACTATTCATAAATCACTTTACCGTATTTTGACGATAATTATTGTCCTTGTGTTATTCTTTCACAACTGTCCTCTGAGATGAGTGGACAGAAGGGTAAAGAAAGCTGTGAAACAATCGGTAGATACTTATCACGCCAATGTTCTGGTAAAAGAACCAGGAGGAAACACTTGCTAATGTTGTCATTCCAGTAACTGTGTAAATACAAGGTATTTGCAGCCTGTTTCAACCATTCCAGCAACACTCTCCATTAACATTTCATCTGTCATTCATTAATCATTGCCCCGGAAGAGTGCGACAGGCTTCGGCAGCCGACACTATTCCTAACCTCGCCACTAGATGGGGGTTTCATTCATTCCATTCCTGAGCCGGTTAAAACTGCAAACAGGCTGTGGATTTTAATTTTGTTTCATGAGCACACCAGTGAATCTCACATAAGGAAGTTTCCATGTGGGCTTGTATTGATTACATACAGAACATTACATGTATTACATAAAATTGGATCATGAAATAATAATTTTAACTACAAGTGACTAAAAAGCATTTTATTATGAATAGGAAGTAAAACTATTATAAATCCTTCACTTCAGCTTTAATCGGTCTGAATCTCCTGGCGAGAGAGAAGGCGTTACATTTTAGGTGGCCCGCCTCCCCCTTCAGGGGAATTTTTAGCAACAAATATTATAATTGAACATTAGTAGACGTTTTTGCTAAAAGATAAATATATTGTAGATAAGGCAGTATTTTTTAAACATGCTTTAAAAATTAAAAAATGTACGCTACCTGTTCAGCCATGAGTTAATGGCATTATGTTCCTTCCTTCATTCAAATATTTACCGAGAAAACTGTTGTAACCAAGGTTGAGATTTACAAAACACAACTTTATTATTCGCTTCAAATGCAAAATACACTATTTACACAAATAAAATGAAATTTAACTTGAAGCAAATGAATTAGGAATCTTGAGAATGAGTCTATCTTTTGGTACACTATATACAAGTTTACAGTATTTACATCCACTTCTATCTCGAAAAGATAGTCCTTGTGATAAGAAAAGTCGATAGTCGAAAACTATCCGAAGTACTGACATAAATGTTTTGGAAAGTCCTTCCTTGTTGAGTTCATAAAGGCAAGTTCAATGTTGGAAGAATTCTTACATGGCGAAACCAAGGGAGCTTGTATTAATTAGGGAAATATATCGGTATGTAATAGTATGACTGGATATGGGCAGCGGAAGAGGAGCGGTGACCAGAGGTGAGACCTCGTACTGCCAGAAATTCAGTCCACCTGGTCGAAGCACATTTTCAAGAGGAGTAGCCTCCGTGCTCGACGTAGGGTGTATTCTGGAGCTGGACACCGGGGTAAGTGGGCATCTGGACAGGCTGGGGTTCCTCTTTATAGTACACACACGACTGTTCAGGCACGCGCACTGAGGGCTGCGCGTCGAGGCTAGAAGAATGACACTTGGCGCGCGTGTAGCTGGCTGGCGGAGCGAGAAGGGAGCGCCGGACATACAACAAAAACAGAATAAAATTCATAAATGTAAAAATTTCAAAGATTAAATAACAGTTGTGGGTATGCAAAATTTTGCATACTTTTCCATATTTTTTAAAAATCCTGTGGAACTACATTCCTGATAGCACGCGCAAGTAGAATTATATAAAACCAAACCAACCCCCATGGCACTACAGCCCATGAAGGGCCTTGGCCTACCAAGCGACCGCTGTTCAGCCCGAAGGCCTGCAGATTACGAGGTGTCGTGTGGTCAGCACGACGAATTCTCTCGGCCGTTATTCTTGCCTGTCGAGACCGGCCCCGCTGTCTCACCGTCAGATAACTGCTCAATTCTAATCACGTAGGCTGAGTTGACCACGTACCAGCCCTCAGTGCCAGGTAAAATTTCCTAACCTTGCCGGGAATCGAACCCGGTGCCTCCGGGTAAGAGGCAGGCACGCTACCCCTACACTACTTCGGGGCTGGCAGTAAAATTATACAGTTAAGAAAAATAGTTATTACACAATACCGCATAAATTTATTTACACCCACAACTATGACATGGAAAAAGTATTACAGGGAGATTAGGATCGCGCTGCAATTAATTTCTTTCTTTGCCTGAAGTTTCCTCTTCCTCCACTACTCCTTAATATGGGCGCTATGCTGTTTCTTCTGTACATCCTTCTACGCTCTTTTCATCTTTGCAGTTCTTTCGACTTGAAACCCTTCCAAATTTTGAATAATGGTCCGAAACTATTTTTATTATTATTACTATTATTATTATTATTGTTATTATTCGGACTTTAGTATTGCAGCATTAATGAAATAATCATCTAATAGAACACTATCAAGAAGTACTTCAATTTATTGGTGCTCATAACCTTCATATAAGCATCTGAAAATGAACGCCTTAGCTGCATGATGTAGGAAAAACACTACATTTATATTTTATGAATTTTTAGTGGAAAATATCGTAAATTGAACATTAGTAGACATTTTTGCTAAAAGATAAATATATTGTAGATAGGGCAGTATTTTTTAAAAACTTCAATCATCAGTAAATCACCTAGAATTATATTTCAGTACTACTCATACATGTACAGCCGCCATGACACCTGCCAAACTGCCTCAGGCAAGGTAACATAGCATATAGATGGAAAAAGTACCGAGCCCGCTGTAGCATCATTTATAGAAGTACGGATGTCAAAGGAATTAAATACATAGTTAGGTTTGCCATTTTTATTAGCATGTTACTGAACTACGGTAAGAAAGATATTATGTAGCGAAAATGCTACGCTATGCAGTGTAGGGTTAATACTTATTGTACAGAGGGACGTAATTTGTTTTACTTTGTATGACGTAAGTATTAAAAGTTATTACAGCGGTAATTATTGTTTGGACGTGAAGTTATTTTAATATTTATATTTAATATTTATTTTAATATTTTAATTTTAATAGCTCTGATAATACTTGTAATCGCGTGTAGCGTTTTTTAAGTTATCGTAGGTGAAAATTTATTGTGACTGATGTCTGTTTGAAGAATCTAGGTATCCAGGTATATATACCAGGAGGCCCGCAGGAGATGTACTTTCTACTTATAAGTGCCCCAGGCGCACTTACGATGAATGGGATGCCTAATATCTGATTTTCACAGGGGTATTACTGCATGCAGGTAGATTACGTCAGAATACGAAGTGATAACAACTGGACGGCCACTCACTGCATGCTCTTCAACACTATCCATCTAATGCGCCCCCTTGTCTTAGTAAGCCTCATTTTTGAACGCATAGTAATAGGCTGGTATTTGGCACAGTAGCACTGCAGTTGCTGTCGACAACATGTCGACAGTGGTCGACAATGTTCATCAACGACGAATGAACAGACATAATTTTAATCTATGGAGAATCTGGTCGGAATGCAGCCGAAGTTCGCGGACGGTATACACAGGAGTTTTCGAAATAGCCCCCTACCTTCTATAGACTTATTTCTCCGAGCAGAGTTTCAGTTAAGAACTTATGGATAGTTCAAGACACAAACCACACACAAGCAACATCTTGATGCAGTGGAATGTCTGTGCGTGTATACATTATTATTAACCTTTATTTTCTGCATTCCTGGTGTATTTACGAATGCACACTGTTACGGAATGTGTACAGTAAAATGACTCCTATTTGTTTCACATCCGAAATATAGCACGTTGTAACACTCCTTTGTAAACCAGCGATTAGGCATCCCTTTCATCACTGGTGGATGCGGGACACTTATAAGTAGAAACTACAGGGCTAAAGGGCTATCTGATACGGTATATATACGGCTCGCGAGCACCGTACATTCTACTTACAAATGTGTATATATATTTAGCGTCAGTCCTTTCTTCGTCTTTGATATTTCTCGGGGTAGAGTATTCAAGATACGTAGTCTTAGATGCGCTGCATATGTTTCTGCTTGGGATTGGTAATGCAGATCTTACATATAGTCGAGAGCCATGGCATTACGTTTCTGGCCTTTAAAAAATGCTATTTGTTCGGGGCGTCGACCTAGAAAGATCTTTTGCCCCTACTTGCACCATATGTGAGGAACCTGCGTGTATTTTGTAAATGGCGGAAGCGTGAAGTGTTGAATGTGAGGAAAGAAACGTTGAGGACGACACAAACACCCAGTCCCCAGGCCAGATATATTAATCATTTACAATTACAAACCCCTGACCCGATCGGGAATTGCACCCGGGACCGCCGGGTGCCTGACGGACGCGTTGCCCCCTACACCGCGTGGCCGGACTTTCTGGTCCTGGAATCTGTGGTGTTTCTTTACGACATCTTTTGTCACAACTTTTGCTTATAACAGTTGTATGTTAAAATCTGAGCTAAAGTGACAATTTTATCACAGGAAATATATTTTGATTTCCTATGCATAGTATTTAATATCTGCAAGTGAGTACTATACTTGTTCGTAATCGTCTCTCTATATGGGAGGTATGATAATTCCATTTCATATGATAGCCAATCATTATCCATTAGTTCGGTTCCATGGCTAAATGATTAGCGTGCTGGTCTTCGGTCCAGAGGGCCCTGGGTTCGATTCCCGGCCGGTTCATGTATTTCAACATTCATTGCTTAATTCCGACGGCTCAGGGGCTGGGCGTGCGTGGCGTCTTCGTCATTAGAATTAATTATCCCTCAGTATTTAATGTGGCTTGTTTTTTCTTAATAGTAACAATCTAACCAAGCGTTCGCCGGATTGGAACCCAGCATCTCGTGATCTAGAGGCCGACACTTCACTAGTCTACTGATCCACAGATTTAGCTTGGATTACTCATAAGTTAAATGTAGTATGGGACATGCTTTAACTTTTTTATTTTTAAGAACAGTGATTTAAAACGCTACGCACTTGCAAGTTCTATTAAGTGAATAATATACTTTCAGTCTACAAGCCCATAGTCCGTAACCTGCTTCGGGAGTATAATTACACTCTGGGATCAGAAACTTAACACCAGTGCTGTTACAAAGGTCGCCACGGAAACACTTCCAGACTATACTTGAGAAACGGGTGAGAAATCATACAACCTAAGATTTTGAGTGGAAGGAAAAAGAAGAAGAAGTAAGGGTTTCTTAGCTACCAGTTCACAGCGGTAGCTCCTTCATTCATTCTGCCTTTATTGAAGACTTTAAAGGTAGCATTTACCACCAAATACCAGGGTGCTTCATGTTTTTGAAGGGGGGAAAAAATTACCCTTTTTCTTCTGCCGGAATATGGGTTACAGCAGAAGTGAAATTGCTAGTGTCGTGTTTTTTTAAATCACTCCCATACATTATGCATGCAAGTTGCGGATCGGGTCCATTGTTAACTCTCCCGCGTGCTCTATTATTTGGTTTGGAAATTAGGTCAAAACTGGCCAACAATTAGGTAGAGGGAGACCTCTAGTTCGTAACTCCTTACAGATAATGTTCTAGGAATAAATATTCAGCTTCTAAATATTCTTTATGTTTTAAAATCTCTTTGAAAATATTTAATTCCGGGTATTAATATTTCAGATCACTCCTTCGTAATTTCCAGCATCTAAAATGGTAACACCGAAGGTTTAATCAGTTTTTCAGAGAGGTCAGATTTAGAAAAAAAATAATGAAGGCAGGAATATCCTTTACAGAAAAAATAATACCAGAGGGAAGAGAATGATGGAGGTTTCTTATCGGTATCCATTTTAATTTGTTCCCTGAATGTGATGCATTTATTATTTGTAACTCGAGGTTAGTTCCCGGACATGTGACGGGTTTGAATCTGGCTGAGAGACTTGGCCGGTAGAGCGCTGATTCACTGAACCAAAGTTGGGGCAGTAGCGGCGCTAAGAAGCTCGCCCCCTCCCCTCCCCGCAATAATTCAAAATAGGCCCCATGTTTCCTCATAAGTAAAACTCGGATTTTCATGCCGTAACAGGTTAGACTGCAAATTAAATTTGGTTAATAGGAAGTGTCGGCCACCCGCTCCTCCATAATGTAGCAACAGTAACATAAATTATAGGAGTTCTGATGGGCCGTACCCCTAATGTTTATGCAAACCCCATAGCATAATCGTTGTGAAGGTAGACTATGCTTGCTGCTCGCTTCAGAAACTTTGCATTCTAACCTGTTAATGCATAACAATTATTATCATTATTATTACATAATTTAGTTTTCAAATCTTAAGGAATTAAAATAATACATTTATAAGGTACGAACACACACACAAGAAATGCATATTCCAATTATAGTAACCAAAACACGCTGACTGTCACAATATTAAGAAATAATCTCGTTCCTAAGACCAAATAATTTACTATTTACAACTCAACCGTCTATCGTAAGTCGACTTTGCTAGAGTTGTAAACAGACTCTAAACTTCAGTATTTAGAGTTTACATAAGGAGGTTGTCTTTGTTATCGCATCGTCGCTGACTTCTGGGTTCTCAGAACTGGCTAATTACTTCAGAAGCCTTGTTGATTGTTGTGAGTGGCAGCAAGGGATGGTTATAATTGGAACAGGTTGGGAAACCCATATTCTTCCAGAAATAACTACCGTACTGCTATTGACGAAAGAAGTTCTGCACTATGACGGCCTAAGTTTGGAATAACCCTCTATAATACAAATAATACTGTGTTGTGTGCTGTAGCTTTAGTAATATGTAAAATCACTCTTCAGCTACTGAATTAAGAAACAATCATAGTCCCTTCACGAGCGATGCCCCCTCCCCTACCCCCGCCCCAAGGATCTGAGAGGTCCTTACCGCCGCCACTGGTTGGCGGGTTTGATCCCGGTGGTATGGTGGTGTGGTGGTGGTGGTGAATGTTCTTTTAAGAGGAAGTACAACTAGGTAACCATACTAAAAGGTGGTTTCCGAAAGTGTTCAAATGCTTGAGCCTTGCGCCAAACTTGTATCCATCCTCCCCTGTTAAAATCCTGTCCTCTTCGGATCTCTACGATATCGGTCAGGTTTTAGATGCTTTAATTTTTTCCACGCATTTCAAGAATACTGGGACTTGCGCAGGACAGATTTTATATCTTTGAATACATAAATTTTAATATGAAATTTCATGTACGTGTACTTCCATTCGCCGGAAGGCTACGAAAATCACAACATGCAGTGGACAATTCTTTTGAGGCAAAATAATGATAGATCTACAGTTTTGCTAGAAGCTTCAGGGACACACTGTGAATTGAACTTTTAATAATAATAATAATAATAATAATAATAATAATAATGATAATAATAATAATAATAGTTTATTTATTATATTTAATAGTATGTAATAATAATTCTTATATTATGTATGTATATATGTATGTATGCACGTTCAGTCTTCAGCCCTAAGGCTGGTTGGATCGTCAACAGCTCCGCCATCAGCTGTCACAGATGGCCTATGCATCACTGAAGAGGCGTACTAGGGAAATGAGGAGTGAGGTAGTTTCCCGTTGCTTTCCTCATCGAGCCAGAAGTTGCTATAACATATCAGTCTGCCAAGCCCACTGAAATGCATGCAACAACCGACCCTATGAGCAACATTTTAACACCATTCATAGCGGGGACTGGCTGCAGAAGGAATGGCATTACTAGCATCGCTCATACCTCAGTCACTTTCATATTGTGAAAGCCAAGGATAAGACAGAGACAGATCAATGAAAGTAACAGAATTGCTCTAGCCCATACCAGAAGACATAGTGCACTGTACATACTAGGTCCTGCCACCAAAGGCAAATATTATTATTATTATTATTATTATTATTATTATTATTATTATTATTATTATTATTATTATTATTATTATTATTATTATTATTGAGCCTCCGTGGCTCAGGTGGCAGCGCACCGGCCTCTGACCGCTGGGTTCCGTGGTTCAAATCCCGTTCCCTCCATGTGAGATTTGCGCTGGACAAAGCGGAGCGGACAGGATTTTCTCCGGGTACTCTGGTTTTTCCTGTCATCTTCCATTCCAACAACACTCTCCAATATAATTTCATTTCATTTCATCTGTCATTCATTAATCATTGCCTAAGAGGAATGCGACAGGCTTCGGAAGCCGGCACAATTCCCATCCTCGCCGCTAGATAGGGGCTTCATTCAATTCCTGACCCGGACATTGACTGGAAACAGACTGTGGATTATTATAATTATATTTACATTAATGCAAAATTAAGACATTACCAGACAGTGATCCACCCTGAAGTCTTATACGCAGCACAATCTCTTAAGCTAGTAAAAACAGGAGTACTTAAGAGATTAGAAATGATGAAACGAAAGATTATTAGGAAGATATTGGGACCGTAAAGACCAGAGGACGGTCATTTTACAACCAAGAACTGTATTTATACCAAGAACTGTATACCAAGACAGAATTGGACGTCATACGAAGAAAACAAAATGGAGCGCGATCTTCAGACATAACCTGAGAATGAACCAGTGGAGATTAACACTGCACATAATAAAGTGTCTTGCATCAGCGCCCATATGACAATTTGTCGGGCAAGGAGGGGGGGGGGGGGGGAGCAGACCTGGGGGTACGTAGTATTTTTAATATTTTGGAAGATAAATGGCGACTTGTATTCTGTGGTAGAATTACCCACGGTATCCCCTGCCTGTTGGTGGGGAATGGTACCACCGCTTCTACATAATACTGACTTTTTAATAATTTTCTTGAAAGGAAAATACCTGACTAGAATAGATTTTTGCCTTTCCCTGAGAGCTAGGGGGAGGGGGGGGAGTGGCACCATCTTGCCCCCGGGTATGGACGTCCTTGGTTTCTTGTGAACAATATAACCAAAGTACGCTGGATCCAAGAGGTAAAAAGGACTCCCGTAGGCGACCTGCGCATCGTAATGAGGATGAAGTGATGATAAAGACGACACATACACCGAGTCCCCGTGCTAGGGGAAGTAACCAATTATGGTTAAAATTCCCGACCCTACCGGGAATCGAACCCGGGACCCCTGTGACCAAAGGCCAGCACGCTAACCACTTAGACATGGAGAATACCCGTCCTAATCATATGCTAGCAGTTTGTGTGACGCCATGCGGACGGAACTGGTAAACGCTAGACGTCGTTATATAGCGAATAGGACGCTCATATCATTGATACGTCACCGCCTCATCGCATGTTCAAGAGTTACTGTAGGGCTTCCATGTTTAGAAACACGGCAATCCCACTCTACGTAATCCAGGCAAATCACTTTTAGTCTATTCATTGGACTCGTTCCTTTTGTTATTTTTTCTGCCCTTAAGTTGTATTCTTTACGTTTTTTTCTCCCTCCCCTTATTCATTCTTGAGTTGGCATGTTCTGCACTGTATTACACTCGAAATATTTTACTTCATATAAAAAGGGAATAAAACAATGGGGAATATTTCTTGTTCATTAAATTACGGAGATTTGTACACCTTTCGCTGGCTTAAATTGAAGAACTTGCCATTCTGCAGGTACTTATTGAGAATTTGCTTGCACTGAATTACCACACTGCGTATTTTTGGCTCAAATATCGTTTGGCAATTCTGAAAAGCATTTCCGAACACTGTTTCATTAATAATATTTGTTTAATCGCATGGCATCTATTACATCAGAAAATTAGGAGCAGTCCACTCAGTCACTACTGATCTGCATTTAGGGCAGTCGCCCAAGTGGCAGATTCCCTATCTGTTGTTTTCCTAGCCTTTTCTTAAATGATTGCAAAGAAATTGGAAATTTATTGAACATCTCCCTAGGTAAGTTATTCCAATCCCTAATTCCCCTCCCTGCAAACGAATATTTGTCCCAATTTGTCCTACTGAATTCCAACTTTATCATATTGTGATCTTTCCTACTTTTAGAGACACCACTCAAACTTAGTCGTCTATTAATGTCATTCCACGCCATCTTTCCGCTGACAGCTCGGGACATACCACTTAGTCGAGCAGCTCGTCTCCTTTCTCCCAAGTCTTCCCAGCCCAAACTTTGAAACATTTTTGTAACGCTACTCCTTTTTCTGAAATCATCCGGAACAAATCGAACTGCTTTTCTTTGGATTTTTTCCAGTTCTTGACTGAAGTAATTCTGGTGAGGGTCCCATACACTGGAAATATACTCCAGTTGGGGTCATACCAGAGACCTATTTGCCCTCTCCTTTACATAATTACTAAAACCCCTAAATACCTTTAGAACCATGTGCAGAGATCTGTACCCTTTATTTACAATCTCATTTATGTGGTTGCCCCAATGAAGATCTTTTCTGCAGATCCCCACAGGAGTTGTCAGGACCAAACCCCCATAGTGCAACAGCCCCGAAGGCCTGCAGATTACGAGGTGTTGTGTGGTCAGCACGACAAATCTTCTTGGCTGTTATTCTTGACTTCCGAGACCAGGGTTGCCATATCACCATAGAGTGAGTGGGCCTTGAGCCAGCCCTCAGATCCAGGTTAAAATCTCTGACGAGGACGGGAATCGAACGCGTGACCTTCGCTTAAGACGGGCAGGACCAGGTCTTCGCTAAAGAAGGAACTGGGAGAAACGCTACGAATTGAATGAACGGTAATAGTCTTGTATATTAGGACATGGTGCAGGATACTTCTTGTGGGAGAAAGAAGCATCTGTCACAATGAAGAAAAATCCCTGCACGTATTTGTAGGTAAGTCGGTGAGAGCGAGACAGATCCATCAGGCTGTCATGTGGACTGTGGGGTGTTCGTGTCTTCATCAGCTCCGCCCGCCCCACATAGAGGCCGCCCCGCAGGTAACCGGCTACCGTATCCTTCACAACACAAGGGAGACAACAGATCTACTGTAACACCGGACAGAATAAACATGGGCAATATTTCTCAAGCTGTACACGAACTATTCGATACGGGGCCTTGAAAAATCAACAGTACGTATCTTGATGACCATCCTGAGTCAAATATCTCAATGATAACTCTTCCAGATCTTGAATGTAGTAATCCTAGTTGGGTTTGATTTCTTGTTACAAATTCTACAAGACCTTTCTATAGAAAGCACGGGCTATCTGAGCGCGGCATTTCCCTCACTTGTGATTGCTTCCCCACTTCCAAGTTTCTTATCTCACCTCTTTTGGCCAATTCTTGTTTTCTTTTAATCCCTCTGGATTTATCCTTCGGATAAGTGAGCCGTCCTCTTACCATTTTAGTCGATACTGACAAAATATGAAATGGCGTATGGATTTCAGTGCAGGGAGTGTCGGAGGACAAGTTCGGCTCGCCAGATGCAGATGACACCCGTAGGCGACTTGCGTGTCGTGATGAAGATGAAATGATGATGAAGACGACACATACATCCAGTCCCCGTGCCAGCGAAATTAACCAATGATGGTTAAAATTCCAACCATGGCGGGAATCGAACCCGGGACCCCTGTGATCAAAGACCAGCACGCTAACCATTTAGCCATGGAGCCGGACAGTCGATACTGACATTTTTCTAATGGCGATGTTTCATAGTAGGCTACATACTGGACTTTGCTTAATTTCTTTAAAATAGGGCGAGTTGGTTGTGCCGTTAGGGGCACGCAGCTGTGAGCTTGCATGCGGGAGATAGTGGGTTCAAACCCCACTGTCGCAGGCCCTGAAGATGGTTCTCCGTGGTTTCCCGCTTTCACACCAGGCAACTACTGGCTGGGGCTGTACCTGAATTAAGGCCACGGCCGCTTCCTTCCCACTCCCAGGCCTTTCCTGTCCTACCGTCGCCATAAGACATATCTGAGTCGTCGTGACTTAAAGCAAACTGCAAGAAAAGAATCCAAAATTCTAGCCCATCAGGCAAGCAACATAATGTTGAAAACATCCTAGGGATATGATCTACGAATTTTAGGCAAATTAAAATTATTATTATTATTATTATTATTATTATTATTATTATTATTATTATTATTATTATTATTATTATTATTATTATTATTGATTCGTTGTGCCCAACCATGGAGCGCGTTTGAACTTATTTTGCACAATGTTTCTTCTTCTTTTCTTCCCAATATCTCTTTATTTATTTATTTATTATTATTATTATTATTATTATTATTATTATTATTATTATTATTATTATTATTATTATTAATAATGATTTCAGCCCTCTAGGGACCGCTTATTACTAGCTCTTTTTGGATGCTCGCTGTTGTTCTCAGTACCTCTTGAAGCCTGCCAGTAGTTTTCCTTTCTTTCATGTGAAAGAGTTTTGCGAAATTTAGCAACTTTGGGTAGAGGAGACCACAAATTTGCCAATTTACGAAAATAAAATGTAATAAAGTATGATAATAATATTCTTTATTTGTTCCTAAAAATTACAATCCTTTTCTTAATCATCTGGTCGATTAGATTAGCAGTTTACCTTTTTCTACCACTACGAGCGCTAATGTGAGTCAATGCTGTGTTTCAGTAAGCACCACTACGAGTACTAATGTGAGTCAATGCAGTGTTTCAGTAAGCACCACTAGGAGCGCTAATGTGAGTCGATGCAGAGTTTCACTTAAGCACCATACGAGCGCTAACGTGAGTCGATGCTGAGCTTCACTTAAGCCCTTATAACTTCATTCGGTGCGCATATGTTTAAAAAGAAACGCCTGAGTGTACTGAACCAAGGAACACATTGCAGAAATAATTATATAAATACTTTAATTTGGCCAGGATACGTATAAAAAAGAAAAGGAATAAAAACAAGTGATTTTAGGCTGCTTTTCCGGAACTACATTTAGGCCGGACGTGATTTTTCGAATTTATACATTTTTAAGTTTAGTAAAGTTATCCAGGACTAACAATTGGAAACGTTTTCCGGGCCCTTTAGCCCTTCAACTTTCGGCACAATAGAGGAAATTGCTAATTTGACATTTTTTTTCTAGAATGGGGACCCCTAATTTGTATCCTAAGAAATGTTTTCAACTTTATGGTTATGTTTATGATTTTCCGTGTACCGGAGAAATTAACGGCCGGCCCCGCGGTGTAGGGGTAGTGTGCCTGCCTCTTACCGGAGGTCCCGGGTTCGATTCCAAACCAGGTCAAATTTTTTACCTGGATCTGAGGGCTGGTTTGAGGTCCGCTCAGCCTACGTGATTACAATTCAGGAGCCATCTAACGGTGAGATGGCGGTCCCGGTCTAGAAATACAAGAATAACGGCCGAGAGGATTCGTCGTGCTGACCACACACAGAACCTCATAATCTGCAGGCCTTCGGGCTGAGTAGTGGTTGCTTGGTAGGCCATGGTCCTTCGGGGCTGTTGCGCCATAGGTTTTTTTGGAGGGTGGGTAAAATTTACTCATAACTTTTTTTTTTTTTTTTTTGTTATTTGCTTTACGTCGCACCGACACAGATAGTCTTATGGCGACGATGGGAGAGGAAATGCCTAGGGTGTGGAAGGAAGCGACCGTGGCCTTAATTAAGGTACAGCCCCGTCATTTGCCTGGTGTCAAAATGGGAAACCACGGAAAATCATCTTCAGGGCTGCCGACAGTGGGGCTCGGACCCACTATCTCCAGATTACTGGATTCTGTCGGCAGTTAAGCGACTGCAGCTGTCGAGCTCGGTTCATATCTTTTTAAATTCGACTATTTCATCTCGCGTCTCACATTTCTTACGCACTAAACTGTAATGATATGGGAGACATAATGGGAAAGATGCGTAGTTACCTACCTGACGAACAACTAAAACCATACCTATGATTATTTATAGAGAATTCGTTCTTTGAGCTTTTATTTTATCACTGTCAAAACTTGTTCTTTTCTCTAAATCTGGGTTAGTTCTCAATGGAATACCTGAATAATGTGTTCAGTACACCAGCGAGCTTGAACTGTGCTGAAAGACGCAAGCATTTGAAAGAAAAAAGAATGTCGCCGTTCAGGTAGTTACTTGTTAACGCCCTTCTGTGCTACCTACTCAACCTGTTAAGATAAGCGGGTTGTGAAGCCCGTACCTCTTGGCCGGATAATTACGGGCGTTCTCACCAATAGCCCGACCGCTCCGTTTGACGGGGATTAATTGTTTCCTGATAACGGTAAATATGTTTGCCTCATTAAGGGAGGACTAGGCCCTCGCTCCAGATGGAAGATAGGAACTTACTGCATCACATCTGGAATTGTCGCTCGGTTTCTGAGACATAGGAGGAGAGAACCGTCCGTTTATGTTGAGTGAAACCAAATAATTAGAGATCTTAACTGCAGTATTATGTAAAATGCTGTAACTGCAAAATTTAACGTTCAATCATCATTTCAATAAAATAAAAACGAATGCAAACCCTCAGCTAAAATTTTAATAAGGAAATCGAGGTCTTATAGCCAGTATTAGAGATGGGCGAATTTGTTCTTTTCGTCGAACAGTTCCAGTTGTTTCTGTTCCGGTAAGATACTATGTTCCAAATAAGAGTTCCAAAATAACAGTCCTGTGTTTACGAGATGGGGAGAATTAGAAAATATCAACGAACCCCGTGTTCGTGTATCATATGCTAATTCCAAAATAATTTCCCCAATGTGAGTTTCATGCTTTGTTTTAGTTAGATACGTTTTAGGGTAGTTCGTGATCATTTCAGTCCATCTTTACTTGATGATACGCCGCAGACAGTGATTCACGAACACCTGGAGTTTAGTGACTTTCCATGATTCGGATCTTGGATTTTCTGGAAATCTTTCGAACATCTCCCTTGGCAATTTTTCCAATCCAGGACTCCTCGTCCTATAAACGAATATTTGGCACAATTTGTCATCTTTAATTCGAACTTATTGCGAGCTCTCCTACTTTCAGAAACCCCACTGAAACTTATTCGTCTACTACTGTCATTCCACGCCATCTCTCCACTTTAAAACAGACCGCTTAGTCGAGCAGCCCTTCTCCTTTCTCCCAACATTTCCCAGCCCAAATTTGGCAATATTTTCGTTTCTTTTTTTTACAATTAGCTTTACGTCGCACCGACACAGATAGGACTTTTGGTGACGATGGGATAGGAAAGGGCTGGGGGTGGGAAAGAAGCGGTCGTGGTCTTAATTAAGGTACAGCCCCAGCATTTGCCTGGTGTGAGAATGGGAAACCACGGAAAACCCTCTTCAGCGCTGTCGACAGTGAGGTTCGAACACCACTATCTCCCAAATGCAAGCTCACAGCCTCACCGTACGGCGAAATAGCTCAGTCAACTTTTTATTTGTAACGCTATTTTGTCGCAAATCACCCAGAACAAATCGAGCTGCTTTTCTTTGGATTATTTCCAGTTCTCTAATCAAGTAATGTTGGTTAGGGTCCCATACATTGGAACCATATTCTAATTGGAGTCTTACCAGAGACTTACATGCCCTCTCCATTACATCCTTACTACTACCCATAAATTCCTTCATAACCAAGTGCATGAGTTCTGTACCCTTCATTTACAAGACCGTGTATGCGATTACCGCAGTGAAGACCTTTCTTTATATTAACATCCAGGAACTTACAATGATCCCCATAAGAAACCTACACCCCATCAACACAATACTTAAAAATGAGAGGACTTTTCATGTTAGTGAAACATACGACCACTGGGGCTGTACCTTAGTCAAGGCCAAGTCCGCTTCCTTCCAACTCCTAGGCCTTTCCTATCCCATCGTCGCCATAAGACCTATCTGTGTCGGTGCGACGTAAAGCCCCAAAAAAAAAAAAAAAAAAATACGACCTGACTTTTAACCCCGTTTATCATCATTCCATTCTCTGCTGCCCATCTCACAACATTATCGAGATCTTTTTGGGGTCGATCACACTTATTTACTACTCTATACAATATAACATCATCCGTAAAAGGCCTGATCATTATTTTTCTTCTTTCGAATGGGCCACCAGAGGACCACGTGCCAATTTCAATTCCTTCTTCTTTGTTCTTTCCTTTTCTTCCAGTACGCTTTCATCTGTTCACTATGTTTCTCCTTTCTGTCTTCAGATCACTTTGAATCAGTCTTTTTTACTTTTCTACCTTGGAATCCTTCTATTTTCAATACTTTTTCCCGAAAGCCTTCTCTATTATTTATTTCTTCTGTTGTTATACTGATTTTTTCTAAACCCTTTCTTATTTCATTGACCCAGCTTGTCGTTGATTTCTTACCCCACAAATATCTGAAAATCTTACTGGTTAATCTACTATCTTGCATTCCATATAAATGTCCAAAAAACGTAAGTCTTCTTTTCCTCATTTCAACTGATATATTTTATATTTTTTGATATATTTCAGCATTACTTCGTAATTTCCAACCTTCTGCTGTGTTTTGTGGGCCTAATATTTTCCTCATGATTCGCCTGTCTGTTATTATTATTATTATTATTATTATTATTATTATTATTATTATTATTATTATTATTATTATTATTATTATTATTATATTGGGGAACAGCAGTTGAAGGTCATGTCGAAGTTAAATAAATACTTACACATATAAAGATCATTTATTTGTATTTAGTTGCTAGCCTATGTGATCGTGTATGTTTTTCCCGAGCGTAGCAGTTGTACCAACCGTCACGAAATCACTCTACAAAAGAGATTAGAGAGAGAGAGAGAGAGAAAATGCCTGGCCGTCCCGATATCAATTATGTAAATTCAATTAAGTCTATTAATTGGGTTCAATCAATACACACAGAGTAATGGTAATAACAGCTTGGCGAGGCTGGTTCTACCAATTAAAACGAATTCTAATCTGTTACTGTGTATGTGTGATGTGGAGTTGAGAGGCGGGCGGATAGAGGTTAGTGCTTTGAAAATAAACTCTGAAAGCTCTACAGAGCAACAGAGAGAGAGAGAGAGAGAGAGAGAGAGAGAGAGAGAGAGAGAGAGAGAGAAAGCTATTAATGAGAACATGGCATGTCAAAGAGAAGCCAACCCCATGAATAATTTCCGCGGCTCTCCGTTCAGATTGGGCCGCGCGATAAAACTCTCTGCACAGTGCTCTACTGGTATCTCGGTCCAAAATCCTTCACCTTAATTCCCCCGATTATACACCCCTCCCCTGTCCCTCCACCTCCCTTTAACTACTCTTCATTGTATCATTAGTTTTTGAGAACTAAGCCTGCTACTTCTATTGGCCCACCTAGACGTTCATTATAGCGTATATAAGCTTCAACACCGCATACACACATATTCACAGCCTTCTAATTTACATGGAACAAATGAAGTTCTACGTCGGCAAACTTATCTCCAAAATTGGTTCAATTTCAAACGTAATTTACGATGCCATTCACTTTCTCGCACTCAAAGCGTGACTTCGATGTCTGGATTATCCAAATATATAAATCTAACGTTCCGAACAGCCTCTTAGGGACATCACGTGAGCATGCTGTCTAATGAGATAGGCATTTTTCCGGAACTGCATTTAGGCCAGCAGTGATTTTAGAATTTTTTTAGTTTGATACAGCTATCCAAGACTCACAATTTGAAATGTTTCCGGACCCTTTAGCCCTTCAACTTTCGGCACAATTAAGGAAATTCCTTAATTTTACGTTTTCGTGTTTTGGGGACCCCTACTTTGTCGGCCAAGAAATGTTTTAAATATGGCCCGTACCCCTAATGTTTATGCAAACCCCATAGCATAATCGTTGTGAAGGTAGACTATACTTGCTGCTCGCTTCAAAACTTTGCATTCTAACCTATTAATGCATAAAAATCCGGGCTGTACTAATAATAGATAGAAAGCGGTGTAGAACTTACTTGCAATTAATTGAAGTATAACGGGCATACATAATGGCGATAAAATTCCTTAAATACTTCAATTTTATTTTTTAACTCCCTGAACCTCTCGCAGTCTGCTCCATTAGACCACCGTGAACTGCAACTGGGAGCAAATAATTTTGTTGGCATCCACGAGTCAGTATAAGTCTTAAGCAGAACGGCAGTGAATCCTACCTTGGAAGTAGCTCTTGGTCCGGAGGTAGCTGACGGAAAGCCTCAAGATGGACAGCCGATCCAGCTTGGAGAGTATGTTCTGCTCGAACGGTAGAAGACTAGCTAACGTGTCCAGTTCCGCGTTCAGCCGCTCTCGATGTCGCTTGCTGGGGTTGCTCTTGGTCACCCCGTCCTTCGGGGGTGGCTTCAGGCTGAAATCAGAACAGATCATTGCGTAAGAATTCAAAATACTGCATATACAAATACTAATAATCAAAGCCCGGATTTTCATGACGTAACAGGTCAGATTGCAAACTAAATTTGGGTAATTGGAAGTGTCGGCCACCCGCTCTTCCATAATGTAGCAAGAGTAACATAAATAATAGGAGTTCTGATGGGCCGTACCACTAATGTTTATGCAAACCCCATAGCATAATCGTTGTGAAGGTAGACTATACTTGCTTCTCGCTTCAGAAACTTTGCATTATAACCTATTCATGCATAAAAATCCGGGCTCTACTAATAATAGATAGAATTCAAGTGAAGTGTCTGGCCTTTGCAGATGACTTAGCAATTCTTTCAAGTAATAAGCAAAAAGCGATTCATTCAGTTGAAAAACTCCACGAAATTGCCATCAAAACAGGACTTCTAGTCTCGTACGAGAAAACTCAGTACATGGAAACACCAAGATATTTAGATGGACAAACTTTCATAAATTTCTCAAGCAAACAAGTTTAAATACCTAGGAGAAGTCATTCAACCATCTGGGTTAAATCCTGAGGCACACAAATTACAAAAGCCTGCCAAATCACCTGGAATTCATATAACAAAACGATCAATATCTAGGGAATCAAAGCTAAGGTATTATAATACAGTAATTAAATCCGAAAAATTATATGCATCGAAAACCTTAATTTAATCATATAATCATTAATTAAAGACATAGAAAAGCAGGAAAGGAAAATTTTGCGGGAAATCTTTCCCCAGTTTATAGAGAATCGTGATAAAAAAGAAATCTCAGGAAATATGTCCCCATGCCGAAGACAATCCCACATGTTTTCAGAAAAAGGCGATTGAAATTGAATGGACATATTCTCAGAATGACTAAAATAATTTTTCAACCTTGCCCTTTCATTAAGAACAAAGAACAACAAAGTTGCTTAGTGAAATTAAAACAGACCTCCAAATATCTACATCACCGAGGAAATTATATTAGATAGATATAAATTCCGATCACTAATCAATAGGGCCCGGATACATATGCACTAAAAACTCCAAAAATATGCATGCACATATGCGCTAAAAATGTTGAAAATATGCACGTAAATATGCACTAAAAATAAAACAAAATACATTTACCAGACGTATTATTTAATTTTAATTCAGTGTTGAACTGACAAAAAGAGTTTTTGAATATTTTCAGGGGTCAATGACTTTCTATTGTAGGACAGAATTAATTTGTACCTTGAAAATTATTGTTCTACACCGACGGACGTAAGTGGGCAATACTTTTACACTGGAAATGACTGCTCGGAACATTCTTATAGCAAAGACTGCCTGATTCCACTTATGCAGTTGCTTACGGATTAAATCTTCTTCAGTCCTGGGTTTGAGTCCAACACCGCACTGAGTTTCCTTTTAACTTTTTCTCTAGTTTCAACATGGATACAATTTAAAGAACTTAATAGTATTTTGAATTAACTGAAGGGATTTCTGTAGGGGTGCACCACGACTTTCTAGGCCCTTAATCGCCTTCAAAAGTGACGAATTATGCCGATGGATAAAACTGATATATTTATATAAAGTTTCAGATTCAAATGCGCACTTTGCTTCACGGACACGCGGAGTATGATTATCATCAATACCTTTAACTACATCTTTCACTTGATTAAAGTTCTCCTGGTAGAACGATACTGCGGAAAACCAAGTTCCCCACCTTGTGAGAACAGGTTCCGGCGGAAGAGAAACCTGAACAGATGAGTTTTGTACAACTGTACACGAGCTGGTGCTTTTAGAAACAGTTTTTTCCCACTTGAAATTACTTTGTCGACAGATGGAAAGACGATACGTACCTCTTCTGAAATACGATTCAATCCATGGGTCAAACATGTGACATGGATGAGATTTGGAAAAAATGCTCGAAGATACTGACCCAGCTTTCAACACATACGAAGCTGTATCTGTGACTAAAAGGCGCACTTTGTAACAATCACTCTCCGATTCACTAGGTCACACGAATCGGTTGTTTCATCTACCGATATCCAGACACGGTTCCCTCCTATGTCATATTGTATCGAAAGACGATAGAAAGGTGCCGTTAAAGTACATAAATCGTTCTTCTTAAGGGTAGATTCATCTGGTATCCTTTGATTAGCACAATACTTTTCAAGAAACGAGCGTGGATGTAGATTACTCAAATTATGCAGTGGAATGTTGCTGCAAACAAAAGCTTTACAAATACCAGCGGGAAATGTAGTTTGTACAATGTATTGGATATAAGACGGTTTGGCATAACAGCAGGCTTCATAGCCTGAGCCACGCCATGTAAAATAAATAAATAAATAAATAAATAACATCACACCGTGTTTTCACGTCGATTAAACGTAGCTGTTGCGTATTCTTGCTCTTTTGATTTCAGATGTGAAGTTCTTTTCGAATGCTGTTCAATTTGAAATTTTTTAATCACATTTTACACTCTTGTTGCACACTTGACAGTATACTACATCACCGTCATTTGTATAGTCACTATTGCCTGATATCCACTGTTTAATCAAAAAAGACCTAGAGCCCTCATCTTTAGGCATTTTTACTGTTTAATCTGGTAAAATACTGCAATAGACGACCAGCAAGTTAACAGATGAACGTACTTGTTTAATCAAACCTTAGGAAGCTACTGTAAGGAGAAAGGATTGTCAGAAAGGAGGAAATAGCTGTTGTGAAATGGGTTATAATCCGTCTACTTGCTCTTATTGTGACACTGAAAGCCCTTTCCTTGATCAGGGGAAGGCTTCTCGTGTTGTCAAGGGATGTACAACCTATAGAGTTCATTAGATTTTTCATTTCCTTCAGAAATCTTAGATAATCGATAACACATAAGAGAAAAATATACCTGTATATGCACCAAAGTTCAAAATATGCACTAACGTTCAAAATATGCTTTTGCATATGCGCATATGCATTTTTTAAATATCCGAGCCCTACTAATCAATAATCAACAATTTGCAGATGAAACCAATATCAGAACTACTAACATCTGGAAAGAAGAATGTAGGAAAAACTCAGTGAGAGGAGGAAAATATTTGATTGTTGTTTACAGACTGAAGGTGTCTGGACAAGCAATTTAAATAAAGGATGAGGGTATTTTTGATTTTTTGATAATAATAATATCTGGCCTATTGTTGCTGAACGTGACATCGGTTATGACTTCTCGGTCCCATAGAAGCTTGTATGAAGAGTTCCCGAGAACGGGTGGAGGTGGGTATTTCCAACATGCAGTCGATGACTTAAGAAATCCACATTTTACATAAAGTTTGTGGTGAATGACTTTAGCTACCTGATCATGTCGGTGCATATAATCAGTGTTTGCCAGACATGACGTGCTGTATGCTCTCTATATTTCTGTACCAGCGGTGGCAGTTGCCTGTGGGAACTATTGGGTCAATCATGATTAATGTATTATTATTATTATTAACAAATACATCGTAATTGGCAATGATCCTCACAGTAATGCGATAGTAAAGTAAATGTTAAAAATGAATTACCCAACAACAACAACAACAGGAGTACAACAAGCAATTCCATGGAAGGAAAATATTACAAGAAATACTACCAGTTTACCATTCTAAATCCAGCATCATCATATACAAATTCACGCATACCCTAAATAATTTAGATGGCTTAATACTACAGTTTACAGTGGGTTGAGCGCTGCATTAAAATATGACGTCATCACATAGAAATTTACACACATTTTACAGAATGCTGGAGTCTATTGTTGAAGCATCTTACACTTTTGGGAAAAGGCTCTAAGACAGCTACAGGTAAAACATTCCAATCATCATTTCTCCGATTTAGAGACGAATATTTACCATACCTAGTTTTCTGCGATCTACTTTTAACTTTATACGGATGATCTGTCCTATTTATGTAACAGGGCTTTTCTAGTCGACTTATTCTCTCAGCTAAAAGTCGAACATAATATGGACCACCACATCCTATCTGGTGTTTTTCAGTATGTATTCTGCTTCTTTGTTTACTTTTTACATGGCTGACATCACTTCAGTTGTAAAACTGCTATGTTTCGTATCACTCTTCCTAAATTTCTCCTCAAAATTTCAAGTGGTGTTTTCCAGTAATATGGTTTATTATATGTTGTAAATAAAGAAATAAATAAAGCAATCTCTGAGACAGAACAAGACCTTGCCGCTTTTGGGAATCCAGTACTGGAAGTCTGAGTGTGTGATATGTGATCCTGTTGTCGTTGATTGCATAATATGGTTACAGTGGACAGAGAAGAAGTTCCCGGTGAGGATGTGTCTAGTCAAAGCCGCCTGTTCATGTGGAATGTGGCGGGAGCGATGGCGCACCCTCGGGCTGTCGTGTGTAATTAATTAATGTGACGTCGGCAGTCTTTTGTTTCACTCACGCCATTGACTTCGCCGCCCGAGTCACCGGTCCAGCCACCAATTTGTTTTCTGCACGGGAAATGAGAAGAAAAGAAAAGAAGAAGGTCAATCTTTTGAAACAGATTACAGAAAGTAAAGCCATCACCACAATGTCAATCTCATATATCACCCAGTAACTTTTTTTTCTAAACCATTATGGATGAACTTTTGGCCTAAGTCATCTAAGACCGAGTTTTCCAGGGTGATTCGCAAGAACACACCGCCACAGAAAATATAAAAAAAAATACTCCAAATGTTAAAGAATAACACTAATTTCATGGTTAAACGGGTTGTAAAAGACACGTAAAAATAAATAATCAACTTTTCTTTTAACCGATTCTGAATCTGAAAATGGCCATAAAATGGTTAAATGTAAACCTTGTCTTTCTCTCATTTGATGGGAATGTTTTTGGGCTGGGAGGGCCTAACTGAGAATTACCGGTAGCCTCATCAATTACCTGACACAACTGTAACCATGGCAACCACTGTTGGTCTATGTACACCAGGTCAACAGCGTCATCTTCTCACTGTGCGCTTTCTTCCAGTAACTAAGAGCATGAGAAAATCTCGTATCTATTGAACCCGTTCTTCTCCTCTGTCCAGAATTAAAATCCTTGAACTAGCCATAAAATGATAATGATGACGATTAGTATACTTTGCTTTTTTGCTTTTCGGCCAACTAGGGACCACGTCAGTTCAACTGTCATCTTTTTCGAGCTGTAACTGCCACCCAATGTTCCTGCATTCGTCCCCAGTGTTGTTCTTTTCTCTCTTGGGTTCACACCTTCCCTGTCTTCAGCTTCGGCTTTTCCGGGAAACCCTTGTGCGTACGTAGTTTTTTCTTAAGGGGAACACGCTCATGGATATCTTTAGAAGAAATTTCCATTTCTCGTAGATCTTTCTTCTTCTTCTTCTTCTTCTTCTTCTTATTTTGTTGGAGAGAGATGTAGTGTTTACAGTGCACTATGTCCTCTGGTATAGGCTAGAATAAATTTGTTACTTTCATTGACCTGTCTCAAGTCTCATCCTTGGCTGTGACAATATAAAAGTGACCGACGTATGAGCGATGCTATCTCCCTGTGGGTGGTGGTGGTAGAATACCACCCACGGTATCACCTGCCTGTCGTAAAAGGCGACTAAAAGGAGCCCCAGGGGCTCTGAACTTTGGAGCGTGGGTTGTCGACCACGGGTCCCTTAGCTGAGTCCTGGATTTGCTTCCACTTACTTGTGCCAGGCTCTTCACTTTCATCTATCCCATACGACCTCCCTCGGTCAATTCTTGTTCTTTTCCAATCCCGACGGTATTAGAGCACTCGATGGCTAGGGAGTCTTTCATTTTCAAGCCCTTCGTGGCCCTTGTCTTTCATTGGCCGATACCTTCATTTTTCGAAGTGTCGGATCCTTTCCATTTCTTCTCTCTGATTAGTGTTACATAGAGAATGGTTGCCTAGTTGTAATTACTCCTAAAACAATAATCACCACCACCTGAGTGATGCTAATAATACCATTCCTTATGCAGCCAGACCCTGTTATGAATGGTGTAAAAATATCGCTCATAGGGTCGGTTGGTGCGTGCATTTCAGAGGGTTTGGCAGATTAATATGTTATAGCAACTTCTGGCCTGGTGAGGAAAGCAACGGGAAACTATCTCATTGATCATTTCCCTAGTATGCTTCTTCAGTGACCCAGGCTATCTATGACAGCTTTTAGCGAAGCTGTGGAGGATCAAATCAGCCTTCGGGCTGAATACCCAACGTACATTAATAATAATTACAGCGTGTGGCCTCCGAAGAGCCCTGGTGTAGATCTTTCCGAGTTGACGCCGTATAGGCGACCTGCGCATCTATGAGGATGGGGCCCTACCTGTGATGAATTCTAATGGTGAAGGCGGCACATACACCCAGCCCCCGAGCCATCGGAATTATCCAATGAAAGTTAGAATACCCAACGGGGCCGGGAATCGAACGATAATAATAATATTAATAATAATAATAATAATAATAATGAAAAATTTCAATTATTTCAAGTACTTAGGGGGAATCACCCAACCATCTGAATTAAATCGTGAAGCAAACATAGAGAGAATTTCTAAATTACAATGAAAGCCTATAGAATAACACGGAACAGGTATAACAAAAATAAAAATCTCGGAACGCTAAATTAAAACACTCTAATACTGTAATTAAGCCTGAAACATTATAAAAGTCCACTAACTAAAATTTGAGAAGGAAAAAAAAAGGGAAAGAAAAGGCCTCAGAAAAATCTTTGGCCCAGTATGCATAGAAGGAGAGTGGATGAAAGCTCCCGAATTATACTAGCGTTCTGAGAAAATATCAGATACTATTAGGAAAAAAAACTGATGAAATTTGATGGTCATATTCAAAGAAGGGACAATGGAAGTCTTACTAAAAAGATATTTAACTATGTCTCCTCACTAAAAGTCAAGATAATTTGACAATCGAAATTGAAAAAAAAAAGACCTTCTAGCAATCAGCATAACAGGTGAAATTATATGGACAGCCCTAGCTTTAGAACGTTAGTGAACAAACATGATTTTATTGAAAAACTCAAGATGAGAACCACCATTGCATGGTTGATTCTCTGAATCAACTCTAACTACAATGAATCCTTTGTCCATTCACATCTTTTCTCTTAGGTTTTCAATCGTGTCCTTAATGAAAATAGTAAATAAAAGTGGAGATAACGGGTACCCTTGTGGTACACCTTTCCTTACTGAAACTATTTCCCCAACTTCTCCACACACTGAGAGGATGAAGAGATACTGTGAAGAGAAGAAAGCAAATTCATCTGCTAAATAAGTTCAATCGCTCTCCTTAGTTGGGCATAACGTTGTGAAATCATAATAAATTATATTTGCATTATATTTACGAGTTCTAGAATGTCTTTTATATTTTCTCACAATTCTTTTGTGGATACACTCATTTTTATTTCGATTTATGGAAACTCCTTATCGCAGCTGAGGGTGGAGAGGAAGCATGCATTATCTGTACCCCCTGTATGTCGTAAGAGGCTACTAAGAGAGGGACAAACCTACGAATCTGTACTCGCTCTGTCTTTTTCTAAGCCAAAAACATATCCATGATTATAATTTTTTTCTGTGTAGCAGAGCAAACGTACGATCGCGAAATCTTCATTTATGTTATTTTTGAGATCTCTGAGTGAGCTATCTGAGTCAACTAATCCCAAGGGGTACCGCTAGTTTCACTCTGGAGGTAGAACACACGAAATTTATTTCTGTAGCACAGAACTTCGTCTCGGTTCTCAATAGCGCACGACAAAGAGATAGTTTTAAGTTCGTTGTGTGTAACGTTGGGGAAAGTGTGTGTCAGCGTCAAGTGTCAAATCACTACTGGTATCAAGAGTGCAATAATCTCATAGAAGAATAACACAGGAGTAAGGTGTGAATAAATCGTGTAAAGGAACACAATACGATATTAATAACGAGGTCTGCATAATTCTCCCAAGAACTAAAACTCCGCGCAAGGAATGAACCATTATTGTGATTTCCTAGCCAGATCATCAGCTATTCATTTATTGATTTACATACTTATACATAAAATTTGACCGGGCGAGTTGGCCGTGCGCGTAGAGGCGCGCAGCTGTGAGCTTGCATCCGGGAGATAGTAGGTTCGAATCCCATTATCGGTAGCCCTGAAGATGGTTTTCCGTGGTTTCCCATTTTCACACCAGGCAAATGCTGGGGCTGTACCTTAATTAAGGCCACGGCCGCTTCCTTCCAACTCCTAGGCCTTTCCTATTCCATCGTCGCCATAAGACCTATCTGTGTCGGTGCGACGTAAAGCCCCTAGCAAAAAAAAAACCAGATAATTTGTTGGAAAATTAAAGAATTAAGAACTGTATAAATAGAACTTCTGTAATATCATAAATCTGGCCGGGGAAATGTAGTAGTGTTTTCTGTTTTTTTTTATTTTTTAACATTAACGTTCAGTTTCTCCTGAGATAAATCGTTCGATATCGTAAGCATCATGTTCATTTCTGTCTCTGAGACAACTATGACTACAATGCATCCTTTGTCCGTTTACCTATGTTTTCCTAGTTTTTCAGGTGTGTCCTTAATGCAAATAGTAAATAAAAGTGGAGATAATGGATACCCTTGTGGTACACCTATCCTTACTGAAACTATTTCCGCAACTTCCCCACCTTCTATTAAGATGATCTGTTTCTTGTACACTCGAAATAACATTCTCCTACTCTAGTATAAATTATACCTATTAATTCAAAAGAATCCTCAAAAAATCATTATTGTGAATTAATATCTGGAAATTCTAAGGTCCCGGCTATGTAACAAAGGAAATCCTCAGTAAATGGTCAATAAAAATGGAATCATACTCATGCGAAGTGATTTTACCATCAGTGGAGGCGGCAAGTCCAATTCAGGATTTCGCAGGAGGATTAAGACCCGTGATCCTTCATGTCGCCACACAATGGCTCTATTCAAAACCAGGATTCAATCTCAGGATACTCAATTTTGGATCGTATCGCTAGATCTTTCCATCAGCTCGCTCTCCATTTAAATAAATAAATAAATAAATAAATAAATAAATAAATAAATAAATAAATAAATAAATAAAAGTTAAAAATAAATAGCCATGGCAGTTTGTCTAACAATTTAAAGGGGCGCTGTCCTCTAGCGATGTATAAAAAGACGAGGAACAGTTTCCCCAGATTATGATGCTGCACGTGACATGACGTGTAGGTAGGTTGTATGAATGACTCCTGCAGACAGGTCACCGGGAACATGCAACACTTTCTTCATTCAGTGTTGCCGCCGGGTGGCGTGCTGGCTGCATAAGATGTAGGAGGAACTCTATACACGGCACCAGGGGTGGACACAATATCTGCCATGAACATTGTGTAACCCTAGCAAGTGAGAAGTGTAAACAAACAGTTTTAAGGGAACCCGAAACCTTAGAACTACCTAGGTAGAAGAAAAGAAAAAGGACATTGTGAATTTTCTACCCTACAACATATTTAACAATTTTTCTGGTTTCTGGACAGGTTGTTTGTCTTCGTTTAAGTGCGGATCTCTTCATCTGCAATACATACAATACACCACAGTTTCAACCACCGCAGAAACAGCAATATAGAACAAATTCCTCTCATATGGTGGGCGTCAGCAAGGGCATCCGGCCGCAAAATTGTTCCAAATCCAGACGGAGTGTCAATCCAAAGAGGAAGAAGAAAAAGAAGAAGAAGACCGCGCGAGTTGGCCGTGCGGTTAGGGGCGCGCAGCTGTGAGCTTGTTTCCGCAAGATAGTGGGTTCGAACCCCACTGTCGGGAGTCCTGAAGAAGGTTTTCCGTGTTTTCCCATTTTCACATCAGGCAAATGCTGGAGCTGTACCTTAATTAAGACCACGGCCGCTTTCTTCCCACTCCTAGGCCTTTTCTATCCCATCGTCGCCGTAAGACCTATCTGTGTCGGTGCGATGTAAAGCAAATTGAAAGAAGAAGAAGAAGAAGAAGAAGAAGAAGAAGAAGAAGAAGAAGAAGAAGAAGAAGAAGAAAGTTAAACTAATTCCATATTCGCCACACACTGTAGATTCGTCTCTGGTTAGTTAAGTGCAACTCCTTGAGCAGAGATATCGAAATACGTAATTACTTAGCAGGTGTCAACAAATCTCGTATGTCTCAACAATGTATCAACCCACAGTAGACTTATTGATGCTTGTTGTTTTAAGGGGCCTAACATCGAAGGTCATCGTCCCAGTAGACTTATTAAGAGAAAGGCCAGTGATATAGAAAGTAAATCAATTTGAAGTCGTCATTTTATTTACAAAACTTACCTCAGTTGAAGGTTGTCACAATAGACAAAGTATAACGAAACAATGTATAATTTCGGCTTACAATGACAAATTTGTTGATTACATTATTTTTATATTCTTCTTAATTGACAAGAATTATTGAGTGGCGTTTATAAAAGTAGGAAAGATCACAATATGAAGATAAAGTTGGAATTCAAGAGGACAAATTGGGGCAAATATTCATTTATAGGAAGGGAAGTTAGGGATTGGAATAACTTACCAAGGGAGATGTTCAATAAATTGCCACTTGGGCGTCAGCCTATTTTCAAAGAACTTCCGAGATTTATCGAACATTTATCTCGATAAGTTATTCCAACCCTTTACTCCTCGTCCTATAAATGAATATTTTCCCCAATCTGTCCTCTTGAATTCCAACTTTATCTTCATATTGTGATCTTCCTATTTTGAAAAACACCACTCAAGCCTATTCGTCTACTGATGTCATTCCATGCCATTTCTCCACTGACAGCTCGGAACATACCACTTAGTCGAACAGCTCGTCTCCTTACTCCCAAGTCTTTCTAGCCCAAAGTTTGGAATATTTTCGTAACACTGCTCTTTTATAGGAAATCTTCTATGTTGTCCGGTCATAAATAACCAGTGTGGTATTGCATACCGATGCATACCGTCTCACTTCTCTCCCCAGTTGGTGCTCTCCCATGATTCGAAAAAGACCAGCATTCATTCATTTATTCATTCATTCATTCTTGTCAACAGCGCATAAGACGAAAAATTCATGGATTCGTTAGGAGCAGCAGGAAGCATATTCCGAGAACTACAATTCCACGCCAAGGTTGACCCATTGTCGTTATATCTTAATTAATTAGTTACTTAATTTTCTGGTTCCGTGGCTAAATGGTTAGTGTGCTGGCCTTTGGTCATAGCGGTCCCGGGTTCGATTACCAGCAGGGTAGGGAATTTTAACCATAATTGGTTAATTCCCCTAGCACGGGGAGTGGATGTATGTGTCGTCTTCATCATCATTTCATCCTCAACACGACATGCAGGTCGCCTAAGAGAGTCAATTCAAAAGACCTGCACCTGGCGAGGCGAAGTCTTCGGACACCTCCCGGCACTAAAAGCCATACTTCATTTCAGCCAGTTACTTAATTATTCAAATTAATTAATTAATTTACTTATTTATTAATATAGAGTAAATTGTTAGAAAACTAATGAAGTATTTTGAAAAAAAAAAGAATTGTTATTTTATATGGAGATGTTAAGCACCTGCCTCCTAATGAGAAGGGTGTCTGGTTTACGCCAGTAGTGGCCCGCCATGTTGGATACCCCTGGCCCACAGTAGCCGCCGCACCGTAGTGACGGATCTCCGGTGGCCGCTGCACGCATCTTGAAAACCACGGGACCTGACTTGCTACATGCGATATTACCTCAGTGTGTTGTGAGTTACGTCACAGCTAACGGCTCATCGAGGTCAAGGGTTGGAATACAGGGCACTGTGACACCGAGTTTGCATTAGACAAACGGGGGAACCATTCCATACACATCTTCTTCTTCTTCTTCTTCTTATTCTTCTTGTCACTACAGCCTGATGGCCTTTGCCTCCTCAAAATCTCCCTCCACTCATTCCTCCTGAACGTCTTCCCATCCCATCCTCTTACTTGCAGAACTTCCAAGTATGTCCTGTTCGTTTCTTCTCGTCTTCCTCAAATTCCCTTGCGTGAATAATTTTCCTGATTACATGTCTATCCTGCAGATTTAGTTATCCTAATTCAGTGAGGTCTTTCTCTACTTGCTTGTACCATTTTGATCTCGTACGTTTGATTTGCAAATATTTTTGTATTCGATAAGTAAGTCTATTGTTATTCATTCTTTCCAAATGGCTTAAAAATTGGATTAATCGGAACATCTTGCATCAGTAAGTTAAGAAAAGTTTAAATATATATTTTCCGAGTTGTGGTTGAGGTAATGTATTCCATTTTTAATTCTTGGCCCTACAATTTTTCCCATGATTTTCTTTTCTTTAATTTCTAAGTGTTCATTCAAGTTTTTATGATGTGAATTGAGCGTTTCTGAAACATACAGAACTTCATATTTGCTCACTGTTAAGTAATGACAAATTTTACTCTTCCAGGACAAGCATTTATTGTTATAGACATTTTTTAGTGTTGAAAAGCAGTTTCCATTTTCTCCGGAGAGGCCTGGTATAGGTCTTTCGATTTGACTCCCGTAGGCGACCTGCGCGTCGTGATGAGGATGAAATGATGATGAAGACGACACATACACCCAGTCCCCGTGCCTGGGGAATTAACCAGTTATGGATAAAATTCCCGACCCTGCCGGGAATCGAACTCGGGGCCCCTGTCATCAAAAGCCAACACTCTAACCATTTAGCCATGGAGCCTTGAAGCTACTGATTTATTGTCATTGCCATTTTTAAGTAATCCATTCATATAACTACTTAAATTACTTTACTTTTCCAATTTTATTCATATCAATGGTAAGTTCAGGTGGAGCGTTTTTTATATTTGTCATAATTTTCGATTTTTCATATGAGATATTGAGTCCTATTTATTCTGCTTGGTCTTCCAGTATAGCAATCTGCTTCTGTGCATAAGAGATGTCTTTGTTAATTATGCCATATCATCAGCAAACATTAATCTACATCAATACCCTTAAATTTTTGCCTGCTGCCATTTCTTGATGGATACAGTACTTTTGTATCCATCACTTGGCACAGGCCAGAATAAAGTGTAGCTTCCACCGAAGACTCAGTCTCATCCATGGCTGTGACAATATGTAAGCTGCTGGGGTATGGGTGGTGCTGAGTAATGACATTCACAGCACGACTAGTGCATCTGAGTGTTATGAAAGGTGTTGCTCATAGGGTCAGTCGTGCAGCAATAGCACTTTCTGACCCAGTGAGAAAAGCAATGGCAAACTACCTCATTCCTCGTCTTGCCTAGCACGCCTCATTTTGGTGCTGCCATTGGTTTTTGCGGTTTCCTTATAACCGCATAACCTTTGGTGGTGCTATTTGATGATCCAACCAGCCTCTGGGCTGATGACCTAACAGACAGACCCTTAATTTTTGGTCCTATTCGGTGACAGGGTGCGCCTGCTTTTCTCCGCTCTCTGACAACTTTTCCAAGAGCATAATTAAATGATAAAGGGGAGAGCCCATCACCTTGTCGTACAGCTGTATTTATTTCAAACTCATCACTACATCCACCCATAAACTCTACTTTATCTTCCGTTTCAGTCAGTGCATTCTTTTTGTTTTGTTTTTTGTTTTTAACGTTGCTCCGACACAGATAGGTCTTATGGCGACGATGGGACAGGAAATGCCTAGGAATGGGAAGCAAGCGGCCGTGGCCTTAATTAAGGTACAACCCCAGCATTTTCCTGGTGTGAAAATGGGAAACCACCGAAAACCATCTTCAGGGCTGCCGACAGTGGGGTTCGAACCCACTATCTCCCGGATGCGAGCTCACAGCTACGCGCTCCTAACCGCACGGCCAACTCGCCCGGTAATGCATTCTTTATAATAGTAAACTCGTGTCCTCATCCCGAGGTGGTGCAGCTCTTTTCAGGCACACCCCTATTGGAGGCGAGCTGCATGTACCATTTCAACCACATAGCAGCCCTCCGGCCATTCTTAAATTTCTGGCAGTACCGGGAATCGAACCCGGGCCCCCGAGGACGGCAGCTAATTACACTAACCGTTACGCTACGGAGTCAGACATTCTTTATAATAATTCTTGTTTTCTGATCAAGTCCAAATTCTGTTAAAACATTAAGTAGTGAGACGCGATCTATACCATCATAAGATTTTCTGAAATCGACAACTGTTGTTACATGTGTTTCGAAAATAGGCTAAAATATATTTTAGGTTCAAAATTTGCTCTTTCTGAATCCACCTTGGTATTCACCGATTTGGTGGTCCAGTTGATGCTATGCACGGTTTAGTAGAATTTTGGAGAGAATTTTATTTGTGATCTGTTGAAGGGAGACACACCGATAATTGTTTGGATCACTTTTTGCTTCCTTTTTTTTATGTATGGGGTGTATATTTTCTCCGAAGTAGCGGGATTTTGTTAGGTCTTTTATTAAAATCTGGGGGCGAAATTTAATACTTGGTAAGAAATGAAATGAAATGGCGTATGGCTTTTAGTGCCGGGAGTGTCCTAGGACAAGTTCAGCTCGCCAGATGCAGGTCTTTTGATTTGACAGCCGTAGGCGACCTGCGCGTCGTGATGAGGATGAAATGATGATGAAGACGACACATACACCCAGCCCCCGTGCCAGCGAAATTAACCAATTAAGGTTAAAATTCCCGACCCTGCCGGGAATCGAACCCGGGACCCCTCTGACCAAAGGCCAGCACGCTAACCATTTAGCCATGGAGCCGGACACTTGGTAAGAGATATTTGTCAAAAGGGTACCGAAGGACTCAACTGCCTATGAACCAATATAGGATTGAATTTGGCACTGCACGAGCGTCCCATTTTGGATCTAGCTTTACGTGGACTCCTAGGTACTTATTTGAGTAACCAATAAAGTAATCTATCTCAAATGAAGTCAGACCATTGAACTTCGACTTCCATGCGCTATCGATGAAAGAACGCTCCACCTAGCCTGACTGGAAGCCCTAGCTAGGTACGTGCCATTTAAAAACAAACAGCCTGTTCTCTAAATTATAGTCTCTAATTAAAACATTGCAGTTGTAATTTATTCCCAGACTCGTTCCTGGAAAACTGATTACAATGTGACAGCGTACACCAGTTAATAAATAACACGCGACCCGAAGAAAAATATTACCACTCTGTTCAGCTTTGAACGTACGCAGGCTACAAGTACCATAATACAGGCACCATCAATAGCCTGGGAAACTGATGTTTAATACTTTTTAATTTTTTAATACAGTTACCCGGTCTTGAATATTGATCAACAATATGTAAATGATTTTTATTAATACAATACGTAAGAATATTTTAATGTAATGCTGAAGGCAGCTAAAGCTCTGCCAGTCTCAAGCAATCGTTTAGGATTCAGCAATGTGTATTCCTGTCTACTTGGCTCAGATTCGATTTCTGTCTCTGTCACGAATAGGATACGCTGAGCTCCATTCTCAGCCATCTCATGGTGTGTGTCAGTTCGATTCAAGATGCGTTCAGTGAATCAATGGCTTCTCACCGAGGCGGCCGCGGTTCAAATCCTGTGCAAAGCATGACGGATTTTTGAAATGAAAGCGAATCGAATTCCATGTGAAACTGGAGGCCTCGCAGCTGCAATCACGATATTAATTTTTAATAAAACCAAGTGGCGCACCCAGGATACTACTGTAAAGTCAAAATCGATGGAAAATTATCACCAGAGTTTGAAATGGCCGAAGGAGTTTAGTAAGGTGATAGTCGTCACCCGGAGGCCCCGGGTTCGATTCCCGGCCGAGTCAGGGGTTTTTAATTGTAATTGATTAATATCTCTGGCCTGGGGACTGGGTGTTTGTGTCGTCCTTAACGTTCCTTGCCTCACATTCAACACACTACACTTCCGCAATTCCACTTACACTCAGGTTCCTCTCAAATGGTGAAAGTAGTGGTAAAAGATCTTCAGAGGTCGACGCCACGAACAAATATCACAAAAATAAATAAAAAAGGCCATAGTCTCAGGATGTTATTTTCCATTCTGTATATATAATCTATATATATAAAGTAGCTTGTCCTGACTGACTGACTGACTGACTGACTGACTGATTCATCATCGCCGAGCCAAAACTACTGGACATAAAGAAATGAAATTTTGGGGATATATTCATATTATAATGTAGGTGCTCGCTAAGAGAGGATTTTTGGATATTCCGTCCCTAAGGGGGTGAAAAGGGGGGTGAAATTTTAAAATGAGTGTGTCTATATCTCAAAACTTTAAAAGTTTACAGATGTGAAAATTGGTATTTAGAATCTTCTTTAAAAATAAGGAAACACGTATTTTTTTGTTTTCAGACAATCCCAATAGGAGGGGTGAAAAAGGGTGAAAAACGGGTTGAATACCTTTACTCAGGATACCGCTACTTATATCTCAGAAACTGAAGATATCACAGACCTCAATTTTGGTACTTTCGATCGCTGTCAAAAATAAAGAAACACATATTTTTTTGTTTTTGGAAAATCCAAGTAATGCGAGGGTGAAGGGGGGGTGAATTTTTAAAATGACTGCATCTATATCTCAAAAGTTTTAAAGTTTAGAGATGTAAAAATTGGTATTTAGAATCTTCATTAAAAATAAAGGAACACGTATTTTTTTTGTTTTCGGAAAATCCCAATAGGAGGGTTAAAAAGGGGTGAAAAATGGGTTGAATGCCTTTAAAGAGATTACTTATATCTCAGAAACTGAAGATATTACAGACCTCAAAATTGGTACTTTTGATCGCTTTCAAAAATAAAGTAACACATATTTTTTTGTTTTTGGAAAATCCAATTAATGCGAGGGTGAAAAGGGGGGTGAATTTTTAGAATGAGTGCATCTATATCTCAAAAGTTTTAAAGTTTAGAGATGTAAAAATTGGTATTTAGAATCTTCATTATAAATCAAGGAACACGTAGTTTTTTGTTTTCGGAAAATCCCAATAGGAGGGGTGAAAAGGGAGTGACAATTGGGTTGAATGCCTTTAAAGAGAATACATATATCTTAGAAACTGGATATATTACAGACCTGAAAATTGGTATTTGGGATGTACTTTAAAAATAAAGAAACAGGTATTTTTTCGTTTTGGGAATATCCAAATAATGGGGGGTGAAAAGGGGGATGAATTTTTGTTAAATGAGTGTATCTATATCTCAAAACTTTTAAAGTTTATAGATGTAAAATTTGGTATTTAGAATCTCCTTTAAAAATAAAGAAACACGTATTTTTTGTTTTCGGAAAATCCAAATAGGAAAGGTGGAAAAGGGTGAAAAAGAGGTTGAATGCCTTTAATGAGGCTACTTATATTTCAGAACCAGAAGATATTACAGACCTGAAAATTGGTATTTGGGATCTACTTTAAAAATAAAGAAACAGGTATTTTTTCGTTTTTGGAAAATCCAAGTAATGCGGGGTGAAAAGGGGGGTGGATTTTTAAAATGGGTGTGTCTACATCTTAAAACTTTAAACGTTTACGGATGTAAAAATTGGTGTTTAGAATCTCCCTTAAAAATAAAGGAACACGTATTTCTTTGTTTTCTCTAAATCCCAATAGGAGGGGTGTAAAAGGGTGAATAATGGGTTGAATGCCTTTAATGAGGATACATATATCTCAGAAACTGAAGATATTACAGAACTGAAAATTTGTAAATGGGATCTCCTTTAAAAATAAAGAAACACGTATATTTTTGCTTTTGGAAAATTCAATTAATGGCGGTTAAACAGGAGTGGCAAATTGGGATGAATTTTTTGAAAGACTATATCTACAGAATATCTCAGAAGCGTAAAATGTTACAGACGTAATAAGTGGGTATTTGGAATCTCCTGTAAGTGAAAAGAAACATAGGTGATTTGTCTTTGGAAACTCCACTTAAGGGGAACTAAAAAGGGGTGAAATTTTAAAATGAGAATTTCTACAGTATATCTTAAAAAACTTAACATGTTACAGAAGTGAAAAATGGCCATTTTTTAATTCTATTAAAAATAAAGAAACGTGTATTTTTAGTTTTCGGAAATACCACTTGGGAAGTGGGGGGGGGGGTAAAAGTGACTGAAAATGGTGTTGAATTCTTTTAATTAGGCTACTGATATCTCAAAAATGAAGATTTTACACACGTGAAATTTGATTTTTGGAATCTGCTTTAAACGTAAACAAACACGTATTCTCGGAAAATCCAATGAAGGGGGTTTGGGGGGTTAAAGGATTGAAAAAATTAATTGACTTAATTGTATGAGAATACATACATCTAATAAAAACTAAAGTTGTTACAGACGTGAAAATTGGTATTTTGATCTCTTTTAAAAACAAAGAAAAGCGCGTTTTGGGGGTGGGGAATAATCTTGGGGGGGGAGTGTAAAGGAGCTGAATTCCTTTCATGAGGACACATAAATCAAAAACTAAAGAGGTTAAGGTGGTGATAATTGGTATTTAGAAGATCCTTTACTATTAAAGGAACAAGTATTTTTTGCCTTAATATCACTTTGTGAGGGGGGGGGGGGGGAGTGTGAAAGGAAGTTAAAGAAGTGAATTATTTTTAAGGGGATACTTATATCTCAAAACTGAAGGTAATAAACGTGAACATTGGTATTTGGAATCTCCTTTAAACATAAAGAAACACACCTTCTTTTAATATTTTGGGGGGTGGGGTTAAATAAACTTAACGGTGGTGGGGTGTAAAAGGCGGTGAGACCAATTGATTTTACTGTTCATAATGTACTTATAAGGAGCCTCCGTTGCTCAGGCGGCAGAGCGCCGGCCTCTTACAGCTGGGTTCCGTGTTTCAAATCCCGGTCACTCCATATGACATTCGTGCTGGACAAAATGGTGGCGGGACAGGTTTTTCTCCGGATACTCCGGCTTTCCCTGTCATCATTAATTCCAGCAACACTGTCCAATATTTCATTTCATTTTTCACTCATCGATCATTGCCCCAGAGGGGAGCTTCGGCAGCCGGCACAATTCATATTGTCGCCGCTAGATGGGGCTTTATTCATTCCATCCCTGATCCTGTCGAATGATAGGAAACAGGCTGTTGACTTTCGATGTACTTATTCTGATCATAAACCGATCATTTTTAATCTTTCCTGGGTTCTTTTTCAACAGCCATCTTTTCCTTCGGAGAACGTTCTTAGATTAGAGTAGATTCTCCTGGCATATGAATAAAAATTTAAACACATTTGAAATAAACGATAGGAATGATATTGACCGTCAAATTGTTCACCTCTATAATAAGGTCACTAATACACGGAGGTATGTCATTCGTATCGCCAGAAATCCCGCACACTTGCCTACGCGCGACAATGGTGCTGGCCACGTTGTCAATAATGACAATGGCAGCTGATGTAATTTACCGCCAAGTAGCGGTCTTGCATATTGCTGTGGGGTCCAGAACATATAATAATACTGACAATAATAATAATAATAATAATAATAATAATAATAATAATAATAATAATAATAATAATAATAATAATAATAATAATAATAATAATAATAATATCAAAAAAGGCTTTCACGGCCGCAGATCTTATAATCACAGCAATAGAACCAGCTTTTGGGTGGTTAGGCCGTGTGCATTATGCAGAGTTTCGTCCAGACGTGCCATTTGGACTCATCAGCTGGAATAATAATAATAATAATAATAATAATAATAATAATAATAATAATAATAATAATAATAATAATAATAATAATAATAATAATAATAATAATAATAATAATAATAATGTTCTGGACCGTCGTCACATGTGCGGACCACGCTGGAAACGGGTCCTGGACGGCTAATGACTAAGAATGCAGTCCGGCCGCGGGTTCAGTAGGCTACCGCCAAGGCACCCAAGACGACACCACGACAGATCCCCTGAAGGATTTGATTCATATTAAAAATGTTTATAGGAAAAGATGGCAAAGATTTAGGGACCCAACTAACTGGGTGAAATACCTGGACCTAGCCCGGGAAGTACGAAATCGTTTGCTGGAAAGAAAGATTGAAAAATGGGAGGAAACTTGCCGTAATCTATTAGAAAACGAGTCACATCGCGAATTTTGGCGGATTCTCGCAGAAAACTGGTCAGATCGCGAATTTCGGCGGATTATATATCTAAAACAATAAGCATTCAATTATAAATTTCAGTATAATACCGTAGCGAAGCACGGGTATCTTGCTAGTGTATATATACTGTTATATATATATACTGTTAATAAAAGTGAGATGTCTCTGTTTGTTTGTTTGTTTGTTTGTTTGTTTGTTTGTTTGTTTGTTTGTTTGTTTGTTTCGGATAGGCTCGAAAACTACTGGGCCGACTGACCTAAAATTTGATGAGTACAGTAGGCCTATATAGCTTGGAATTCAGAGTCACACAAGGAGATAATTTCTATTTAGATATATTTCACCGTTTTGAACTAGTGGGGGATTTAAAATAAATAAATAAATAAATAAATAAATAAATTACTGATCTACATGTAGGGCAGTCGTCAGGTGGCAGATTTCGTATCAGCTGTTTACCTAGCCTTTTCTTAAGTAATTGCAGAGAATTTGGAAATTTATTGAACATCTCACTTGGTAGATTGTTTCATTCCCTAACTCCTCTTCCTATAAACGAATATTTGGCCCAATTTGTCCTCTTGAATTCCAACTTTATCTTCATATTATGATCTTTCCTTCTTTTAAAATCACCACTCAGACTTCGCGTCTACTAATGTCATCGCACGCCATCTCTCCACTGCCACCTGGAAACATACCACTTAGTCGAGCAGCTCGTCTCCTTTCTCCCAAGTCTTCCCAGCCTAAACTTTGCAACATTTTCGCAACACTACTCTTTTGTCGTAAATCACCCAGAAAAAATCGAGCTGCTATTCTTTACATTTTTTCCACTACTTGAAGCAAGTAATCTTGGTGAGGGTCCCATCCACTTGAGGCATATGCATACTCCAGTTGGGGTCTTACTACAGACTACACACTACCTCCCCTTTACGTCCTTACTACAACCCCTAAATACACTCACAGGAGTATATCCGAAATTTGGTCAATTTTTGCCCGATAACAACTAGAATAACGGGTAAAGAGTTGGCCTTATCGAAAAATCAAGTGCACAATGTGGCATTGAAAGTAAAATTTCCTACAAGAAACGTCTTATGCATATTCTACGTAACTCTAATGGTTTTCAAGAAAATTCCATTTCTTGTGCTTTTGGCTGTGGTCACGTGAAGCCATGTATGTCATCGTTCGTGCAGAGTCCTTGTTCGTTTGTTAACAAGCGAGCTGAAGAATGAGCCCGCCATTCTGCGGAAAGCGTTTGGAGGCTACAGTTGTACTGTTGAGGGTGCTCAGCGTGCGGGCCTATATTTTACAATTGCTGCGGTCTCTAGTATATTTATTCAGCCTTTTTTCATTATCATGATTGCATTTTATTTATATTCCGGGTTTCTAGTGATGGGATAATCGAATACAAAATCATCGCTTATTATTATTATTTCATTGTATTGGATTATGTTTCCCATTTTCCATCCGATTATTTTTTCGATTATTCATTCGAAACACCACTCGAATGTATGAGGCAATCGAATAGTGAATATCTTTTCCATACGAATATTTTTCGATTAATTTTTTATTATCCATCCGAAACTCCATTAGAATCAATGAGGCAATCGAGTAGTGAATTTTATCAATTGGATTGTTTTTTTCGGTTATTAATTCGGAACTGAATTCGAATGAATGAGGCAGTTGAATAGTGAATAGTTAATTCACTCATTTAGTTTCAACATTTGGAGATACGTTTGGAAAAAGGCGTATTTCTATCTTTCATACGAGTTCATCTCTTCGCTTATTTTAATTGATTATACATCCGACACACTTAAACCGAAAAATTGATTCATGACGCATCCGAATATTCTATGCGATACAACTGCGTGAAATTTAAAACTCGTGCGATTATTTTATTCGGTTATTTATTATTCTTCTTAATCTGTTTACCCTCCAGGGTTGGTTTTTCTCTCGGACACAGCGAGGAAACCCACCTCTACCGCCTCAAGGGCAGTGTCCTGCAGCGTGCGACTTCAGGTCAGGGGGATACAATTGGGAAGGGACCTAGTACCTCGCCCCGGCAGCCTCACCTGCTATGCTGAACAGGGGCCTTGTGGGAGGGTGGGAAGATCGGAAAGGATAGACAAGGAAGGGGGAAGGAAGCGGCCGTGGCCTTAAGTTAGGTACCATCCCGGTATTTGCCTGGAGAAGCGAAGTGGGAAACCATGGAAAACCACTTCGAGGATGGCTGAGGTGGGAATCGAACCCCCCTCTATTCAGTTGACCAGCCAAGGTTGAGTGGACCCCGTTCTAGTTTTCAAATTTCGTGGCTGAGCCGGGCCTCCGCGGGTGGCAGTTAATCACACCAACAATTTCACCGCAGAGGCGAACTTTCGTGATTATTACTACTGCAAATTATTTTATGTGAATAGATACGATCCTGAGCTTGCCTCCCGAGTCTGAATGCAATATTTTCTACCACTTTCCTTACTCTCTTCTCTGCGATTCTTGAACAATCCCTGAAGACCACACTAGACAGGCAGATGATTATTCTTGTTTGTTTGTACTTATGTTTCTATACTGCATAACATTAACTGATTTACCTGATTTTCTTGCCTTATGCCTTTATATACGTACTCCTATCAGCCACCAAATTATTCATCTCACTTCCCCTGTAGTCAACATTACTGTCAATGTTTTTCGTAGTTTAAATAATTCTGCTAGGTGCTGTCTTACTGTTACATTGTCTCCTGCCACTCTTTAAACCATATTTTTGGAACTAATGCAGTTAATAATAAGAAAAATTTTATTGGACTCCAACCTATTCAATACATTACAGGATGTTAACGTCTTTAGTTAAACATCGTTATAATGGAGACGTGTTTCGCCCCCATGTGGGGCATCATCAGTCATATCAAAGCACCTCAAAATTACACCAGACGTTATTATGTTCGTAAGTCCCAACCAGACGTCTGGTGTAATTTTGAAGTGCTTTGATATGACTGACGATGCCCCACATAGGGGGCGAAACATGTCTCCATTTTAACGATGTTTAACTAAAAACGTTAACATCCTGTAATGTATTGAATAGGTTGGAGTCCAAGAAAATTTTTCTTATATTATTATTGAAAGTTCTTTCAATACGGATAATAAAATGATTTTCATTACTTGTAATAATACTAATGCAGTTCTCATCGAACTTAATTTCCATCAATGACTGCATTTTCCTCATTAAAAAGAAAAGAAAAGCCTGCAAACACTGATCAAAGAAACAGTTCAATACGTGTTGCAGTACATTTCCGTTTCGTAGTTCGTAGATTGGTGCAATTGTGGCCTTCGTCCAGTCAGAACAGACCTTACCTAAATCCTATACTAATCCTGTTATACCATGAAGCCATTTCATCCCTAATTTGCAACCAAATTCCACCCGTTGTGGTCGAATCCCGTCCCCGCCTGCAGCCTTAGAACAATGCAATCTACTTACCAAACTCCCAGCTAAACTGTGGTGAAAATTGATGAAACTTATTTAGTTTGATTATGCATTGTTTAAATGTTGTAAATAAAGCGCACGGATCTGATGTAATTTCAAACAGATTGCCAGTGAGATAAAATTCGTCACATAATATAGAACCTCTGAAAAATGCAGTCCTCTTAGAGAATTTGGCCTGGATAATAATAAAAATAATGTCAATTCATGCACTTTCTGTTGTTAGCACCACTACGCAGTTCATTATTCAACTGTTCGTGTACGTACAGGCCGTGCGTGACAAAATCAGCGCCGTCGACAATATTGTGAATGAGGATCAATTGTGGGACATTAAACACTGCCACAGGACACTGACCTAGTACTGGATATTTATCGATTGGAGTGGGCGTGTAAGAAGAAGATGCACTTCAAACTTTATAGGACGTAACCTCTACTTCGGTCACGGATTATGCATGTAAACAGCATTAAAGTCGGTCACGCGTACATTAAATGATCATTGGTTCTAATACGACCGCGCGCTAGTCCACAAGTAGACACATAGAGGTAAGCACAAGAAAGGGGTAACGAAGAAAGTCACGTCTCATATATTTTGTGCATGTTTTTGTTTGATACTTCATGAACAAAAATACACATTAAAATACACAGCATATCTATATATTCCACTGGACCGATTTGCTTAATCTTTGTTTAATTGTCTCCGGAATTACCTGATGGTGAATCACGAGACACTGATAGGTCTCTAAGTTCAGCGAATTTTGAGTAATCATAAAATCAAATATTTAAATTATCACTCTAATTATTGCAGGCGAAGGCTTACGCTAACCCGCAATACATTCTGTAATTAGCAGGTTGCTAAGCGACGAACACTTTCAATATTCTGATATATGTGGTTTTCATCCTAAGTAATGTCATTGCATGCAGCCATGTTTGATTACTACCTGTCAAGCAAGAGAGTATACAGTTCATCTGATCATAGAAGAATACGATTCCCTGCTATATACGCTTTGATTCTCTAACCTTTCCCAGCTTCCAAATATATTCAACAGATGGCAGAGCGTTCATAATAACTTACATGCTAACCGAAAAAAAGAGTCTACGTACAAACAGACCTCATCATGACATACGCCTTAGATATTACCTGGGACCACCTATCGAAGGATAACCTAGCTACGCTAGAAAGAGTTATGTGACTGGCAAATAAAACGCTCCTTCGAGACTAACCTATGGGCTCACAACACAACCGTTCTATATAGAAGAACTGCAATTAAAAATACTCCTGCGTTCTCAAGAGCAATAAAAAGCTTTACATAAAGAACTGCAGGATAAAAAAAGCGAATATATGGATAGATCTTTACCAAGCGGACGGCATTATGACGTCAGAGTGGATGAATTCTGACTACGAACTGTGGCATACCATAACGTGCTTCTCATTAAATGTTCATAAAACCATTGAAAAGGGCAGGCTAAACTATATGACTACGAGAGGCTTATCAAGACGAGTTATCTGACCTCTTCATACCGTATGCTGTGCAGCAGCACTAGTCCACTAGTTACAAATTTAAATTAAACTGCCTCTTTTAAGACGTTGCTTGATGTTTGATGGCTTGAAATGACCAAACATTTCCAATTTTAGCTGAGGATGGACAAAAAAGGGCCGAAACATGTCCTAGAAGTTCAAGATGAACTTTTAATATAAACATTGTGATTAAGTACTGAATAGGAGGAACTATACTGGTATAATAAACTATTTTAAAGAATTTAGTCTCATTAACTTTTAGGGGTTCTGATTAGCCATGCCCCTGGTGATTATGCAAAACTCATAGCATAACAGTTGTGCAGGATAGACTATAGTTGTTATTCGCTGCAGTAAGTTTGTATTCTATCCTGTCATCATCATCATCATCATCTATGTTATTCTGCAGCGGAATATGCCTGCCCTGCTTGGTACAATTCATCTCATGCCAGACAGGTAGACATAGCACTTAATGAGACCTGCAGACTTGTTACAGGTTGTCTAAAGTCTACTCCAACTGAAAAACTCTATCGTCTTGCAGGGATAGCACCACCCGGTGTGCGAAGAGAAGTAGCTGCAAATAAGGAAAGGACAAAGGTTAAGCACGAAAGTACTCATCTACTGCATGGACATGAGCTTCCAGTACAGAGACTGAAATCTAGGAAGAGCTTCCTACGAACATCTCAGGAACTTATAGTACCAGCTGAGGAGGCAAGTATACAGCTATGGAAGACGATGATTCCCCAAGGCTCTGAGCAGATGGCGGTTGAGGAACGTTTACCACCCGGTTGCAATGAGAGCTGGACAATCTGGAAATCTCTCAATAGGTTGAGATCAGGAGTGGGAAGGTCCAAAGTTAATTTGGCAAGATGGGGCTTCATCAATGGCGACAACACCAAGTGTGACTGCGGAGAAGATCAAACCATCCAGCATATGCTTCAATGTCCGCTGTGTCCATCTTTGTGCACGCAAGATGACCTGCATCGAGCTACGAAGAGAGGACTCGAAGTGGCGTTGTATTGGTCCAAGATTATTTAAATGTTACTTGAAATTATTGTAACTGTTTTCTTTTTTTGATGTATCTGACGCGAGAATAATAATAAATCATCATCATCATCAATTTATTATTTTTATACCATAAAACTGTACAAATCCGCAACATAAATATTGTATTTTCTAGTTAGATGAAAGAGAGGGACTACTAGCCTTAATCTGGCTAGACGAAATACATCTATTCTATTCTATATCCCGAATGCAAGCCTAAAATTATACAACCACCGGGCGAGTTGGCCATGCGTGTAGAGGCGCGCGGCTGTGAGCTTGCATCCGGGAGATAGTAGGTTCGAATCCCACTATCGGCAGCCCTGAAAATGGTTTTCCGTGGTTTCCCATTTTCACACCAGGCAAATGCTGGGGCTGTACCTTAATTAAGGCCACGGCCGCTTCCTTCCAACTCCTAGGCCTTTCCTATCCCATCGTCGCCATAAGACCTATCTGTGTCGGTACGACGTAAAGCCCCTAGCAAAAAAAAAAAAATTATACAACCCGTGACACACATCCAATTCACTCAGTGAAAGAATGATTTTAAATCACTACTTATACAAGTCCTACAGTTCAAACCCTTCCCTTGCTCGACGACCTTGATGGCAGCTGTCAGACTTGTGGTTACTAATAATAATCTGTAAGGCTGATCCCGCAAAAGGGCCCTTCCTTTCTGTCCGTATTCTTCCTTAACATGTACGTAGGGATGTCAGAGAAATAATTATCGAGTTTTAGACTTTCGTCCCAGACTGTTCCCACTTATTACAGTGTTCAGTTGTGGCGTAGGCTAAGATTAATTATAATCAAGTCTTCCGCTGATGTGTTTTTAAAAACGCTTGTACAGCCGCGTACAACGTGTAATAAGCATGAGACAAGGCTCTGTGAAGAATGAGATTTCCTACCCACTAAAATATTTCAGTACTACATGTCGGCGAGTTGCACAATGCCATCAACACTACATATAACTACATATAACAGCTTCATTTTTTATAAAAACCCGTAATTAACTATAAAATCAAGTAGAGAATATTTAAGAATAACTTAAATATTGTTTTTAAGCGGTCCACCTATTCAGTACATATATAATTTGTTGAATCTAGAACGTGTTTCTTCCCCTAACGAACATCATCAGTTAGAATAAATCACACAATACATCAGCTATTAAAATTACATGAATAGATTGGTAAGAAAAATTAAAACGCACTTTTATACATAAGGACATTTAAAATAAAATATTTGCAAACTTGATTAAAGTTCCAAGTCATATTGTCAATAAAACTGACGTGAATTGTTCATTAACTTTCTCGTAGAAACCAACACTTGTATTCGTAAAATTGACATTGATGTGAATAGAAACCTTTGATTTAAAATATTTATTGATAAAGGTTACTGAAGATCTTTGGTAGAAGTTACTTTAAATTGCATTTAAGACTGAGTGCTTCCCAATTCCAAGTCAAAACGGGCCGAAGCTCTAAAATTATTTGTAGAATTGAATAACGTTCAGTATGAAATTAAAATTACTATATGTAGGACTGTGACCATAGTAGTACACGCGCTAGTCCTTACAAGGCCTACTGAATAGGCTTAAATACAATATTTAAGTTATTCTTAAATATTCGCTACTTGAATTCTATCATCATTCACTCACTGGCGAATACAACAATCGTCTTCCGAGTGTATTAGTTCTTAGTTTCAATTCTTAGGAATTTTCATTTTTCGGATCCACCTTTCAATATTGCATAGACTAACACCCACAATTTAAGAGGTAAGTTTTGTCATGTTATGTTGGTACATGTTTCGACCTATATGCTCACCATCTGCCAGACACGCATACAATTGACGAAACATCGGAAACATCTTAAAATCTAAAATAAAATTATGAATAACATGAGATAATGGAACATTATTTATTATTATTATTATTATTTAAAAACACCCAGTAAAGTCAGTCATAAAATCTTCTTCTTCTGTCCTTGTTAAAATTCACAATGTATTGGCTAAACTATTCTTGTTGATTATAAAAATGTTGATGTGTTAATTTGGGAACTTCTCGTATTTCTTGAAATTTATCTTAACTCAGGCAAACAGGAAATCAAGCAATACAGAAATATTCACTGTGACATTAGAAACCGCAGGCTAAGATTCTGTGGACATATTAAAAATGGATCCAGACTTAAAAATCAAACAAGAGTAAAAACCAAAACAGAGACAATGAAATGGATTGACGAAAACAAAATCGATTTGGAACAGGCAGGAATTTCACCAAAATAGGGTATTCTTCAGATCTAATTTTCACAAATGGCAAGTCGACCAAGAGGAAAGACCATAGAAGAAGACTGGGACATCCGGGTCTGAAGACAAAAAGGAAGTCCACAGTACAAGAATGAAAGAAGTTTGGGCATAAAGGAAGACAACAGCACGTCTCTTACGTACTCTACGTTGTCTTATCGGGCTTATTCACTAATAATATAAACAGTCGTTTAAAACCGGAGGTCTTGTTGCTATGACCATGGTATCAACAGTCTTTTAAAACACAATGTCAACAGACGTGTAACCGAGCTCGATAGCTGCAGTCGCTTAAGTGCGGAAAGTATCCAGTATTCGGGAGATACTAGGTTTGAACCCCACTGTCGGCAGCCCTGAAAATGGTTTTCCGTGGTTTCCCATTTTCACACCAGGCAAATGCTGGGGCTGTAACTTAATTAAGGCCACACGGCCGCTTCCTTCCCACTCCTAGCCGTTCCCTGTCCCATTGTCACCATTAGGCCTATCTGTGTCGGTGCGACGTAAATCAACTAGCAAAAAAAGAAACAGACGTGTAGAACTTAAAGGCCCTATGGCTATAAATACGATGTCAACAGACGTCTAAAACCAGAGGTCCTGTCGCTATGATCACGAATGTGAACGGTCACGTTAAACTACAAGTTCGCTTACTTGCTTTGTTGTATGTAGTTTAATATACTGCATAATTACTGTATTTAACTGAAAAACACAATAAATAAATAAATAAATAAATAAATAAATAAATAAATAAATAAATAAATAAATAAATAAATAAATAAATAAATAAATAAATAAATAAATAAATAAATAAATACAGTTATGCTACCGGAAGCTCTATATGCATCAGCAAACTTAACCGTAGAAGGTCATTCCAAAATTGTACATACTGAAATGGCGTATGTCTTTTAGTGCCGGGAGATCCCAGGAAGGGTTCGGCTCGCCAGGTGCAGGTCCTTTGATTTGACACGCGTAGGAGACCTGCACGTCATGATGAGGATGAAATGATGTTAAAGACAACACATCCACCCAGCCCCCATGCCAGGGAAATTAACCAATGATGGTTAAAATTCTCGACCCTGCCGGGAATCGAGCGTGGCTGATCGAAGGCCAGCACGCGAACTATTTAGCCATGGAGCCGGAAATTGCAGATACTAAAAAAAAGTAAATTTTTAGAAAATTTCGGCCCCACACAAGAAAATGGAATTTAGATCAAAGGCGAACTGCAGACTTCTAAAGTCACACACACACAGTTTCAACAATACTATACGGAAGAGACGGTAGAAACATTTTTGGACACATTTTTAGGATGGATAATAATATAATAACAAGAAGATTATTCAATGACCTGAATGAATTGAACAGTAGGGAAGTCTACATGAAAGATCGTGAAGTCTTCAGGACCTCAGTAAATAAACACACATTTATGGTGAAAACTAGCAGCAGGATGGGTACAAAGTGGCCAGAAGAACGAAAGAGGCAACACAGTGAGTTCATGAAGAGATTATAGATGGGCAGGAAGGTGAAAGTCATCAAGCCAATGAACAAGTTCCAACGCGCACTATGAATGGGATAATAAATAAATAAATAAATAAATAAATAAATAAATAAATAAATAAATA